>NW_024412404.1:39250027-39292938 GCF_014898765.1 Herpailurus yagouaroundi | reverse complement strand
ACAGAATCGGAAACAGGCTCCAGGCTCTGAGCCATCAGCCCAGAGCCTGACGCGGGGCTCGAACTCACGGACCGCAAGATCGTGACCTGGCTGAAGTCGGACGCTTAACCGACTGCGCCACCCAGGCGCCCCCATCAACTCATTTTTAAATCCTTTATTAGAAATTAAAATTTTTCTCCATAAAAGTCTAGGGGGGCATTTTTGGTTAAACTAATTTCTAAATACTTCCTAGTTTTTGTTGCTATTGTGAATCTTATCTCTATTATTATTTTCTATTTGGCTATGGGTAGTTTAAGAGAAATGGTGTTGATTATTGTATGATCTTGTATCTGACAGCCTTTCTTCCCCATCTCATACAAATAGCTGATTTCTGGGTCACCCCCCCCCCCCCCCGCCCCCTGCCATAGTTAATCACATTCTTTGAAAATAATGATAGTTGTTTTTTAATGTTTTTTTATTTTTGAGAGAGAGCGAGCACGTGCACGCAAGAGAGAGTGGGGGAGGGGCAGAGAGAGCTGGAAACAGAGGATATGAAGTGGGCTCCATGCTGACAGCAGAGAACCCGACGTAGGGCTTGAGCTCACAAACCACGAGATCATGACCTGAGCTGAAATCAAGAGTTGGCCACTTAACCCACTGAGCCACCTAGGTGCTCTGAAAATAATGATAGTTTTATTGCTTCTTTCCCATCCTTATACTTTTTATTCCTGCATTGGCTGGAACTTCCAGGACTATGTCAAAATAGTTGCTATGCTAGTGGTGTCTTTGTCTTGTTTTCAGTCTTTTAAGAGAATGAGTCTAAAGTTTTTCCATTTCATATACCATTTGTTTTAGGTTTCAGACTTTTTTTTTCCTTTTTTTTAATTTTAATTTTAATTTTTTTAATTTTTTTTCAACGTTTTTTATTTATTTTTGGGACAGAGAGAGACAGAGCATGAACGGGGGAGGAGCAGAGAGAGAGGGAGACACAGAATCGGAAACAGGCTCCAGGCTCTGAGCCATCAGCCCAGAGCCTGACGCGGGGCTCGAACTCACGGACCGCGAGATCGTGACCTGGCTGAAGTCGGACGCTTAACCGACTGCGCCACCCAGGCGCCCCTTTTTTTCCTTTTAGAGAGAGTGCACGAGCTGGGGTGAGGGGTAGAGGGAGAGAGAGAGAGAGACAGAGAGAGAGAGAGACTGAGAATCTCAGCAGGCTCCATGCTTGTTGTAGAACCTGACATGGGGCTCCATCTCACAACCCTGGAATCATGACCTGAGCTGAAATCAAGAGTTGGATCTTCACCAGGCACCCCTGGTTTTAGATGTACCTGTGTCAAGTTAGGGTGTTCTCCTCTAGTCCTAGTTTATTGAACATTTTCATCATAAATGAGCATTAAGCCTTATCAGCTACCTTTTCAGGATTTGTCTCCAAAGAGCTAAGACGGCATCGGGAAGGTGCGTACCCAGATTCTAGGCCTATGCTAAGGTTAAGTTTTAAGCAAAAGAAGATGAATAAGAGTCTTCAGTACTTCTGAGCCCTACTTATATAAATTTATGGTAAACATTTCATGTTTCTAATATAAGCTTATTTCACCATTAGATCAGCCTTTCCTCCTGTTAAGAGTCAGAATTTAAATAGCTGGTGTGAAGAATGGGAGAAAGAGCCATATTCAGCATCACAGCTGGGGCCGTCAGCATGATTGTAAATAGAAGACCTGTAAAATTATAGTTTGCTTAGTCTGTGGATCCTTCTCTACTCCAGGTATAAATCTTATCCAAGTATATCTCACAGGCTATTGAGATACTTTAGCTCTTCAGCAACCATAACTCCTGGGGAGTTGGGCAATTGATTGTCATGGCCATCTCTTTTGGTATATGGTTGGGTTTTTTTTTTAAGTAGCTATTTTTTCCCAATTATAAAAACTATACATCTTCATTGTAGAACATTTGCAGAAATATAGAAAAGCAATTCTTTCGTCCTGACTTTTAGCACCAACTTGGAAAAATGTTGGTTATTTCTCTCTCTCTGGCCTTTTTTGGGGGAGGGGCAGAAGGAGGGGACGTGTTTGTGGAGGAGGAGAATGCACTTAAATTTGGGCTCTATATAACTGTATCCCCCTTCCTCTTTCAAGGTTAGGCCGTCAACCCTTGTTGCTTTGATTGATCCTCTGAAAAAAGGCAAAAAGATAGGAGTAACTTATGGGGTGAAGTAAATGCATGCTGGTTACTTAGAAATTCTGAACAGGCTATGCCTGGGGGAGCCATTGTGCACAGAGAGCCCAGTCTCACTCTCCGAATATGGGGCAGTTGAAGCCCAAATGCTAATAGACCGAAGACTAGCTTGGTGCAGGAGAAGGGGAGAAGTCTGTCTGATGTCACTTTGCTTTGGTTCATTTAGGACTTTCCTTCTTTAGGCCATTTTCGGAAAAGAAAAACATGGAGAATATAGTTGTAATTTATCTTCTTTTGACTCTGAAATAAACCCAATACAGCTGTCTTGTTTCCCTCATCACCTGCTATGTGCTGAGTGGTGAGGGAGTGGTAATAAACAGCAGGAAGTGAGAATTTCTAGGTTAACATTCCTGTCAGCTGGAAGATTCCACATCCAACTGCCCTCCCCTTCTTACTCCCCATCCCTTTGTCTACTATTTTTTGGTTTTGTTTTTCATTTTGTCCTACCTAACACCTGTCACTTCCTAAAATGCTGTCTGCCTTCCCCATCCCTCAAGGAGGAAGTCCTTCAGTGGCAGGGACCTTCTTTTGTTCACTGATAAATCCCAGGCAGGTGGCCGGCACATAGTGTGCTCTCAACAAATGGAAGCCGTAAAATGAATCAGTCTGTAAAGAGGCAGCTCTGTGATACACAGCAAGGAAATCTAAGGGAGGGGTGAGGAAAGAAAGTCCTCTCGGCCTCCTTTAAATACATGGGTCCAATAAGCCAGTAGAATCCCCGTTTCCTCCTTGACCTTGCGAACGTAACCTTCAACCAGCCACAGAGCTAATTTTTCTACCCCTGTTTCAGCAGTTCCTGTGGAGTGTAGGGTTTCTGAGAGTGGAGTGTGGGTGTCCGTGTTGCTGACAAGCACATGGTGGGAGGAGGGCCCCGGAGAGAATAATCAGTGCTGACGTTCTAGCCATGGGTTGTGGGCCGGGCACACACTCTGCATTGTTTTCATGAGGTGATTCTCTTAGGATAAATGATCTGCCCCATCAGCAGGAAAAGTTGCAATGGATGTGTCGGCCTGTGCTGAACTCCCCAGCCTCACGCCCCATGTCCTCCCACTTTCTAGTTTATTCTGCCCTCCCATCCCCAGGAACGCAGAAACCTTTTGGCGTTTCTGCCATTTCTGGATCCAGTTCAGGATTGTCATGATGAACACTCATGTCGCATATACCTGGTTACTTTATTATAAAGCGAGACCTCAGATTATATTGGTGGTAGCACAATATAGGGCGCTAAAAAAAGTTGCCGCAGATGCATCACAGTGTTGGCCTGGAGGCCAGTGTCACAGACCCAGTTTGTCTTGTACAGACCATTTTCTGACTCATTGTCCTGAAATACTGCTTTTGCTTATTACTCTAGTGTTCAATACTTGTTACCCACTGTTCCCCCCAATAAATCTTAAACCACTGCCTGGCCCTCAAGTCTGATCCAAATCTACATATATATTTACTTTTATGTCGCCATTTTCTACTCTCATCATTCATCAGCTTTCTTTTCTACAGCAATAATGATAGCAATAAGTATACTATTAATTATAATTATGGGGGTGCCTGGGTGGCTCAGTCAGTTAAATGTCCAACTTTGGCTCAGGTCATGATCTCATGGTTTGTGAGTTCAGGCCCCACAGTAGGCTGTCTGCTGTCAGTGCAGAGCATGCTTCTGATCCTCTGTTTCCCTCCCTCTCTCTCTGCTTCTCCCCCCCCACATTCTTCCCTCTCTCTCTCTCTCTCTCTCTCTCTCTCAAAACTAAACATTAAAAAAATATAATTGTGAATATTTCATCTTTTATTTTACTGGGTTTCACTAACAGTCTGAATTCAAATGAAAGGGAAGGAATATAAAACAGCAATACTAATATCATAATGGCAGCTAATATTTTAGCCAGTCGCCATACTAAAAAATATATCCTCATTTAATCTTTACAATGGTTTTATAAGAAGGTGCCAGTGTAATCGTCATCATACATATGGAGAAACTAAGGTACAGATTGGTTGAGAGGGGCACCTGGCTGGCTCAGTCGGTAGGGCATGTGACTCTTAATGTGAAGGCCTTGAGTTCAAGCCCCACATTGGGTGTGGAGCCTACTTAAAGAAAAAAAAAAAATTGGTTGAGAAACTTGCCCTGAAGTTATACTGCTTTTAAGTGGTAGAGTTAGAATCTCAGACCCGTATCTATCTCCAAAGCCCATGCTCTTTTTTTTTTTTTTTAATGTTATTTATTTTTGAGAAAGACAGAGCACTACTGGGGGAGGGGCAGAGAGAGAGAGACACAGAATCCGAAGCAGGCTTCAGGCTCTGAGCTGTCAGCACAGAGCCCAATGCGGGGCTCGAACCCATGAACCGCAAGATCATGACCTGAGATGAAGTCGGAGGCTTCACCGACTGAGCCACCCAACCCAAAGCCCATGCTCTTAACCAGCATGCCATATGTAGTAGGCCTCAGGTAAGCAGGTAACTGAAGACAAGAAGTGACACACAATCTCAGGGTTATTGAGGACTGTCCTTTTCTCACGCATGCCATGTAATTTATTCACCAGTGCTCTGGGTTGTGGAGAGCACGGGAGGATTTTTCCTGGAGCCTGAACCCTCTGTGGGGGCTCCTCTCCAGATCCTGCACCAACTGCTGCAGACAGAGCAGGTGGCACCTCAGAAAGGATGGGCTCCGAAACTTTCCATCTGGGTAGCGTGCTTTGCCTTTTCAACCTTTCTCCTCAGGAAGTATTTAAGATTTGCAAAAATGAGGGGCGCCTGGGTGGCTCAGAAGACACAGAGACTGCTTCGGATTCTGTGTCTTCCTCTCTCTGCCCCTCCCCTGCTCACACTGTGTCTCTCTCTCCTTCAAAAAATAAATAAACATTAAAAAAATAAATTAAAATTCCTCATTTGTTTCAATTTTTTAAACAATTGACTTGTTTGAATCAGGATCCAAGAAACGGGCACATACTGCATTTAACGAATGTGTTTCTTAGGTGGTTTTTTTTTTTTAATTTTTTTTTTCAATGTTTATTTATTTTTGGGACAGAGAGAGACAGAGCATGAACGGGGGAGGGGCAGAGAGAGAGGGAGACACAGAATCGGAAACAGGCTCCAGGCTCCGAGCCATCAGCCCAGAGCCCGAGGCGGGGCTCGAACTCACGGACCGCGAGATCGTGACCTGGCTGAAGTCGGACGCTTAACCGACTGCGCCACCCAGGCGCCCCTCTTAGGTGGTTTTTAATTGATAAGTCCTCCTTACTTTTTCACTTTAATTTTTTAGTTACAGTTTATTTTATTGAAGAAACTGGGCTTTTATCTTCTAGTTTCCCACATTCTGGATTTTTAAAATGGTTTTTGACTTAACTTTATTGACCTAATGTGAGTTAAGTTACCCTTTTAATCTGTCAGTCACTACAGGAGGTTCCAAGTTATTCAGCTTCCAGAAATAGAAAGGATTCACTGGCCCACATACTGCTTGGTCTGGCCCAAAGGTAATTTCTGAGGAGTCTTCCAAAACATCCCAGGTGACAGGGAATGATGTTATCAACAGACTCTCCATATTTCAAAACATTTAGCCTCAGAAAGAATTTTATAACTTCTAACTGGCAAGGCATTTCTGTGTTCCCTAGAGTTAGTGGAGAGAACGGCAAAGGCAGTGAGTAGTCTGTTTTTCTTCCTTTAGACAGTGTTTGTTGCTTTAAGGATTTCTGGGGCTCAGTGCCAGAACCTCCTTGGGATATTATTGTCTTACAGTTTAGATCTGCTTATCAGGAAACAGAATCCCCTAGGGGTCAGGTAGGAGGAGAATGAGTTTACATTAAAACCAGACGTTGGTTAGCGGCTGTTGGGATCCTGTATTCTCGAGCAGCTAGCGGGACTGTAGCATATACTAGTATATACATTTTCTAAAACCATAGTTTTCATTACTTCTTGCTGCTGCCGCCTAGGTGTCGTTGGTGTTGTTTAGTAATTATGAAAGCTGGACCACTGTAGACATGAAGAAGTCCAGTTTTGTCTCGTTTTTCTTGTAGACTTGCTGCCTTGAGCTGCTAGTCACCTGCGATAGTTCTGTAGGGCAGTGAGTCAGTATTAAAGTACAAGGAATGAATATCGTGGAAGTACGAAGCGGTGCTTGGATTTATGTATTCACTGACTTGAAGATTGTAAGAATACAGTATCTCAGTGTCAATATTTTCATCTGGTTTCAAAGCCAAATGTTAATAAACCAAGGCTAAAAATCTTAAACACAGAATGAGGAAGGCATGTAATCAATTTAAGTATTTTAAGTAACTTTATTATAAGGCTACCTGCTTATTTTAAGAGGTGTGCTTTCAGGCATTGATAATAAAGGAATGAATCTCTGTGCTTTTACCAGAATGTTCAGACTCTATTACACTCTGTAGGTGCAAGTTAGGCTTGGTCTTTTTTCTCTTCTGGTGACTCTGAAAACTAACAAAGTAAAGCATATTTATTATTGACAATTAAAGTGTTAATCAGAGCGATTTGATAGTTTACTGATTGTTGTTCCTTGCGGTGGTCAAGTAGCAATAAAAATAAGCACCTCACATTCACATCTGATCACAGATGGCAACAACACATACATGAGATCATGTGTTTGAAAAGCAAGCTGTAGGGGCGCCTGGGTGCGCAGTCGGTTAAGCGTCCGACTTCAGCCAGGTCATGATCTCGCGGTCCGTGAGTTCGAGCCCCGCGTCAGGCTCTGGGCTGATGGCTCAGAGCCCGGAGCCTGTTTCCGATTCTGTGTCTCCCTCTCTCTCTCTGCCCCTCCCCCATTCATGCTCTGTCTCTCTCTGTCCCAAAAATAAATAAACGTTGAAAAAAAAATTAAAAAAAAAAAAAGAAAAGCAAGCTGTAGATTATTAGATTGTAATAATGTCTGTTGTAAAACTGTAGTGCCTTGCAGAGTGCTGCCAGCATTTTAGTGAGTCTAGAGTTTAGGGTATATGGGCGGTGGAGCGTGTCTGGAAATGAGGCTGAACTTGTGAGCGGGGACCAGGTCATGAAGGGCTTTGTACAGTCTGCAGAGGAGTTTTAGATACTTCCACAAGTGATGATTGGGAATCCCTTGTGGAACTTCAAGCAGCAGAGACTGATAGAATTTTGTGTTTAAAAAGATAATCCTAGTCACAGTGTGGAAACTAGAACAGAAGGAGACGAGACTGGTAGGGAACCAGTTAGGAAGATGTCACAGTAGTCCCAAAGGAAAGGTGGTGAGAGTCTAAAGTAGGGCAATGGCAATCTCAAACTTGTACATTTCAGCCCCAAAGAGCAATTTTTAAATAATTTTTTAATGCTTATTTATAGATTTTGAGAGAGAGGAAGAGAGAGAATCCCAAGCAGGCTCTGCAATGTCAGCGTGGAGCACGAACGGTGAGATCACAACCTGAGCCAGAATCAAGAGCCGGTTGCTCAACCAGGTGCCCCCCCCAAAGAGCAATTTTTAAAAGGTCGATGTATTTGAAGGATTTAGTGTCAGTGATGCCTCTAGAAGTTCAGGATTTTTTTTAGAAGAGTAAATAAATTAATTTCGTATCCCTCTTCTGTCCCTGGAAGGCATTTGGCAAAGGTTTGCTTGGACCCATATGCAGGGATCTCGTTCATAAACTGCTGCCAAATCCTTGTGGGTCTGTTGTGAATACACAGCTCATTTAGAGCTTAGAGTAGAGGGGGTGTCAGTTGCTTTGTCCTTGTGACCAGTAACCACAGAATCACATTGTTCCCCCTTCTCAAGAAGATTGTAGCAATTTTGGGCAGTGAGCCCTCCCGCCCCCCCTCCCCAAGTTGCTGCCTCCTCTGTATTTTTCATGTTACAATCAGTTTGAGTGATGATGATGGTTCTCTTACCCCTCCTCCTCCTTCATTATCATCATCATCCTGCTCATAGTTGACATTTACAAAATCTATGAGTACATACTATTTGCCAGGAAGTGTATTCAATGTTTTATCTAAATGGTTAAACTTAATCCTCCTAACACCCTATAAAATAAATTACTATTATTATCTTCAGTTTACTGATGAGGAAACTAAGGTTCAGAGTTCTTTAAGTAACTTGCCCCATGTACATAGCTTGACAAATGGTGGAACCAGAAATCGAACATAATTCTCTTTAATTTTAGAGTCTGAGCTCTTAACTGTTATGATGTGGTTACTACTTAATACAAGTTAGTATGATTTCTCTTTTTAAATTTGCTCTTTTTTGTAGCTCTGCCCAGTAAGGTCCATGTAATCAAACACAGTTTATTTACCCTCCATCTGCAGTTCATAGCAGGTATAAAACACAAATATAGAACATTTTTAAGACATGAAGCACAGGAAAAACTGTGGGGGAAAGTGGTGTGTGGGCAGAGTAGGGAAGCTATTTAAATTTCTAGCCTTTTTCAAGGCAGAATATTCATATATGCCTTCACTATTTTGCTTCAAGTATAGCAATTTTGGAAATAGGAAAGACAATTGTAAAAATCGAGATAACAATTCAGAAACTATAAAATTCACCCTCTTAAAGTGTATGATTGAATATGTTTTTTTGGAGTGTATTCATAAATTATGCAACCATAACCACTATCTAATCCAAGAACATTTGCTTCACCCTAAAAAAGAAATTCTGTACTCATTAGCAGTCATTCCCCATTTCTTCCTGCAGAGACACTTTCAACCCTACAATATACCAAAACATATCCCAAAGCTATGAAAAAGATTTTGAGAAGAATATTTATCCATGATCCCCTTCTCTTTAACACAGATAATAATAATAATAGCAGCCAACATCTGTATAATGGTTACTATGTGTAAGGTACTATTCTAAGTGCTTTACGTATTAACTCATTTCAATTTCACTATGACCCTATGAGGCAAGTTCTATTATTATATCCATTTTACAGATGAGGAGATTAAGGCACAGGGATGTTGAGTAACTCACCTTAAATCATATAATTCTAATAGGGGATGGAGATAGGATATAAATCTGGGCAGTCTGTGGGGCGCCTGGGTGGCTCAGTAGGTTAAGCGGCCGACTTCAGCTCAGGTCATGATCTCGCGGTCTGTGAGTTCGAGCCCCGCGTCGGCTCTGTGCTGACAGCTCAGAGCCTGGAGCCTGTTTCAGATTCTGTGTCTCCCTCTCTCTGACCCTCCCCCGTTCATGCTCTGTCTCTCTCTGTCTCAAAAATAAATAAACGTTAAAAAAAAAAGTTTAAAGATAAATAAATCAATAAATCTGGGCAGTCTGACTTTGTAGTCTGTGCTCTTAATTATTACATATGTTTTAACAGGATCATATCTACATTTGAAAATGACAAGAGGACCTTGAGAACGTTATGCTGAATGAAACCAGTCACAAAAGACCACATATTGTATGATTCCATTTATATGAAATGTCCAGAAGAGGCATATCTATACAGAGTATTTATAGAATAGCAATTTACAGAGTGTAAATTACTGGTTGCCTAGGGCTGGAGGTGGGGTGGAGAGGGTGGGAAGACTGTTGGTGGGAAATAGGAAGTGACTGCTAATGAGTATGGAGTTTCTTTTTAAGATAATGAAGATGGGGGCTCCTGGGTGGCTCAGTTGGTTGAGCATCTGACTCTTGATTTTGGCTCAGGTCATGATCCCAGCGTTGGGGGATCGAGTCCTGCATCAGGATCCGCCCTGAGCATGGAGTCTCCCTAGGATATTCTGTCTGTCTGTCTCTCTCTTTCTTTCTTTCTCTCTCTCTCTCTCTCTCCCTCCCTCCCTCCTTCTTCCCCCCCCGCCCCTTCCCTCCCCTCACACTTACTTAGTCTCTTTCTAAAAAAAAAAAAAAAAAGTGTTCTAAAATTGATAACAGTGAAGGTTGCAACTCTGGGAATATACTAAAATCCATTAAATTGTACACTTTAAGTGGATGAATTATATATATGTGAATTACAACTTAATAAACCTGTTTTTTAAAAAAAATATGAAGAGAAACCACCAGAATTATTTTTCTTAGACTACCTTTGTCTTCATCTAAAAAAATTTATATGTACGTACACACACATCACCTTTTTCTCTTTATTTGGGGATACTCAGTCACTTGCAACCAATTCTGATTCTAAGCACTCTGCTTGCCTACTCAGACATTCCAGATGCTTCCAAGTACCTAAAAGCCCAACCTCCTTAACCTGGAAGTGAGGCCTGTGAGATCCCATAGAGCTCTGTGGGAAAGAATAGCATGATTATCGGGAATGTGACTATATATTTTTTTTTATTAAATATAATTTATTGTCAGATTGGTTTCCATACAACACCCAGTGCTCATCCCAACAGGTGCCCTCCTCAATGCCCATCACACACTTTCCCCTCTCCCCCACCCCCCATCATCCCTCGGTTTGTTCTCAGTATTTAAGAGTCTCTTAGGGGTGTCTGGGTGGTTCAGTTGGTTAAGCGACCGACTTCGGCTCAGGTCATGATCCCTCAGTTTGTGAGTTCAAGCCCCACATCGGGCTCTGTGCTGACAGCTCAGAGCCTGGAGCCTACTTCAGATTCTGTCTCCCCCTCTCTCTACCCCTCCCCCGCTCACACTCTGTGTCTCTCTGTCTCTCAATAATAAACGTTAAAAAAAAAAAAAAGAGTCTCTTATGGTTTGCCTCCCTCCCTCTCCATAACTTTTTTTCCCCCTTCCTCTCCCACCTGGTCTTCTGTTAAGTTTCTCAGGATCTACATAGGAGTGAAAACATATGGTATCTGTCTTTCTTTGCCTGACTTATTTCACTTAGCATAATACCCACCAGTTCCATCCACATTGCTACAAATGACCAGATTTCATTCTTTCTCATTGCCAAGTAGTAGTCCATTGTATATATAAACCATATCTGCTTTATTTATTTGTCAGTTGATGGACATTTAGGCTCTTTCCATAATTTGGCTATTGTTGAAAGTGCTGCTATAAACATTGGGGTACAAGTGCCCCTATGCATCAGTACTCCTATATCCCTTGGGTAAATTCCTAGCAGTGGTATTGCTGGGTCATAGGGTAGATCTATTTTTAATTTTTTGAGGAACCTCCACACTGTTTTCCAGAGTGGCTGCACCAGTTTGCATTCCCACCAACAGTGCAAGAAGGTTCCGGTTTCTCCACATCCTTGCCAGCATCTATAGTCTCCTGATTTGTTCATTTTAGCCACTCTGACCTGCGTGAGGTGGTATCTCATTGTGGTTTTGATTTGTATTTCCCTGATGAGGAGTGATGTTGAGCATCTTTTCATGTACCTGTTGGCCATCTGGATGTCTTCTTTAGAAAAGTGTCCATTCATGTCTTTTGCCCATTTCTTCACTGGATTGTTTTTTGGGTGTGGAGTTTGGTCAGTTCTTTATAGATTTTGGATACTAGCCCTTTATCCAGTATGTTATTTGCAAATATCTTTTCCCATTCTGTCAGTTGCCTTTTAATTTTGTTGATTGATTCCTTTGCAGTGCAGAAGCTTTTTATCTTCATGAGGTCCCAGTAGTTCATTTTTGCTTTTAATTCCCTTGCCTTTGGAGATGTGTCATGTAAGAAATTACTGTTGCTGAGGTCAAAGAGGTTTTTTTCCTGCTTTCTCCTCTAGGGTTTTGATGGTTTTCTGTCTCATATTCAGGTCCTTCATCCATTTTGAGTTTATTTTTGTGAATGTTGTAAGAAAGTGGTCTAGTTTAATTCTTCTGCATGTTGCTCTCCAGTTCTCCCAGCACCATTTGTTAAAGAGACTGTCTTTTTTTCCACTGGATACTCTTTCCTGCTTTGTCAAAGATTAGTTGGCCATACAGTTGTGGATCCAGTTCTGGGGTCTCTATTCCATTGGTCTATGTGTCTGTTTTTGTGCCGATACCATGCTGTCTTGATGATTACAGCTTTATAGTAGAGGCTGAAGTCTGAGATTGTGATGCCTCCCACTTTGGTTTTCTTCTTCAATATTACTTTGGCTATTTGGGGTCTTTTGTGGTTCTGTACAAATCTTAGGATTGCTTGTTCTAGCTTTGAGAAGAATGCCCTTGCAAATTGATTGGGGTTGCATTGAATGTGTAGATTGCTTTGGGTAGTATTGACATTTTAACAATATTTATTCTTCCAATCCATGAGCATGGAATGTTTTTCCATTTCTTTGTATCTTTTTCAATTTCCTTCATAAGCTTTCTATAGTTTTGAGCATACAGATCTTTCACATCTTTGGTTAGGTTTATTCCTAGGTATTTTATGATTCTTGGTGCAATTGTGAATGGGATTAGATTCTTTATTTCTCTATCTTTTGCTTCATTATTGGTGTATAAAAATGCAAACGATTTCTGTATATTGATTTTGTACCCTGCAACTTTGCTGAATTCATGTATCAGTTCTAGCAGACTTTTGGTGGAGTCTGTCGGGTTTTCCATGTAGAGTATCATGTCATGACTATATATTTTGATATAGAACTTAAAACAGTTTAGTGTGTTATATCATCCATTCTGCAAATATTTATGGAGGGCCTTCTGTGTACCAGGCAGTGCTCTAGGTGCTTGATTGATATCAATGAATAAAATAGACACAAGATTCTTTGCCCTGTAGAGTGTAGAGGAGATAAGGTCTAATCCTATAGGCTTCATAGAGGAGGTATTATTTAAGTTGGATCATAAAAGATACCAGGATTTTATCTAGATGATAAGAGTTAAGTGTGTTTGATGGAAGAGTGAGGTGCCCAGCCGGTCCAGTCAAAACATATAGCATCTATATTGTGTCCTTTTTTTTCTGTTTTTAATTTAATTTTTTTTTTTTTTGGCTGTGCCACAAATAATTTTAAAGTCTCAGTGGTTTATACCAACAACCATTTACTTTCATTCTCATGGGTCTCTGGCTACAGTTTGGCTAATCTAGGCTGGACCAGGTAGAATTCAACAGGCTTTCATTTGGGTTCAAGTCTCTTTCCCCTTGTCTTCCCTCTGAGGCCCTGTCTGAAGAGGCAGTAACTTCCCAGGGCATGCTCTTCTCTTGGTGGGTATTAGAGCACAAGGGGACAGATCAAATCGTACAATATGGTGTAAAGCTTCTGCTCATATTCTGTACATTGGCACTCCCAAAGCAAGTCACATGGCCAGTCCAACAAAAATGTGACAGGCAACTATACTCTGCCCACAGTGGGAGGCACTGTATAGTCACACAGCAAAGAGTATGGAGCTGTAATTCTGTTATAAAGAAGGTGATGAATTTATTTTTATTTTTTTATTTTTGAGACAGTGAGAGACAGAGCATGAGCAGGGGAGGGGCAGAGAGAGAGGGAGACACAGAATCTGAAGCGGGCTCCAGGCTCTGAGCAGTCAGCACAGAGCCCGACGCGGGGCTCGAACTCACAGACCGTGAGATCATGACCTGAGCCGAAGTCAGATGCTCAACCGACTGAGCCACCCAGGTGCCCCAAGAAGGTGGTGAATTTTGAACAGCAATTTGATCAACAAGAGTATTATAAGTACAAGAAATAGCTGGACAATGGGGCACCTGGGTGGCTTAGTCGGTTAAGTGTCCGACTTCGGCTCAGGTCATGATCTCATGGTCCGTGAGTTCGAGCCCCACGTCGGGCTCTGTGCTGACAGCTCAGAGCCTGGAGCCCGCTTCAGATTCTGTGTCTCCCTCTCTGTCTGCTCCTCCCCTGTTCATGCTCTGTCTCTCTCTGTCTCAAAAATAAATAAACATTAAAAAAATTATAAAAAAACAAGAAATAGCTGGACAAGGCATGAATACAGAAGCGAATAGACATGGGTATAGAAATGACTAAAAGGTGTCAAAGATGTTGTTAGAGGATTGGAACAAATTGTGAATTATGGTGCTCCACTGATTCACAATACTAGTTTTCTGTGTTACTGCTATCAATTTTAAGTCACAGCAGTATGGTGTAAAGACAGTAAATATTTCTTTATTTGTCTAAGTCATATTTTACCTATCCCAAGTTCTCTTCCACCTGGTTGTTGGCAGCTTTAATTTTAGGTATCATTGGAGTCCTTCCTTCCCTGCACCCAGTAGTATCAGAGAGATTCCTGGATCTACACAGTAGAAAACTGGAGGGGGAGCTGTATCTTTAGGCTACAGTGGTTGCTTCCTAATATTATGGAAAATCCTACTATTCACGTATACAAAATTCAGAGAGTTTAAAATGTAGAGTTAAAAAAAAAGGTACTCTATGAACTCAAGATGTTTAATATGAAACATTTGCGAATACAAAATGCTATGAAACACTTCTGTCCTTTCTCTCCTAGATGGAAAAACCGGTATCAGACTTATATTCTCACTGTAAACAACTCTAAAACTGGGAAAACACAGGAGGCAGCTGTTTTCAGGCATCAGGCAATAGGCAGCGCGGGTCTGTGATCCTGGAAAGAAAGGAAACACCAGGTGAGTCCCGTATTCACCCTGGCTCTTTGCCTGGGAACATTTTCCCAATTACAGCCCAGGGAGGTGGCACTCAAGTGAGAGCAATGGGCTCCCTGAACAGAGGAGGAAGAACTCAGAGTTTAGGGCTACCAAAAGGGCTGAATTGTAGAACAGGGTACAGGAGGAGAGGGAGCAGCATATAAGTGTAGGGGGCAGGAATCTGCTTGGGTATTTACCTCAGTTCCTTGGCCAAGGGTCAGGTTGGGCATGCACAGGGAAGACTCTGTGAGACCTGATGCGGAATGGCTGCTGTGGGGCTGAGAAGTGAACAAAGACACCTGAGGGTGCACAGTGCTCAGAAATGTTGGTGTTCTAGTCCAGTCAGAGTGAGAGAACTTGATGAGCATTTAAGGTATGAATTTGGGATCCCAGATAGGACAACTTTAGGAGTGAGTACAATACCCTATAGTAGGGGCACCTGGTGGCTCAGTCCGTTAAGCATTCGACTTTGGCTCAGGTCGTGAGCTCATGATTCGTGAGTTCAGGCTCTGCATCAGGCTCTGCATTGATGGTCTGGAGCCTGCTTGGGATTCTCTCTCTCTCCTTCTCTTTCTGCCCCTTCCCCCTCCCCCTCAATAAATACATAAACTTAAAAAAAAATACCCTAGAGTAAAGGCTGTACCTTAAGACTAGGGACAGAACCAAAATAAACCCACCTGACATGGCATAAAACCAAACCTATCAGGATCAAGAGGAACTGCCAGTAATTTAACTGCTTGTCAAACCAAAATTCAACACCGATTAAAGGAACACAACATAATCCAGACTGTGTACAACATATCATCCACCATACTTAGCATACAATAAAAATTACAAATCACAAAGAAGTGAAACTATGACAAGCAAAAATGTGACCCATCCTATGGAGAAAACATACAACACATCCTATGATGGTCCAGGTGATGGATTTAGCACACAAGGAATTTAAAGCAGCTGATACAAATGTGTTCAGATATTTAAAAGAAAAGATGGACATAATTAATGAATATATGGGGAACACTGGCAGAGAAATGGAACTATTAAAAAGAGCCAAATGGAAATTCTAGATTTCCAGATGGAAAAGTACAATAGCTAAAATAAAGATTAACTGGATGGATTCATGAGAGCAGGAGAGACATGCAGAAGAAAGAGTCCAATGCACTAAATAAACTGAATCTAAACTGAATAGCCAAGAGCAAAAAGGTTGGAGCTAGGGGATAACAAAGCTGTAGTGACTGTGAGGCAATATCAAGTAGTTTAACATATATCTAATTGGAGTCCCATAAAGATAGGAGGAAAGACGAGGAAGAAACATGTGAAGAAATAATGACCACAATTTCCCTAAATTTAGTGACAGACATCAACCCACAAGTCCCAAAACCTCAGTGAACCTCAGACAGTAAATATGAAGGAAACAACACCTGAGAACATTGTACGCACCTGCTGAAAACCGAAGATAAAAACAAAAATCTTTTTTTTTTAATTTTTTTTAACGTTTATTTATTTTTGAGACAGAAAGAGACAGAGCATGAACAGGGGAGGGGCAGAGAGAGAGGGAGACACAGAATCTGAAACAGGCTGCAGGCTCTGAGCTGTCAGCACAGAGCCCGACGCGGGGCTCAAACTCACAGACCTGAGCCGAAGTCAGACACTTAACCCACCAAACCACCCAGGCGCCCCAAAAATCTTAAGAGTAGTCAAAGTAAAAAGATATGTACAGAGAACAAAAGTAATAATGATAGCTGACTTCTTACCTGAAATTGGCAGAAGACAGTGGAACAACATCTCTAAAGTTTGAAAAAAGAAAAACAAAACTGTCAATCCAAAATATTATACTAAGCAAAAATACCTTCCAGAAATGGAAGTGAAATAAAAACATTTTCAAATAAACTAAAGCTGAGAGAATTTGTTGCCCGGAGACTTAATATTGCAACAAATGCTAATGGATGTTCTTTAGGCTGAAGGGAAATGATACCTGAAAGAAACTCAGATCTGTAGAAAGGAATAAAGAGCACTAGAAATGGTAATTATATAGGCAAATGTGAAAGACTTTTCCTTCTTTATTTAAAGGACAACTGATTATTTATAACAAAAATGGCATTGTATTATCAGGGTTTATAATAATTGTACCAATTATTTATTGCCGTGTAACAGATCTTCTCCAAAATTAATGGCTTAACACAATAAGCATTTATTGTCTTACAGTTTCTGTGGGTTGGGAATTCAAGAGTGGCTTAAGTGGATGTTTCTGGTTCAGAGTCTGTCATGAATTGCCATCAAGATATTGTCCGGGGCTGTACTGATCTGAAATCTTGACTGGGGCTCTCAGCTCTCCTTATAAGATCTCAAATAGCTATTGGCAGGAGGCCTCATTATTCATCATGTGAGCCTCTCCATAAGGCTGCCTGAGTGTCCTCACGAATTAGTCTTGGAAATCACATACTGTCGCCACCACCACATTCTGTAGTTTAGAAATGAGTCACTAGCAAAGCCCACAATTAAGAGGAAAGGAACTATGCTCCTCTCTTTGAAGGGAGCAGTATCTAAAAATTTGTGGAGATACTTTAAGGCTACCACAAATATGTAGAGGTAATATATATGATAGAAATAATACAAGGTACAGGATGGAGTGGTAAATGGAATTATACTGTTGTACAGTTTATACAGTGTATATAAAGTGGTATAATATTAATTCTAAGTAGATGCATATTGTACTCCCTAGAGCAACCACTTAAGAAATCCAGAGATATAGCTCAGAAGCCAATAGAGGAAATGAAATGGAATACTAAAAAATATTTGACTAGCTCACAATGTTGCAGGAAAGAAGGAACAAACCAATGGGACAAGTAGAAAAGAATTGCCATACCAATAACACTAAATGTAAATAATCTAAATATGTTAATTTAAAAGTATAAATGCTCAGACTTATCAATTAACTGTTTAAAAGAGAGGCATTTGAGAAATAAGTCAGAGAAAGACAAATACTGTGTGAACTCACTTATATATGGAATCTAAAAAAGGCCAAACTCATAGAAACAGAGTTGAATGATGATTGCTGGGGGCTGAGGGATGGGAGAAATGGGGGAATATTGGTCAAAGAGTACAAACTTCCACTTATAAAATGAATAAGTTCTGGGATCTAATATACAAGATGGTGACTATAGTTAATAGTACTGTATAGTATACTTGAAAATTGCTAAACGAGTAGGTTTTCAGTGTTCTCACACAAAAATTCTAATTTTGTGAGATGATGGATGTCTTAACTAATCGTATTGTGGTAATCATATTGCAATATACACATGTATGAAATCATCACATCATATACACAATGTCATATGTCAATTATACAATGTCATATGTCAATTATATCTTCATAAAGCTGGAAGAAAAAAGAGAGGTACTTTAAATATAAAAGCATAGATATGTTGGAAGTAAAAAAAAAAATAGAAAAATATAAACCATGTAAACAGTATGGAAAAAGCTGACATGGCTATATTAATGTCAAAGAAAGTAGACTTTAAGAAGTATTAACAAGATAAAGAGGGATATGTTGTTATGATAAAAGTCAATTCATCAAAATGATTGAAAAATTCGAAATGCGCTAATAACAGAACTTTAAAATACATGAAGAAAAACTAACAGAATTAAAGAGAAAAACAAATCCCAATAAGAGTTAGGGGTTTAATTCCCCTTTCTCAGTATTGACAGAGCACGTAGATAAAAATCAACAAGGATATTTATGATGTGAATGCTGCCATCAATCACCTTAACCTAACTGACATTTATAGAACACTATTCTCAACAACTGCAGAATGTACATTATTTTCAAGTGTGGATAGAGCACTCACTAAGATAGACCATATGCTGGGCCATAAACATCTCGGTAAATTTTAAATAATACAGAGTATGTTTTCCTACCACAGCAGAATTAAACTGGAAGTTAATAACAGAAAGACCTCTGGGTATTTGGAGTATTTGGAAAGTAAACAATGCACCCCTAAATAATCCATAGTTAAAAGAACAAATCATATGGGAAATTGGAAAATATTTTTGGTTGAATGAAAATGAAAGCATCATATCAGAATCTGTGGGATGCAGCGAAAGCAGTGTTTAGAGGGAAAGTTGTAGCTTTAGATGCTTATATTTAAAATGAAGAAGGATTTAAAATCTGTTATCTAAGTTTTCACAGGAATGAGAAAAAAAAGAACTAATTAAATGTAAGGTTGAAGGAGGGAAATAACAAAGAAAGAAGAAATCAGTGAAATAGAAAACAATAGAGATATTTAACAATGTCAAAAGTTGATTCTTTGAAAAGATCAATAAAATTGATAATCTTCTAGCAAGACTAAGAAAAAAAGAGAAAGCGAAATTTTCCAATATCATTACAGATCATACAGATATTAAAAGGTTAATAAAGGGGGGCGCCTGGGTGGCGCAGTCGGTTAAGCGTCCGACTTCAGCCAGGTCACGATCTCGCGGTCCGTGAGTTCGAGCCCCGCGTCAGGCTCTGGGCTGATGGCTCAGAGCCTGGAGCCTGTTTCCGATTCTGTGTCTCCCTCTCTCTCTACCCCTCCCCCGTTCATGCTCTGTCTCTCTCTGTCCCCCCAAAAATAAATAAACGTTGAAAAAAAAATTAAAAAAAAAAAAAGGTCAATAAAGGAATATTATGAACAACTTTATGCCAGTAAATTTGATAGCTTAGATTAAATGGGCACTTTCTTGAAAAATACAACTTACTAAAACTGAGACAAGAATATAAATTTCCAATAACCGTATATCTGATAAAAATATTGAATATTTAATTGAAAACCTTTCCTTGATGTTCTACAGGCCCAGGTTATTTTACCGATAATTCTATCAAATATGTAAGGTTGAAACAATACTAGTCTTAACATAGATTTTTTTCAGAAAATAGAGGAGAAAGGAGCACTTCCCAGTTTTTTCTGCGGCAAGCCTATCCCTTATACAAATCTGACAAAGACATTTAACGAAAAGGTTAGAGACCAATATCCCTTTGGGAGCATAGGTATAAAATCTTCAACAAAATAGTAGCAAACTGAAATTTGCACTACATAAAAAGAATAATAGGGGCACCTGGCTGGCCCAGTGTGCCACTCTTGATCTCAGGATTGTGAGTTCAAGCCCATGTCGGGTATAGAGATTACTAAAAAAATAAACTTAAAAAAAAAAAGAATAATACATCATAAGCAAATAGGGTTTATTCCAGGAATGCAAGGGTGATTTAACATTTGAAAATCATTTTAATTTGCCATATTAACAAAATAAAGGAGAAAAAACACGATTGTCTAAAAACATTTGTCAGTAGATACAGAAAAAAACATTTGATAAAACTCACTTATTCATGTTTTTTTTTTTTTTTTTTAAAAGGGCAGAACAAAACAGTACGCACGACTGAGGCAAAGTCCTGAACTATGCCCTTCGTTTCTTTTGGCAGGAATCACAACTATCACAGACATGCTAGCTGCCCAGAAGGCCCAGCAAAAGACCCCATGCAATCTCTAGGACAAAGTTAATTGCTCTATGATTGTGTGCATTTGCTCTTTGTTAGGAAACTAGCATTCCAGCTTATCTCAACTACCAAACACAATTGTTATTTTCTGTAGCAAATCTGTAATCTTATTATTAAAATGTCATCTTAGTTTTCTATCTGTCATACAAATCTCCCACCTGTTTGGTTCTCTTTTTATCTTATCCTAGCTACTATTTATGCATCACTCCCAGATTTCCATATAGGGTTTCCATATAGATACGTTATTTTCTTTACATATCCTACCACTGCTCCCTCTGCTCTTGTCAGAGATCTTTTCACACACGATGAACCTTTTTACTGTTGAATTTTACGTTCAAACATCCTGATTTAGGACATTAAATCCTTCCGGTTGACACCGAGGAATCAGTCATTCATTGGGTTTGCCATGCCTTGGCCGTTACTCTCTGGTTCATCTTAAATAGAAATTACCAGAAGGTTCCATATATACATTTTCCTTTCAAGTATAGTGGCTCTAGTTTCTACAAATGGCAAGTGTGTGGGTTTTTTTTTAAAGATTTAATTAAAAAATTTTTTTAGAGAGAGAGTGCCCATGAGCGGGGAGAGGGAGAAGGGGAGAGGGAGACAGAGAGAGAGAGAATCTTAAGCAGGTCCCACTGTGGAGCCCGACGCAGTGTTGATCCCATGACTCTGGGATCATGACCTGAACTGAAATCAAGAGTCGGCTGCTGAACCGACTGAGCCACCCAGGCACCCCAAGTGTTAGTTTTTGTTATTTGCTTGTATAAAGCTGCTGGTTCCTGTTTTCCATGGTGCTTGGATAGTGGTGCTCTTTGAGAGAACCTAAAAGAATGGTCTCAGCTATGTTTAACTCCAGTTGGACAGTTTTTCATTCCTAGTTTTCTTCCTCAGAATCTTTCGTTTTCAGAATTGCTTTCCTGATTCTTCCTTCTAAACTATCAAGAGTATTTTATAAAGTAGGCTGAGGAGTAGAGAAACTCTTCATGTCTTTTTAAACCTTTTTCTTTAGCGCAGAACTAGCTTGCCCTAGAAACAGATAAGGGAAAGAAACAAGATGCCTACCTTGCAGATCTTTGTAACATTTATCCTCACAGTTTGGAACACTGGGTTACATTTTCTTGGCTTCCCTGGAAACAGCCCTACAAACTGCCTGTCTTCACATGTTTGTGGTTATCTGTGGTTATCTGTGGCCTCACCCTAAAGTTTCATTTTATAGTGTCACCTGCATCTGCACTTCTGCAACTGCTAAGGGATGTTTTATCTGGGCATTTATTACACCCACAACCTAGTGGGGTTGTGAATTTTAATGTATCACTAAGCTGCTTAGCTCAGACATGTCCAATGTATTTACTCATGTGTCAGCAGTTCTTAAATTTCCACCCATAATTGAGATTCATGCATGATTTAAGAAATGTGTACCTGAAAGGTACTTAAGGAACTCTTAGGTCGACCCATCTGAAAATATTTCTTTAATGCAAATATCCTCAACCTTGATAGGCCCTGAACTAGTAATTTTGGGACCTTCCTCCACCGGTG
Source organism: Herpailurus yagouaroundi (assembly GCF_014898765.1). Lineage (NCBI taxonomy): Eukaryota > Metazoa > Chordata > Mammalia > Carnivora > Felidae > Herpailurus > Herpailurus yagouaroundi. The sequence goes on along the minus strand of NW_024412404.1, from coordinate 39,271,303 downwards.
CAATTTTGTCAAAAAGACAAAATTGATGTAGAGACATATAAGCGAATTTTTACAAAATATTTTTTGGCCTCTACTTTATTTTAGATGAGAAGTGTTTGGTTTCAACCCTGAAGGGGACTGAAGGGCCCTTCCATGATTGGCAGAAAGTCAGATATATATCCTGTCCATCTGCTGAGGTTGCTGCCTTCCAGCTTGGGAGCAGTTTGAAATAAGCAAATGTAATGTAAATTGTAAGACAGTTTATAATAGTAGATTCCTTTCCTACCTTCATTACTCTGATCATTCCATCTAAGTCAGAACAGGTTTTTCATTTTTTCCTAGGAGTCCGACATTCCACAGCTTGTTTAACCAAAGTATATGTTGTGAGTCAGTGCTCTTGTCATCAGAAGAGCAGTAGGCAGAAGGAGGTTGAAGGAGGACAGGTTGGCCCTGACTGTGTTACTCAGCCTCGTGGGGGATGCCATGATCAAGATGGGTTCTACTTTCCCTCCTCATCTGTTGCTAGTTCTCCGAGTAGTCACCTGGCAGTGACTGTTGACCTTCTGTCCAAAATGAACTCCGGTGACATAAACCAGAAGGGGAAATGCTGCTTCCCTAGCTTCTCTCATTTCCTTCCTGAAAGGAAGAACTTCATTTTCTGACACCTCTGATCCTTTCACACAAAGCAAAGAGACTATTCTTTTTATCCCTGTATTTTTAAGAATAAGACAACTGCACAATTGTCTTTTTTCTTTTTTTAATTTGAGAGAGAGCACACGAGTGGGGGAGAGGGGCAGAGAGAGAGAGAGAGAGAGAGAGAGAGAGAGAATCTTAAGCAGACTCCATACTCAGCATGGAGCCCAACACAGGGCTCAATCCCACAACCCTGCGATCATGACCTGAGCCAAAATCAAGAGTTGGACACTCAACCCACTGAGCCATCCAGGTGCCCTCCACAATTGCTTTTTGAAATTAAATATTATTTCTCATTGTGCTATTAAAATTTTTAAAATGGATTTCCATTCCCAAAAGGTAATATTTTTGAGAAAGTCAGTTTCAAGACATAAAGAAATTCTCACATGCTCATGAAAGCATATTCCTTTGAAGGAACCTATACTGGAGAGTCCCCACAAAGAGGCCCCCTTCCCCAGCTTTTGTCAGGTAGGCAAAATGTACCTGCTCCAGGGCTCCCCCCTTGCAGGACCAAACATGAAACAAGAAAGGAGAAACAGCAGTCCTTCGTTTAGGAAACCTCTTCAGAAATTTTGTTTTGGAATCCCAGAGTTTAGACTTACACTATGAATTGGGAACTCAAAGTGTCACTAGTGCTTTCTGAAAGAATACATTTTCAAAACTCTCCTACATTGTATCCTACTTTCCTAATGGTAAAACAGATGGCTCGGAATTTTGAAACAAGAATTTAGAGTCTGGGTCCCACGCACGAGATCCATCAAAAGTGAGGCTATTTTTTTAGTGGAGTAATCCAGGCATTAATAATTTTATTCATATTTTTTAAAGGTTGCAAAATTTGCATCTCTAGCTCTTCTCTCTCATCTGGATTTAGAATGGTAGATTTAGGAAACCAATTTTATAGTTTTGTGGATTCTTTGTCCCCATTTTTTTTCATGCACATTTCTCAGAAATCCTGAAAATTCCTTTGGGCATGTATCCATCAGGGGCCTAGCAAAATATGGAAGGCACGCCGAAGGTGGATCATTTGAGGAGGTTCTTCTTCGAATGGAATGGACAGGTGTGGGGAAAATAACAACCCCAGGCTTGCAGAAGAGCCACCCCAGGCCTGAAGGGGCAGGGAACCGGGAGCCAACTGATAGCCCAGCAGGGAAGGAGCCCGGGGAATAAACACCCCGACTTCTCTGTCCTTCTACCGTCAGCTCTTCTGCTATGCCACCCGTTGGCTGAACCCAACTGGAAGCCAGAGGCAAGGGAGCACCTTGCTGCGGTTCTTGTGGGTCAGCTCTGAGGAGCACAGCACAGGGTGCAGGGTGGAGGAAGGTGGAGGACAGGCCCAGGAGGGAAATGGCAGACCCTCAGCACACACTTATTGTTCAGTGTCCTCAATCTGTACCAGGCTCAGCTCTTTCCTCAAAAGGCTGGTTTGGAAATTACTTATTAAGCTGTGTGATATCGGTATCAGGGTAAAAGTTTATAGTTTGTGATCTCAGGATTTTTTTTCAGTAATACGTTCAGACTTGCAGATATGTTACTTATTAAAAATTACCAAAGTTCCCCAAGCCTTCTCTCCCTTCTATGACATACGTTTTAAAAACTCTTTTTTACTGTGGTAAATGTATATATAACCTAAGATTTACCATCTTAAACATTAAAACGATTTTTTTAAGTTTATTTATTTTGAGCGGGGGGGAAGGGGCAGAGAGGGAGAGAGAGAAAATCCCACACAGGCTCTGCACTGGCAGCACGGGGCTCAAACCCACGAACCATGAGATCACGACCTGAGCTGAAATCAAGAGTTGGATGCTTAACTGACTAAGCCACCCAGGCATCCCCCATTTTGACCACTTTTAAGCGTACAGTTCTGTGGCATGAAATACATTGACACTGTTGTGCAGCCATCATCACCGTCTGCCTCCAGAACCCCTTCATCTTCCCGGGCTGAAACCCCATACACATTTCCCCTCACCCTAGTCCCTGGGAGCCGCCATTGCACTTTCTCTTTCTTTGAGTTTGTTCTTGAATGATCATACAAATGAGATCACATAGTATTTGCCTTTTTGTTTGTGAGTTAGCATGATGTCTTCAAGTTTCATCCATGTTGAAGCGCGTGCCAGATTGTCCTTCCTTTTTAAGGCTGAATGATGTTCCGTTGTATGTCTGCGCCACAGTTTTCTTTTTATCCCAAGTTTCTATTTAAATAATATATATATATATAACATCTTCTTTATCCATTGGTTGATGGACATTTGGGTTCCTTCCATAATTTGGCTGTTGTTGATACTATAAACATTGGGGTGCATGTAGTCCTTCAAATTAGTATTTTGGTATCCTTTGGGTAAATACCTGGTAGTGCAACTGCTGGATTGTAGGGTAGTTGTATTCTTAACTTTCTGAGGAACCTCCATACTGTTTTCCAGAGTGGTTGCACTCCACTAAATGTAAGAAGGTATGCTACATTTTGTTTATTCATCTGTGGATGGATAGTGGTTGTGTGTTACACATTTTATTTTATTTTTAAAAGTTTATTTATTTTGAGAGAGAGGGAGAGAGAGAGAATCCCAAGCAGGCTCCACACTGTCAGCAAGGAGCCTGATGCGGGGCTTGAATTCACCAACCATGAGATCATGACCTGAGCCAAAATCAAGAGCCAGTTGCCTAACAGCTGAGCCACCCAGGTGCCCCGTGATATACATTTTACTTTATGATCTTTTAAATTTTTATTTATTTTGAGAGAGAAAAGACACATGTACAAGCGGGGGAGGGGCAGAGGGAGAGAAAAGAGAGAATCCCAAGCACACTCCACACTGTCAGCACAGAGCCCAATGTGGGGCTCAAACTCATGAACCATGAGATCATGACCTGATCTGAAATCAAGAGTCAGATGCATAACCAACTGAGCCACCCAGGGGTCCCCTGTGATCTACATTTTAAAATGTGATTTATTTCTGAGTATGTTCTCATTAATACATTCACTATCATGACTGTAACCTATACATATGCAGTGTGATGTCTCAGAAATCTACAAAGTGATATAAGAGGAAGGGCTATAGGAGCTGAGGCATGAAAGGTGGAAGTGAGCATGAGCAGGAGAGGTGGGCATCATTTGGAGAAAGTGGAGAATGGGGAGACTTTAAATATGTGCAAAGATGGGGGAACCCACCATGGAGAAAAAAGGGGCATGTAAACAAAGGAACAAATTCTGGACAGAAAGTGCTTTATCAGAGCAGAGAGCATTTTGATTGGTTAGGATTGCACTGAGGGCTACTCAAGTGGGGTGGGGTGGGGCAAAAAAAAAAAAAAAAAAAAAAAAAAAAAGTGCTGTGGGCAGAGAAATTTAGAAAACTGGTTTACAAAGGATTCTTAGGGGGCACCTGGGTAGCTCATTTGGTTAAGGGTACAGCTCTTGATTTTGGCTCAGGTTATGATCTCATGGTTTGTGGGACTGAGCCCTGAGTCAGGCTCTACACTGACAGTGCTGAGCCTGCTTGGGATTCTCTCTCTCTCTCTCTCTCTCTCTCTCTCTCTCTCTCTCTCTCTCTCAAAAAAGAATAAAAATTTTTTAAAAATTAAAAAAAAAAAGAATTCTTAATTGGATTGTCTCAGTCTTCAATATACTAGTATTTTATGCCCCTCCTAGAGGGAAATAGTCCATAGCTTCCCCCAAGTTTACAGTGACCGTGGAGCTCTTGTATTAGAAGCTGCTTAGTGTCCTCAGAACATGTTTTGGGAAAATGGTGGGGACGAAGCTAAGCTTCTTGGGGGCAGGAACTATATCTTGAATGTTCTTTGGTACATCATGGTAGTAAAACTGGATTAAGAGGTAGCTGCCAAGGATATCAGTCGATAGAGAGTGTTAAAATAGTGAGTCACTAAAAAAACTCAGTGCAGATTTAAAAACTCTCTTTCTCTGTCACTGTCTAACTGAAAGAGAGAGAAATCTCCTTCTGAGATTAATGGTCAAGTTATATGCAGGGTTTTATTTTTCCCTAGGTAGGGTAGATACTTTGGGATAGGAGTTAAACTATTTCGGACAGTAGAGGAGAGTTGAATGCTCCTGTCAGCCACCAACGGGATTAGAGAATAAATATTTAAAGAATATTGGTCAAAGGGTCATCAAAGTACAACCAGAGTTTCAGCCTGCATGGGAATTTGAGTCCGTTAGGCTTGATAAATATTTGTCCAATATGTGAATAAATTAGAGAAAACAGGAAGACCTTGTGAATTTTTAAGCAACTGAACAACATGTAAAAATCAATAGTTTAAAAGATTAACTACATTCATTGGAGAGAAATGAATTTTATCTTTGGCCAAGAAAAGAGGCAAACGACACTTAAAAACAACAATAAAATATGTAAGCAGGTTTGCCTGGGTGGCTCAGTCGGTTAAGCGTCTGACTTCAGCTCATGTCATGATCTCATGATTTGTAAGTTTGATCTCCATGTCGTGCTCCATGCTGACAGCTAGGAGCCTGGAGCCTGCTTCGGATTCTGTGTCTCTCTGCCCTCCCCTGCTTGTACTCTGTTTCTCTCTCTCTCTCTCAAAAATAAACAAACATACAAAAAAAGGTAAACAGATAATGACCTCTAGTTAAGATATATATGCCAAAGTGCTGGAGGAAAATATCTGTGCTTTATTTTGAGATGCATCAAAAATAAAACAAAATGTTTGCAGTATGTCAAAAAAAATAACATGGATTGATAAATGGATAAAGAGATATGTGATAAAATAACTGCAGTAAGATGTGAACAGTAGAATCTAGGTAGTGGGCGTAAAACTTTTTTAAGTTCACTGTGTAAAAATTTGTATAATAAAATGTTGGAGAACCAAAGAGAGGAAATTGGAAGTTTAGAAGATTTTGAGGGAAGAACCAGGGAGATTTCAGAGATGTGATACCTACAGTAAAAAGAACATGGGCACTGGAATCAAACAGACCTGAATTCTGGGTCTGGCTTAGCTTTTTATTTGCTAGAGATATAGCAAATATATATATATATATATATATATATATATAATATTATATTATATTATATATATATAATATATATTATATATGTAAATATGTATCAAATATATATATTAAAATATATATAATATATATATATTAGATATATTTATATATATATATTAGATACACATTAGATGTATGGCCCAGTGGTGGCACTGGGATTTGAACCTGGGCACCCTGGCTCTGAAGCCTTGCTGTCTCCCTTGCAATGCAGCAATGATTCAAGCTTCCAGTTCGGTGTCTGGCACATGGTAGATCATCATCCAGTAGCTGTTGCTATTAGTGTACCATCAACTGTAGAGGATGAAGTCCTTCTAGTATTCGATCTAGAAGATTTATATGACACTATTATAGGAGCTGGAAGGCCAAACTGTTTGTGGAAAGAGGTGGTTAATTTAGTTTTCGATAAGTGGAAATTGAGATTTTGATACGAATAGTTTTGTGTATTTTCTAAAATCATTTGCTTGTTAAAAATTTGAAAGTGTGTTATGTGCTGCGCACTGCTCTAGACAAGTGAGCAAAACAGACAAAAATCTCTACCCTCTTAGGGTTTTGTGTTCTAAAAGAGTTTGAAGAATTAAGGACCTTTATATCTCAAATGCAGACTGACTCTCCAAAGGAAATGCCAGCGAGAGAAGAAGGTGGTGTTTTCATAGCAGACTTTCCTGATGTCCCTGACATCCTGCCGTATGGGCAGTTCTTTCCTCTGCTTTCTCTCAAGCCCAGCTGTGTTCTGATTTCCTCTGAAGTTCTTTTTACTTCCATCTGGAGTTGGTGGAACAGCTTATATAAGCTATTTATGATTAAGTTTCAAAATATCTGTCCAGGACTCTAAAACGGCCCAGACAGGAACAATAGTAGTTGCTTTTCATGGGGTTTACAGAGCAGAGAAGACGGAGATGAAATTCATGATATTCCATGTAACCCAGAGGGCACCAAGATCTCCTTTCCGGTCTCACACATGAATCCTGTACTTTAGCTAGGCTCTGGCTCCAGCACCCTTCCAGGGTGTGTATTCCTCAGCGATTACGCACTCATTCCAACAGGGCAGGAGGTCAGTCAGTAACAGTATTCGTTGAGCCAGACCCTCCTCTGCTTCTGAGTCATTTTCTGGTACAGCAAAAAGGTTGTCAGGGAGAAGCTTTAACTCTTTCAGATCACGAAGTTTACTCCTCAGCGTAACAGGGTCTGTCTCTTACATCCTACAGAGTGTATGCTGATTTTCTCTTTGACGTTTCAGATAAGGAGGTATATATTTAGTCTGAGAGTGAGATGGAATTTGAGAAAACAAAGTAGAAGGAGAAAAATAATACCACCGTGGCCCAACCTTGGGGAGGTGTGTTGATAACGTATAGATGGCTAAGAGGTTTGCAAAATATTATGCTTGTTTAAAAAAAATATTTATGACACCACGCTTAATGCGGAAATCTGACATCTGGCAACTTCAGCCATTTGGAAGACAGCCAGAAAATAAGAAAGGGGCATCAGAGCACATAAAAAGTAACTGTTGAAAAACTCTAGCTAACTAATACATGTAGTTTACCACCACGGAAGAGTTCGTTAGGTTTTCCTTTAGAGCTTGTTTACATTTTATTTATCTAGGGACTTCTAATAATTTTGGCGGTGTCTGTATGATCTTCCCTCCCCAGCAGACTATGAACAGCAATCTAGAAAGAGGATAGAAAAACTGATAGAGGACGTAACTGATAGCAGAGGGGCAGCTGACAGCAAAAGAGAAAGACCCAAAAGTTATACGGTACTGGTAGTATGCATCACAACACAGTATACTAATGTATGGTCTTAATGAACTTGTGTCCATCAGGCAAAGAGTAAATTATGTTCAGTGTCTTTCCTACTAGCGAAGGCAAGAGAGGTATATAATTTTTTTTAATGTTTATTTATTTTTGAGAGAGAAAGAGAGAGAGAGAGGGAGACACAGAACCTGAAGCAGGCTCCAGGCTCTGAGCAGTCAGCACAGAGCCGGACACGGGGCTTGAACTCACTATCCATGATTTCATGACCTGAGCCGAAGTTGGACACTCAACCAACTGAGACACTCAGGTGCCCCTATAATGTGTCTATTTTTAAACATGGTCAAAGCTAAACCAAGTTTTGACGTGTTGAAATGGTAGATTCCGTGGTGTTTTTGTACTTGTACAATGTGCTATACATTGTCTGGTGATATATCAGTGAGACAGATTTGAGCTTGTAGCTGATTATGGAAATAATGTTTAGTAACAACTGCTCACAGTTATCGAGCACCTCCTATACCAACCCTGTCCTAGGTGCTTTTACACTATCAGCATATGGTTAAGGCTTTAGGCAGATCTGGATTTCTGTTCCATCTCTGACTTACTGTATGACCTTGGACAGATTGCATCACCTCTCTGAGCCTGTGCCCTCATCTGCAAAATGGAAACTAATAATATGGGATAGGATTGTTGTGGGGACCCAATGAGGGACATAGCACAGTGCATGGCATAGAGTAAGTGCTCAATAAATATTAGGCATTATTATCATTAGTTTTATCATCATCATCTTTCTGATGATTATTATCAAAGTATGATTATCCCCATTTTTCTGAACAGGAAACTCTAGCCCAGAGAGTTTAAGTAGTTTATCCAAGGTGAAATAACTAATAAAAGTTGGAGCTGGCATTTTGAACCTTGATCTCTGACTCCAGATGCCTGGTTACTTTGCATTCACATTATACTGCCTCTTCAGCATGGGATTGTAATTCAATTTTTTTCTATACAGAGGGCAGAGGACGTAGGGAATGTTACTGGCCACTTCTCTTTTCCACTGTGGACCCAAGTCATCTCATTATAGACAAAAATTCCAGTCACACAGAGATAAGCTCCTTTTACTCAACAGTACAAATTAAGTATGCAATATTTAATTGTGTTGCATGATTCATTGAAATTGTAAAGGTGCTCCACATTAATATCCTCAACTATTTATATGCATAACACGTATGTGTACATCATTGTTTTCTTAGGTAATAAACTCAACAAAACTTGTAACCATCTTTTTTTTTTTTTTTTTTGGTAACTAGACATTTAGTGCTTTTTGATGTCATCATAGTTATATGTGAAAGAAAAGTTAGAAGCCTCATCTCTACCAACACCAGACAGATACTTGAGATGAATAAAAGAAAATAGGCTTGAGGCCTGGATACTCAGGAGGGTGTCAGGTGCTCTCTGTGAAACACCTGAGAGACAGGTTGCTAATCACGGCTTGTTGACAGCTGAGCACATGCCCAGTCTTTCCTCCTTTTCTGTTTAAATGTGTATTGAGGAGGCTCCTTGGGCACATATGTCAAGGTGAAAGACCCTCTTAACAGTGCAAAGGATACTATGCAAGCTTGGGGGATAGGTGTCTTTGAACTGAAAACACATTCTTGATTTGGTCTATTGTACTAAATCTTGTCTGGAAGTGTCATTTTTATATCGCCCTTTCTTGTTCTTTTCATGGATTTTTACATTTCAGTACATTTTAAATCTCTGCCATTGAGGTGTGATCCCACATTCCTTTTTTTGGCGGGGGGGGGGGGTGGCTAGGGGGTAAGTAGGAGCCTGAATCCTGGCCCTGCTGCTATGAACTTTGTGACAAATTAAGTTTTTCAACTTGCTGAGCGTAGGTATCCTAATCTTTAAGATAGTTCTGGGGAACTATCTTATTTCATTATAAATGAAATGCCATATTAAAAACCCCTACTTAAACAAATTTTTTTTAATGTTAATTTTTATTTTTGAGAGAGACAGAACATGAGCGGGGGAAGGGCAGAGAGAGAGGGAGACACAGAATCTGAAGTAGGCTCAAGGCTCTGAGCTGTCAGCACAGGCTCCCCAAACCCCCTACTTTTTAAATACCGTATTTTAAAAGTACCATATTGACTGTACTTGAAAACTGTTAATTTCCTTATTGGCCCCTTCAGGCCTATTGAGACGTCTACATTTCCCAACTTGTACCTTTTCTGTCAGTCACAGGTAAAGGTCCCCCCCCCCCCCCCCCGACTCCAGAAGTGCCATGAGAATCAAATGAAGAATGTATGAGGAAATCATTATTTTTGTCAGTACTTAAATTTCTTCAGAATATAAAGTACAACCTTCTTATTTGCTTAGCTTTGACTTGATTCTAAGCGTCTTTATATCTTAAGCTTTATCATTCTCAAGATATTGACCCATAGTCCAATGTCTTAAATAGTTAACACTTTCCAATGTCTTTTGACTTGTCTTTCCAGGTTATAAAACATGGAGGCTGGCTCAGTGGTTCGAGCCATCTTTGACTTTTGCCCTAGTGTATCAGAAGAACTACCGCTCTTTGTAGGAGATATTATTGAGGTGTTGGCAGTGGTGGATGAATTTTGGCTTCTAGGAAAGAAAGAAGATGTTACAGGTAAGAGGCTTATAATTCCTCAGGTACAAAATAGACCACAGGCCCTCCAATCTTTCCATATTAAAAAATAAAGGTTAAATGGGAAGCCCAAGTCAATAAACTACAGAATCCTTTTGTCTTTTTCCTGTGGTTTTTACCAGTGGGGAGAGAATGTTTGTTATCAATCCATCTATCCTTATTGGTTCCTTCCAAAGGCTGAGATGGTTCGATACCAGCTGCCCCAGGCCAATTTTCTGTTCACATCTTTACCTGTCCTTCCCAGGTCTTTGTCCTTTGTGCTCAGTGCCATTGTTTACCTTCTGAAAATATGTGTTATTTCTTTATTCAGAAACCTGTTGTTTGACATTATTTTTCACTACCAGTCTTTACCTGTGATTTGTGGAACGTAAGTCCCTCTCCACCATATTTTCTCTACCTGTCTTCCTCAAATGTTTTCTACCCTTTCTTTCACTCTGTTTTTCAAGGGATCATGATGCGTCCTGTTCACTCCTTCTTAGATCCATGGTTGGCCCAAATTTATTAAAGCTACCCCTGCTCTGGGTGCAGCTACCTTCCACTTCTTATACACCTGATTTCCTTTCTTCCAGTCTTTCAAATATATGTTAGCACCAGTTTCTTTCATTAATTAGCCTAGGGAAGGGTGAAGGTTTTTACCCCACACTATGCACCTGTGTTAAATCCGGTCCTTAACTGACATAGATTTATGTAATTCTGGGCTGCAGCTTGTTATACAGACTCTGTTAACACTTAACCCACATTTGGGAGATAATAGATTATTTCGCAATAGAAATGATAGCTCAGCTAAGACAAAAATGATGAGTAAGAGTTAGCAACACAAAGAGGATAGACAGAGAGAATTGCTTATCCAGAGGCCCTTGAATGACAAAGAACATGGAGGGTCCGAGAAAAGTTCAACCTGGCATGAGGTCTGAAAGGTTGAGGAAGGGAGAAGGTGCTGGGGAGAGGAGCTGGGGAGGGAGCAGGAGCTAGATTGTGGAGGACAGCGTATGCCGTGGTATGGAGTTATGGAATGGGATACAATACAGGTGCTTTAAGCACTGTCAGATTTGTATTTTAGAAAGCTCAGTGCTACAGATTGAGAAATGATAGGGAAGGGCAAAACCAAGGGCAGGGAGGCAGCCTGGGAGGTTGTTGCAGTGACCCAGGTGAGACATGCTGCTGACCTGGACCGAGGTGATGGGTCTGGAGATAAGTGGATGGATACAAGAGATATTTGGAAGGTGGAATCCATTAAACTTTCTGATGCTTTCCAACTGACAGGCCCTGTCTGTCTACTACCACCTATTAAAACGCTACCCATCTTCAGACTTAAATGCAGTCTTTTTCATAAAATTTTTTGTGTTCTTCCTGAACCATTTTCTACCTTCTCTAATGTCCATAGCAATCTGTGCATTTTTCTTGTGTCACTAGATTTCAGAGTGATTGTTTATGTCTGAATTCGATTTTAAGATCTTTGAGAGCAAGACCGTCTTACTCATTTTTCCCCTCTGTAGTGTGTCTTGTCTAGAGTAGCACCCAGTTAATGCTTATTGGATTGAATTGCATTTTTTCTGCTCTGCATGAATGAAATTTTGTGTGCTGTACTTTTTCTATAGTAGATTTTCCAATTATGAGTACTCACTTTCCAATTTAGTGTCTATAAATGGGCTCAGAAACAAAGTTATTATGTCCTGGTACACAGAAAATGAAATTTCAGTATTAGAAACGTTTGCTTTTACTTTCAGGACAGTTCCCCAGCAGTTTTGTGGAAATTGTGACCATCCCCAGTCTAAAAGAAGGAGAGAGGCTGTTTGTCTGTATCTGTGAATTTACATCCCAAGAATTAAACAGTCTTCCCCTCCACCGAGGTAAGTTGACCATTCAGGAGTAGACTGTTTACAATAAGTTGAATGGAGCTGGCCCATTTTGACAACTAGATTTTTTTTTTGAATTTTTAAAAGTGGCTAACCTCTGGAGAGTGTTTAGTAATAGCAAGATCGTGCTGACAATAATAATGCCTTATATTTGCATAGCATTTTATAATTTCCATAGTATTTGCTCACAAATACATTCTCATCTGATCCTCACCACAGACCTGGTAGCAAAGTGGATATTATTAACTGCATTTAATAAATAATGAAAATGAGATTCAAAGGATGTTACCTGCAGATGAAAACTTTTGGCCTCAGAAGGTCAAGTCATGTCACCTGATTGTAAGTCCAGCATTCTCTTTCCACTGCCCCATATTGTAGCCACACTTCAGACTACATTAATCTTTTTTTCCCTTAAAAACTAATATGGCTTTCCCAGCAACATTACTATTTATTACTATATAATAATCAAGCAGGAATTGTGGTATAGAGATTAAGAGACAGATGTCAAATAGCCCCATTTTGACTCCCTATCGATAGGTAATATTACATTAAAGTTATCATCAGAACCAGTTTAAAAGGAAGTGATTTAAGGGGTGCCTGGTGACTCGGTTAAGTGTCCGACTTTGGCACAGGTCATGATCTCACGGTTCATGAGTTTGAGTCCCACACTGGACTCTGCTGTCTGCGTGGAGCCCGTTTGGGATCCTCTGTCCCCCTCTCTCTCTGCCTCTCCCCTGCTTATGCTCTCTCTCTCTCTCAAAAATAAGTAAACATTAAAAAAAAGGAAGTGATTTAAAATGAATAGTTGTAGCCATGTCTCAGTGACATTCCAAGTATTTCTCACTTACTCTGATAGACGTATGAACTTCTCTAAAGATGGACCATAAACCGTTTCACCAAGGATGCTTGATTAAGTCCACACATTTTGGCATGAGCACAGAAACCAGTAGTGTTCCACAAACTGATGTTTATGATGAATGCAATTTTTGTGATGACAAAGGAGGAGCCAGGAAAATGGTAGAATTTATTGGGCATGTTCTTAATATTGTTACTTGTTCTTTTGAGTATGGCCCTGAAGGACTAGGCTTAATTTCTTAAACCATGTGCACATCTGAGAGAGAGAGCTCGCAGAGGTGGGGAAAGAGAGAAACCTAGCAAACTTCCCTAACCCTTAGGCAGTGAGAAGGAATATTGAATTTAGATCTTAATCCTCAAAATCTGTTTTGAGAGTTTCTTACACTTTGCATTGACCCTCTACCTCTGTTCTGAACACTTCTTTGTTAATCAGTGTTGGAAAGGGAGAGAGAAATAGATCAAGATGTTATAGCAGGAAACTTTTATCTGTTTCCACTCACAGCCCTTCCACTGCGGGGAGAGGGGGGGTCTGTAGTCCACATCGGACCAGAGGGAGTGGAGAAAAGGCCAGAGCACAGTAGCTTCCATTAGGGCTGAGCAGAAGATATGGGTGGCATGGATTTGTCCTTTCCTATACCTAAAGCAAATAAATAGTGGGTATAAGAATATACTCTGTGGGAATATGCAGTATGTCTACAACATTTGGGGAATTGGAAGATGTATCTTCTGGAATTAGCTTTTTTGCTTTATATCTTGTGTAGTCAGGTCTTAGATACTAAAAAGAGAGATTTTCTGCTGAATGCCTTCCCTGGAAAGACTGGTATCATGGGTTCTGAACTTGCTTTGAAGTTAAAATCTGCCTCAGGAATCCCAGGGCCACAAAATAGATTCTTAGGAAGACCCTAGCATGGATCTTTCAGCCAGGAGCCTCCTGGATCAAGACTGACTCAAGCTCAGGCTGGGTATTAGAACCTGTAGATGTTATCTTGATTAGTTTTTAAGCAAAGGAAGAGGATGCAGCAGGGGCAATACGCAGGAAGAGACTAGAAAGAGATATGCTAACTGTCAGTGTTTTTATCTGTTCTCTTCTCTGATGCTCTCCTTCCAGTGAGTGCACTGACTATTCAGCTCTGTTTCCTTCTATGCTTTTCATGTCTCTTTTAGCTCTGTGTCTTCTGATTTGAACACATAAGCCTTTGAGAATGGGAGAGTTAGATAGATGCACCTCTGCAATTTGAATTTTTCTGGGAAGTTTAGCAGGAGACACAGAAATGATTTTAATTTCTCTTGTTTTCTATGCACGACAGTACACATTAACAGATAATAATTTTACTTGTGGGAAACAAAACCAGTAAAAAAAAGAAAGTATTTTTATGCCACCTATAGTTTATAAAACTTGAGTCTAGGCTTCCTGATTTTCAAGTCTAGTGCTTGGAATGTCCCTTCTACTTCTTAGGTTGAAAATTGTTTTTTTCCATTAGATCAGTGTCTCAGCTCACGAGTGGTATACATTCCTCTAGCCCTGCCTTCTAGTACTATTAGTCCTATTCCCTGTTGTTTCTTTCTCTCTCCTCAGTACCTTCCGTGTAGCAGTGAAGCTTCCTCTGTGCTGTGTAAATAAAACTTTTGGTGATTGAATATATGTCAGGAGGGGATTTGGAAACCTTAAGAGCATGTGGGATAATGTTTGAGACCGGTTTCATTTTACCATGCTGCCTTCAGTTAATTGTTACCTACTTACTGTTCAGAAGTATCATTGGGATTAATAAGAGAAAAAATTATATATTTTAATTGTAAAATTATGTTATTAAAGATACATATGTATTTGGAGCTTAGGAGATAAGAATTCTGATGGCCGTAGATTTAAATCCATCTCTACAACTTAGTAGCTGTGACTTTAGGCTAGTTGCTTACGTTATCTCAGCCTCAGTAGGATAATAATACCTACCCCAGGTAGCTGTGAGGGTTGAGTGAGGTTATGCACATAAAGCATCTGGAACAAGGTAAGCATGCAGTAAAGATTAACTGTCCCTCTTATTCTTAACCTGGGATTCCTGGACTTTGTGGATGTGCTTTGGGGGGGACGTTGTGTCCTAATAATGACATGAAGTTTATGTGTCTGTACATTTTTCCAGGGAGATTCTATCTGGAATTGGAATCACCAGTAGTTCTTCCAGCAGGTGTCACCCTTTCTCCTTTCCACAAAGCCATCCAGTTGTTTTGGACTATTCCCTGTATTCTGAGTTATATTTAAACTCCGAAAACAAGGCTGTCTCTGTATGTCTTCTTTGGAAAAATGTCTATTCAAACCCTCTGCCTATTTTTTAATCAGGTTGTTTGGTTTTTTTTGGTGTTGGGTTGTATAAGTTTTTTATATATTTTGGATGTTAACCTCTTATCAAATAAGTCATTTGCAAATATTTTCTCCCATTCAGTAGGTTGCTTTCTTTATTTTGTTGGTGGTTTCCTTCACTGTGAAAAAGCTTTTTATTTTGATATTGTCCCAAAAGACACATGAAAAGATGTTCAGCATTACTAATCATCAGGGAAATGCAAATCAAAAACCACGATGAGATTATCACCTTATACCTGTCAGAATGGCTAAAATCAAAAAGACAAGAGATAACAGGTGTTGGTGAGGATGTGGGAAAAAGGAACCCTTGTACACTGTTGGTGGGGATATAAATTGGTACAGTCCTGGTGGAAAACATGGAGGTTCCCCAAAAAATTAAAAATAGAAATACCATATGATCTAATAATTCTAATAATTCACCCAAAGAAAACAAAAACACTAATTCAAAAAGATATGTGTGTGCCTGTATGTTTATTGCAGCATTATTCACAATAGCCAAGATGTGGAAACAACCTAAGTGTCCACTGATAGATGATAAGGAACATGGTGTGTGTGTGTGTGTGTGTGTGTGTGTGTGTGTATACACATATACATATATATATATACATACTTATATATGTATGTATGTATATATATATATGTAATGGAAAATTATGCAGCCATAAGAAAGAATGAGATCATGCCATTTGTGACGACATGGATGGACCTAAAAAGTATTATGCTAAGTAAAATAAGTCAGACTGAGAAAGACAAATACCAAGTGAATTCACTCATATGTGGAATCTAAAAAAAACAGATGAATAAACAAAAAAGCAAATCAGGGGGCCTATAAATACAGAGAACAAACTGGTGGTTGCCAGAGGGGAGAGGTAGTGGAGGGATGGGCAAGCGAGAGATATAGACTTCCAGCTATGGAATTAAGAAGTCACAGGGAGGGGCGCCTGGGTGGCTCAGTCGGTTAAACGGCCGACTTCGGCTCAGGTCACGATCTCGATCTCGTGGTATGTGGGTTCGAGCCCCGCGTCGGGCTCTGTGCTGACTGCTCAGAGCCTGGAGCCTGTTTCAGATTCTGTGTCTCCCTCTCTCTCTGACCCTCCCCCGTTCATGCTCTGTCTCTCTCTGTCTCAAAAATAAATAAATGTTAAAAAAAAAAAATTAAAAAAAAAAAGGAGTCACAGGGATAAAAGGCACAGCATGAGGAATACAGTCAATGGTATTGTAATAACCATGTATGGTGACAAATGGTAGCTATGCTTGTGGTGAGCATGGCATAACATATAAAGCTGTTGAATTACGGTGTTGTACATCTGAAATAATGTAACATTTTTTGTCTACTCAAATAGAAAAATTATTTTTATTTTTGTATTTTAGAGAGCGAGAGTAAGGAGGGGAGAAGGACAGAAAGGGAGGGAGGGAGGGGTGGGGGGAGAGAGAGAGAGAGAGAGAGAGAATGAATCTTAAGCAGGCACCATGCTCAATTCCACGACCCTGGGATCATGACCTGAGCCAAAATCAAGAGTTGGATGCTTCACCGACTGAGCCACCCAGGCCCCCTCAAACAGAAATATTTTTAAACAGAGAAAAACAAGGCTCTCTCTTAAAGGATCAGTGCAGGTGGCCAGGGCCATTTACTGTTTTAAAAATAAACAGAGGGAGAAAAAAAAGAGACAGGGAAAACAAAAAACAAAAAAAGAGAGCATGAAAAGGAAAGTACAGAAAAAGGAGAGAAAAAAATTAGTGGGAATGATGAAATATCACTGATAATTGCCTCATATAACACAGAATGCTTATAACCTCATTTTCTAGGCCACCTCCTCACCCTCAAAAAAGACCAATAAAAAATGAATTCATAATTTTATTTTGTAATTAAATTTTAAATTTTAATTCCAGTATAGTTAACAGTGTTATATTAATTTCAGGTGTAAAACGATTCAACAATTCTATATGTTACTCAGTGCTCTTCATGACAGGTGTACTCTTTTTTTTTTTTAATGTTTATTTTTGAGAGAGAGAGACATCAAGTGTGAGTGGGGGAGGGGGAGGAGGAGAGAGCGAGGGAGACACAGAATCTGAAGCAGGCTTCAGGCTCTGAGCTGTCAGCACAGAGCCCAGTGTGGGGCTTGAACCCACGAACCGTGAGATCATGTATGACCTGAGTCAAAGTCGGTTGCTGAACAGACTGAGCCACCCAGGTGTCCCTATGATAAATGTACTCTTAATCCCCATCACCTATTTCCCCCATTCCCCCCCACCCCCAGCTCCCCTCTGGTAACCATCACTTAGTTCTCTATAGTTAAAAGTCTGTTTCTTAGTTTGTCTCTTTTTTTTTTCTTTGGCTTGTTTGTTTTGTTTCTTAAATTCCACATATGAGTGAAATCATGGTATTTGTCTTTCTCTGACTGCCTTATTTCACTTAGGATTGCACTCTCTAGCTCCGTCCATGTTTTGTTTTGAGAGAGAGAGAGCATGCTCACGAATGGGGAAGGTGCAGAGAGCGGGGGGGACAGAGGACCTGAAGTGGGCTCTGTGCAGATAGCAGAGAGCCTGATGCGAAGCTTGAACCTACAAACTGTGAGATCATGATCTGAGCTGAAGTCAGTTGCTCAACTGATTAAGCCACCCAGATTCCTCTCTGTGTTGTGGCAAATGGCAAGATTTCATTCTTTTTTATGGCTGAATAATATTACATTGTATATGTATGTATATATACACACCACATCTTCTTTATCCATTCATCTATCAATGGACACTTGGGCTGATTCCGTGATTTGACCATTGTAAATAATGCTGCAATAAACATAGTGGTGCATGTATACCTTTGAATTAGTGTTTTTGTATTTTTTGGGTAAATACCCAGTAGTGTGATTAATGGATTATAGGATAGTTCTATTTTTAACATTTTGGATAAATTTATGTATAAATAACCTGATAAATGATATAATGCCCAGGCCATAAATTTGTGATGCCGTGTGTGTGACAGATGAGGGTAAGGTTCTCATATGGCTCATATGGAAATCTAAGTAAAACATGTGGTGAGTCTGCCTAAAGCACAGTCTCCTTGGCATTGTGATTCAGGCTGGGGGGCAGGGGGACCTAATACTACGGACTCAGACTACTTACATTTCAGATTCTAAGAAGGCTTGCGTTTGTTCTTACCATCTTATTCCTAATGCATTTCTCGTTCGAATTAAAAAATCAACCAGCAAACGTAAGCAGCCTGGCGGCTGGGATTATATGTGCATGAGTGAAAGGCTCAGGCTGACTCTAAGAGTCACCACCACACTTCCTATTTTTCTGTTTTTGAAATCTGGGCGCTCTGTTCCAGCAGTTCCTCATATTGTTGTTTCAGAAGGCTGGAAATGACCACCAGGAAGCCTCTTTCTCAGGACTCACCTGGGATGCCAGTGCAATAGCTGCACGACTCTTTCTGATGCAAATGAGAGATGGTGCAAAAACTCAGTAACGGCTACAAAATAAGGGTGTTGAGCAAAATTAAATCTAACATGCTTTTCGGGGTTTAAACTGTGATTCTTAAAAAAATTCACCTTTTTGGGGGCACCTGGGTGGCTCAGTCAGTTGAGTGTCCAACTCTTGATTTCGGCTCAGGTCATGATCCCAGGGTTGTGGGCTGGAGCCCCGCGTCAGGCTCCATGTTTGAGTAAGCTTAAGATTCTTTCTTTCTCTCTTTCTCTCTGTCTCTCCCTCTCTCCCGGTGCCCCTCTCCCCCGCTTGCACACACTCTCTCTGTCTCTCAAAAAAAAAAAAAAAAGATCTTTTTTTATATAAAAGTAGCCAACAGAATGACAGTCTGCCAGGTAATAAAGCTTATTGAAACAGTCACCCGGGTGAAAATAGGAAAAGCAAGCCCTATTATAAGGGTTTCATGGAGATCTGGCAACACAAGGAAAATATTGTAATTCTACTGTTTAGGAAAGCCAGTAGAGTGGGAGTTATGGCATGCCTTTATTCTTCTGATTCACCCAAAAGCCTCTTGTGCCTGGATAGTAGCCATGTCTCCAGTGAGTTTCTTCTGTGGTTCTGATGGATTAGCCTTAGAGGTAGTGGGGGAAAAATCATTTATAAAATTCTCAGGACCCCAAGCTCTAACCAATGGATAGTGCGCCATAAATTAAAGGAATATAGAAATATAGGACCAAGACCCTATATATTTTTTTCAGGAATATCTAAGTAAAACATCAAATCAGTGAAAATGTGTTGGGTGCCTACCACCAAGTACAAAATCTTAACATTGGGTCCTGTGTACTATATAAAAATACAAGTGTCAAAATTAGTGATGTAAATGATAATTTCTTTACTAGGCTACAGATGGCCAAAGTGGATATGAGTTTCTAAGGTCTTTTAGAGAAGGATGCTAGGGTTTCAGACAGACAGTCTTGTTTGTATAGGAAATAATGAAAGTGTCCTTGTGTGGAATCGGGAGATAATATTGTCTGGCTGGGGTGGAGGCAGGGAACGGGTTATGACTGGATGTGGGTGCCAGGTTGCACTAAGGTAAAAACATAAGAATAGTCTTTTAGTAGTTTAGTAACTAAACCTTTTTAGAGAGTTTAGAGCAAACTTATTTTTTATATATTTCAGATAATAAGAAATACTTTAAAATTTTATTTTATTGTTTTTTTTTTTATTGTAGAGAGAGAGGGAAGCATGAGCAGGGGTGAGGGGCAGAGGGAGAGAGAATCTTAAGCAGGCTTCACGCTCAGCCTGACGTGGGACTCGATACCACAACCCTGGGATCATGACCTGAGCAGAAATCAAGGGTCGGACGTTCACCTGACTGAGTCACTAGGTACCCCAAGAATAGGATTTTTAGAAAGAATCCTATGGGACTAGTAAGAAGCCTTCATGCCTCACAGGAAAAAATTGAGCGGGGGAGGGATATGATAAAACTGGTACGTTTATCATCTCAGTTTGGCTGGAAGAGACTGGAAAAGATGAAGTCTGGGACAAGGTTTAAGAGAGTGAGATGGCGAGAATTGGACCAGGGCAAGTAGTGAGTGGAAACACTATTTTGAAAGAAGGCATTAAAAGAAGAAAGGAAGGAAGTAGGCTGGAGCCAGTTTCAGAGGGAAGATAGGATTGATTTATTTGGGAGTTGGGAGTTGCAGAATCATCATCAAATTGGACAACAAATGCTTGCTCTGGAAAGGCATCGTATCAGACTCAGGCAATACAAAAGAGAAGTGGTACCTGCCATTAAGGAACATGCCATTCACTTGGTGAGAAGATAGGACAGACTTAAATTTTTTTTTTTCAAATCAAGAGAAGTTGAGTACCCTAAAGTTGATACCCTAGAAGATAATCTAGTTATAACATATGCTTGACTAGAAAATAACTTATGTGGCTTTGGTAGGTGTTTGCTGTCCTGGTCTTATTTTACTTGGGCTGCTTGCATCCCTTGATCACCTCTGATGATGAAAGTAAAATTGACTAGGCAGCCAGTAACAGGAAGATTTAAAAAGATTAAACCTGATAATCCAGAATATGAATAATTCATCATCAGATAATTAAGAGTTTGTTTTATAACAATTTATTACAAAACCATAGAGCAGTTCTTTAAGTTGGGGTGAATCCTCTAAGACTGAATTTTAATTTCATTTTTTTCCAGAAACACTGTGCCCCTATCCTTTCTTTACCTCACCTTCTTCAACAGTAAGACAGATAGACACTAACTGTTCAGTTTACATTTTGTGAAGTTAACCGAAACATTGATATTGGAACTATTTTCGAAACAAAAGTACCTATTGCTAGAACATGCTTTATTATGATGTATTTTCAGGACAAGAATAGTTCAAAAAGGCCTCTGGAGGATATAAATGAAGAATTTGTTGCCCACACCCTGTACCCCCAACAAAGAAACCATTCCTGAAGACTTGTCTTATTGTTCCATATTTGATATTAAATACAATTTAGCATGAGAGAGTAGATGCATTGGTTCAAAGGATTACAGTGGACATGTGTACACACACATACATATATTTTAAATGTTTTTATTTATTTTTGAGAGAGAGAGAGAAACAGACTGACAGAGCATGACCAGGAGAGGGGCAGAGAGAGAGGGAGACACCGAATCAGAAGCAGGCTCCAGGCTCTGAGCTGTC
>NW_024412404.1:39213651-39249927 GCF_014898765.1 Herpailurus yagouaroundi | reverse complement strand
TATACATGTATATTTTAATGTTTGTTTATTTTTTGAGAGAGAGAGAGAGAGTGTGTGCACAAGCAGAAGAGGGGCGGAGAGAGAGAGAGAGAGAGGGACACCACACAATACAAAGCAGGCTCCAGGCTCTGAGCTGTCAGCACAGAGCCTGACGCAGGTCTCAAACTCACAAGCTCTGAGATCATGACCTGAGCCAAAGTTGAACACTTAATTGAGCCACACAGGTGCCCCAGATATGTGTGTATGTCTTTTTTTGTTTTTTTTTCCCTTTTTTTTAAATTTTTTTTAATTTTTATTTTTTCAATATATGAAATTTATTGTCAAATTGGTTTCCATACAACACC
This sequence comes from Herpailurus yagouaroundi, assembly GCF_014898765.1. Taxonomy (NCBI): domain Eukaryota; kingdom Metazoa; phylum Chordata; class Mammalia; order Carnivora; family Felidae; genus Herpailurus; species Herpailurus yagouaroundi. The sequence continues at coordinate 39,249,583 of NW_024412404.1, read as the reverse complement.
CAGTGCTCATCCCTAAAGGTGCCCTCCTCAATATCCATCACCCACCCTCCCCTCCCTCCCACCCCCCATCAACCGATATGTGTATATGTTTTATCATTTATAAACTAATCCAATGACACAGACTGTAAAAACACTGTTTAAAAGTAGTATTTTTCAACTTTTTGATCCTAGGAGCCCTTTTATACCCTTAACAGTTATTGAGACCCGAGGGAGCTCTTGCTTATGTGGGTTTTTGATATTTGCAATATTAGCTATTAAAACAGAAAATTTAAAAACATTTATCAATTCATTTTTTAAAACCTATTATATATTAACATAAACAGCATATTTTTAATGAAAAATAGTTTTCCAAACAACAATTTTAATGAGAAGAGTGTCATTCGTTTACATTTTTGCAAATCTCTTTAATATTTGGTTTAATACAAGAAAGCTAGATTCTCATATTTGTATCTATGTTCATTCTCATTGAACTGTGGTTTACTGAAGTATGTGAAGTATATGAAGAAAATATAGTTCTGACTTTACAGACTCTCCAAAAAGATCTTGGGGCTCCCCCAGGATTCCATGAACCACACATTGAAAACCACTTGTTTGCAGAAACGTGTACTATTTTGTCACTAAATTGTCAAAATTCACTAAATTCACTAAATTATCAAAAGTATTATGCCCTGTGTGGCTCAGTCGGTTAGGTGTCTGACTCTTGATTTCGACTCAGGTCATGATCTCACGGTTCATGAGATCAGGCCCTGCGTTAGACTCTGCTGACAGAGCTGAACCTGCTTGGGATTCTCCCTGTCCCTCTCTCTGCTTCTCACCCACTTGCATACGTGTTCTTTTCTCTGTCTCTCTCAAAATAAGTAAATAAACATTTAAAAAAAAAAGTATTATGCCCTTAAAACTCCAGATGTGTATTTCCCTGAAACTGACGTTTAAAATGATGAGTTGTACTATTAGTTATGTTAATACTCTTTTGGGGTGATGACTCAGGTCATTATCTTTGCTTCTCTTTCTTTAGGCGACCTAGTGATTCTCGATGGTGCTCCCACTGCCGGCTGGCTGCAGGGCCGAAGCTGCTGGGGCGCGCGAGGCTTCTTTCCGTCCTCGTGTGTCCGGGAGCTCTGCCTGTCCTCACGGAGCCAGCAGTGGCACTCGCAGAGTGCCTTGCTCCAGATTCCTGAGTACTCGATGGGACAAGCCCGGGCGCTGATGGGGCTTTCTGCCCAGCTGGATGAGGAGCTGGACTTCAGAGAAGGGGATGTGATTACCATTACTGGAGTTCCTGAACCAGGCTGGTTTGAGGGGGAATTAGATGGTCGAAGAGGCATTTTTCCAGAAGGTTTTGTAGAGCTTTTGGGGCCCCTGAGGACTGTGGATGAGTTGGTAAGTTCTGGAAATCACGACGATTGCATTGTTAACGGTGAAGAAGACACCCCTACAGGAGAAGAGGAGAGGGAGCCCGAAGAGGATGAGGAGCAGCCAGGGACCTACGGAATTGCCCTCTACAGATTCCAAGCCCTGGAGCCAAATGAGTTGGATTTTGAGGTAGGTGATAAAATCCGAATTCTGGGGACGCTGGAAGATGGCTGGCTGGAAGGATCACTGAAGGGCAGGACAGGCATCTTTCCTTACCGATTTGTAAAGCTCTTTCCTAAAACAAGAGCAGAGGAGACCATGGATGTGCCAGAGGAAAGCAGCCCTGCTGAGATCCCTGACACTTCTCTGGATTGTTCTGAGAACTCCATAGTAGTAGAAGGAAGAAGACATGAAACTCTCGAATATAAAGCGGAGAAGTCCAACTGTGTTATTTCTGAAACATCTGCTTCTCCCCTGGAGCATCTGACTTTTGCGTATGAAGTAAACAAAAATTCTCATCAGGACGAGGGCACCTCAGGAGGGCCCCAGAGAAGCCCGGGCCTGGGGCACGAACAGCCTCTTGCCAAAGACTGTTTTGCCAAGGATCCTTCAGAGACTATCAATGGGGTTTCCTCTCAATCTCAGGTACCTTTTCGTCCCAGACTGCAGAAAAACCAGTATTATTCTCCAGTGGGAGGGAGCCTCCTAAGCTCAGAGCAGTATCCTGACCCTGTTCCCTTCGAAGCAAGGACTAAAGACTACTCCAGCCTACCTCCCAGAGGAATGCACTCCCCACCAAAAACCCTTCAGAAGCCAGTGCGACCTCCTCACAGTGGCTCTAGTCTTTTTGCCCCTAGGGTAGTCAGACCCAGCCAGTTGAGCCCTCAGCTCCAGGGCATGGTAAGATGTGTTAAAAAGCCCCACACGCTCAAAGAAAATGCCTCTGGCTTTTGTTCTGGATCAGAGGTGAAGCCTGGTCTGCAAGATAAAGGGTTCGCAGTGGAAGCAATGACACTTGTGCAGGGAGAAGGCAGCACTGACCTGGATTCTAAGTTGACACAACAGCTGATAGAGTTTGAGAAGAGCTTGTCAGGACCCGGCACAGAACCAGATAAAATTTTGCGCCACTTTTCAATCCTGGACTTTAACTCCGAGAAGGACATTGTCCGAGGTTCCTCAAAGCTACTCAGCCAGCAGGAGCTGCCTGAGAGGAAAAAAGCCCTAAGGCCACCGCCACCACGGCCCTCTGTTCCAGCGTTGACTTCTCCCCAGAGCCTGAAACCTGAACCTCCCTTGGCAGTGCGACCCTCTCGCCCAGCTCCCCTGCCTCCCCCGGCACAGCACAGAATGATATCCCCCAGGCTCCTAACCTGTCCCCATCCTAGCTGTGAGACCCCAGAAAAGGAGGGCCCTGAGAATATGGAACAGACTCCGGACCAAACTTCCCCGTGTCCGTTAGTACTGGTGAGGATTCAGGAAATGGAACAGGACTTGGATATGTGTAGCGGGGCTCAAGAAGAGCTAAACATGACGGTGGAGGAGAAGCAAGATGAATCATTAAGGGCAGAGACCCTTGAGGACCTTGAGTTCTACGAGAGCAACATTGAAAGTCTGAATATGGAACTCCAGCAACTTAGAGGTGAGTGGTGAGGAAACAAAATGTACTCGCTTCTTGACATCCACAAGTCCGCGTTAACAGCCTCCCTGTGCTTTTTAAGGGAGATGTTACCGTCTTCGACAAAGAATGATTTGCTGTTTCATTACCTAATTTCATATCACAGTTCGACTGGTCTGTCTTGGTATATCCTATGACCACTCACTGTAGCTTCCTGAGTTCACTTGATGCCCAGATAAAGAAGCTCAAACCTCATTGATGTTCATGCCTCCTGTTCTGGTGTGGTATGCATAGCAGTCAGGCAGCTGGAAAGTCCCTTAACCAGGCTGTAGTGAGGACTAACGACTCCTAGGCTTCCAACTTGTAAGATTCCAACTTGTAAGATTCCAACTTCCGACTTCCAACTTGTAAGATTCATGAAAAACTCCTCCTTATGTCTTTGTGGTTTAAGGACTGGGTTTCAATAGTAACCATAAGTCCTAACATTTATTAACTTGTTCATAATAAGGACTGGTTACCATTTGCTTGCACAAATAATCTTCACAGCCACCCTAAAGGCACTGGGATAATTCATACGGCTGCTTTATAGATGAGAAAGGTAAGATTTGCAGAGATTAAGTAGCTTACCAAGGGAACTGGGAGCTCTTGTTTTTAACTACTGCAGTTCACTTCTTCCCACCTTGCACATTCAAATATTCAAATTCTGTCCCTTAATTTGGGGGTGACCAGCCTCGGGGACTCCATTTGTATTCACCAGACTTATGGGAGAAATAAATTATAAAGGAGAAGGAGAAAGGAAGTGAGGCACCAGCATTAGTCTGGGGCTCGCGGAGAACACGGCTATGTCGCTTCGGGCAGGTGTGCCAGAGAGCTCCGAACCCACGTGTCCTCAGGAAGGAAAAGAATACAAAATAATGTGTGGATGTAGGAATTGCAGGATACTGATTAAACTCCCAGCAGGAGAATGGTGGTCCGGAGAGGCTGGCTTAAGAAGGCGGGCCAAGTACACACGCTCACCTGCCCCTCTACTTTAGATCACTGCAAGCGACTGGAAAAATAAGTTCCAACAAGAAAGAGTATTATGGGAAGGCCAGAAGTGGAGTCATCTTCTGAGAGATGGAGAGCAGATGGTATTAAGGAGAGGAAACTTCTATCTAAACTATGCTCGGGAGAGGACCGCTATGCGAGCGCGTTCGGGTCTGAGGGGACTGCAGCCTCAGAGGCGGGGCGGGGCCGGGGGGTGTCCTGGAGCAGATTTGCTGTGAAGGATCAGGGAAGAACTAGGGCACTTGGGCTGAACAGGGGCGGCAGCAACAGTTACCCTCAAGGGGACTCGTGAGGATGAGCTCTTAGGCATGTCCTCAAGAAGGTGATCACTTAGGGGCACCTGGCTGGCTCAGTCGGTAGAGCATGCAACTCTTGGTCTTGGGTCATGAGTTTGAGCCCCACTTTGGGCGTAGAGTTTACTTAAAATAATAAAGGGGACATTAAGAAAAAAAGTGATCATTTAATATGAGTACCTGAAGTCCTGGGGGGATTGCCAGATACCTTGATGGTTTCAGTGTGCCTGAAAAGGAGTTATAAGGGAATCTCAGTGCTGCATCCCCAAAGCAATAGCAAGTTCCAGGATCTTCCACCACCTTCCAACTTGTAAGTTTTGAGATACACCTGTAAACTATTCTTGCATTAGATATACGGGTGGCAGAACAAAAGTGTCTCAAATTTCAGGTAGTGGGAATTTCTCAATAATGAGGCTTTTTAGGAGGGCTTGGCTGGCTCAGTGGGTCATGCAACTTTTGATCTTGGGGTTGTGAATTTGAGTCCCATGTTGAGTGCAGAGATTACTAAAAAGACAATTTTTTTTAAGTAATACTTTTTAGAATTAATTGTGTTCCACAGAAATGCTATGTCTTCTGTGCTTAAGGATCCCATGCAGTGTTTTTAAATGGATGTATAGATTAATGGACTGGTACTAAGTGATGAAATGGGTATTCTTTTTCCTTCAACTGACCTTCTTTTTTAGGACTAATTTAATAATTTAGCCAGTGTTCTTACCGTGCTTTTTTTTTTTTTAAGCGCTAAAAGTTTAATAATGTGATAGATCTACAGTGGGTGTGTACAGTCTTAATTAAAAAGATTTTTCTGGGGCGCCTGGGTGGCGCAGTCGGTTAAGTGTCCGACTTCAGCCAGGTCACGATCTCGCGGTCCGTGAGTTCGAGCCCCGCGTCAGGCTCTGGGCTGATGGCTCGGAGCCTGGAGCCTGTTTTCGATTCTGTGTCTCCCTCTTTCTCTGCCCCTCCCCCGTTCATGCTCTGTCTCTCTCTGTCCCAAAAATAAATAAAAACGTTGAAAAAAAAAATTAAAAAAAAAAAAAGATTTTTCTTCATTTGAATCTATCAATAGCATAGGCTATATTAATGTTAATTTTTTTCAATAAGTATTATTTATGTGATGAAATTATTCCTTGCAGTCACTAACAGTACCTCGTAAGGTCATCGTTTTCTATTTTCATAAAAATGATATTCAGTAATATAGTCAGTACCGTGAAAAAGAAGGAAATCATCAGTTTGAGCACTAGGCTTTACTCTTCCAATGCTCTTGATACAGCATTCATCTAATTCTGATTGATATTATATTTAGTTGTTTATATGCCTCCCAATGTGAATTTTAAACCTACTGAGAAGATATACTTTGTCTTAGTGTATCATTTCCCACACACCTGCCAGAGTATTCTGCAGGTAGTAGAGACCCATTAAATACTTGATAAATTGGATATAGTTTAACTGAATGAAATTAGAAGTTGAAGTTTGCGTGTCTACTTCCCAGAGTTTTCATACATCTCCTACCTCTGTTTGTTACTTTGAACTTGGACCACTGTGGCTCTGGGGACTGTTGGAACAGAGATGCCAGTCCCCTTATCAGACACAGTTCATGGGTAGCAAAATAGTCCAGTGCTGTGTCAGACCCAAGGTAAGGTTCTTTGTTGTAGCTAGCTACACCTCCTTCTTAAGACTCTGGAATTACGGTGGCATGAGGATTCATTTTGTAGAAGAAGCTCTATTTTTTTTTCAAATCTGAAATGTCATCTTTTATAGTTTTCTGTTTCCTGCAGGTAGCTTTCAGCTTGTTTTTTATTTTCTTTACATACGGTAAGCATAACTTTAGTATTAGAGTCTGCATATGATGATTCCAAGATATTATGTGTTAGTGGGGTTATTTTTGATGTCGCCTACTCCTCATTCATGTGGTCTAGACTCCTTATGTGTCTGATTATCTTTTACTGTGTGCTGGTCATAGTATTTGCAAAACGTTAAGACCTACAATGAAGGCACCTGATTCCAGAGAGGATTTGCATTTGTTTCTATCAGTTTTTTTGTGATCTGCTAATGTTCCCAAATTCCCAAAGGATAGTAATCCTCGGGATTCAAGAAAAAGAAACTGGAATCTCTGTTAATTCCTAAACTATAAATTATTCTGAATTTTAAACTATTTATTTACATGTTCTTAAATAATAATAGTAATACCATAATCATCTACAATGAATAATTTTTCTTTGTTAGACTTACATTAAAAGTTTCAGAGATTATAATTTTCCTGTCTTATGCTAATACTAAAAGAGATTATTATATTATCATGGCACACACACATATACATATATAAGAAATGTGTGTGTGTGTGTGTATATATATATATACACATATACACATACATACATACATACATATATATAAATGCATGGTTTGTAATGAACCAAATATTATGACAAGATTATGTATTTCTGTTTTTTTTTTTAAGATGTTTATTTTTTGAGAGAGCACAAGTGGGGCAAGGGCAGAGAGAGGGGGTAGAGGATCCAAAGTGGACTTTGCACTGACAGCACTGAGCCCTATATGGGGCTTGAACTCACGAACCACGAGATCATGACCTGAGCCAAAGTCCAACTCTCAATTGAGCCACCCAGGTGCCCCAACAAGATTATATATTTTAATAACATGTAAAAGTGTTCTCTACCTGATAATAGACTTTTTAAAGACTTTAAAGACTTTCTTACTTTTTAATTTAAAATAATTTTAGATCTGGGGCACCTGGGTGGCTCAGTCAGTTAAGCGGCCAACTTCAGCTCAGGTCATGATGTGTTTATGGGTTCAAGCCCTGTGTCAGGCTCTGTGCTGAGACAGCTCAGAGCCTGGAGCCTGCTTTGGATTCTGTGTTTCCCTCTCTTTCTGCCCCTCCCCGCTCACAATCTTTCTCTCTCTCTCAAAAATAAACATTAAAAAAATAAAATAATTTTAGATCTATAGGAAAGTTGCAAAAAATTAAAGTTCTCATATACCCTTCACTCAGCTTCCCCTTAACCTTAACATCTTACATAACTATAGAATATTTATCAAAGTCAGAAAATTAACATGACAATAGGCAATTGAAAACATTAGAAGAGGGGAACATTAACATAAAATAAATTGTAAATAAAAATAATTTCAAGGGGCGCCTGGGTGGCGCAGTCGGTTAAGCGTCCGACTTCAGCCAGGTCACGATCTCGCGGTCCGTGAGTTCGAGCCCCACGTCGGGCTCTGGGCTGATGGCTCAGAGCCTGGAGCCTGCTTCCGATTCTGTGTCTCCCTCTCTCTCTGCCCCTCCCCCGTTCATGCTCTGTCTCTCTCTGTCCCAAAAATAAATAAACGTTGAAAAAAAATTAAAAAAAAATAATTTCAAAACTGTAAAGTAATACCACAAGTAATTAGTATTTAAAAGTTATTCTTAAAACAAGATTGTAAATACAAAAGCTTTATTTGCCCTGATCCTATTGGTCATTGTTATGTTAATATTCCAGGCATAAGAAAGAGTTTCCATCTGAGATTGATGTTGGTTGGATTATGAGTGTAGCTAAAAGCATCCTCAGGTGGGGCCATTAGGGTACATGTAAGTTCATTTTCTTTTTATTTTTGGGACAGAAAGAGACAGAGCATGAACGGGGGAGGGGCAGAGAGAGAGGGAGACACAGAATCGGAAACAGGCTCCAGGCTCCGAGCCATCAGCCCAGAGCCCGACACGGGGCTCGAACTCACGGACCGCGAGATCGTGACCTGGCTGAAGTTGGATGCTTAACCGACTGCGCCACCCAGGCGCCCCTCATTTTCTTTTTTAACAATGAAGTATTTTGTGTACTTGCTCTGATTTTGACTTTGCCATTGAAATCAATATTGTTTTTGCTAATTCAAAATTTAGATAATATTTTTGCTAATTCAAAATTTAGACAAACTGGGTGGCTCAGTTGGTTAAGTGTCCGGCTTTGGCTCAGATCATGATCTCACTGTTCGTGAGTTTGAGCCCCATGTCAGGCTCTGAGGTATTAGTTCAGAGCCTGGAGCCTGCTTCAGATTCTGTGTCTCCCTCTCTCTCTGCCCCTCCCCTGTTCGTCTTCTGTCTCTCTCTGTCTCTCAAAAACTGAATTAAAAAAAAGTTAAAAAAAATTTAGACAATAAATTTTTAACTATTCATATCTGTAAAAAATTTTATTATTATAATTGATATACATTATAGTAGTTTTAGGTGTACAATGTAATAATTCAATATTCATATTCTCATGGTCTCTGTAATCTTCTGTTAAAATAATTTATAAAGAACTATACCCTATAGCAAATATTAAACCCTGAAGAATGCTGGACAGCTTTGGGTGGTATTCAAATAATGGAACATTCACTGCTCTGAGCAAGATTTAACACTGCACAGAATCATTTGTCAGAGTTGCCAGTTTTGCTTCCAGAACTTGATATCACTTACAAAGTTTGTATGACATACACGGTACAAATAAGCTTATTAATATTTATTTGCAAGAATGACTCACTGTTAGCAGCACACAAGGCCATGAACACACACACTTGTAAACATAACATAGCAAGAGCTACAAGCAAAACTAACTGATTAGATCCTGATCACTTTTCTGTGTACTCTTGTCTGGTCAACCTTAATCTTTCACTTTCTGTGTCAGTATTTTCTGTTCTTGCTTTCAACTGGACATCGGTAGATGCCTTCAAACCAGTAATGTGTCTACCTTTATTATTAGGCTTTATTCGTAAAGGAGAATTATAGTATTTTCTCTTGTCTTCAAGATTTCTAGGCTGATTTTTCTTAGGATTCAGAGAGACCTATACATTTCTCAAGAAACACTGAGAAGCATTTTCCACATGGAAGCATTAGTCCATCTCAGTTTGGTTCCTGAAATTAATTTCAAAGCTTAAAGTTCCATGGAAAACCAAGATATAGGAACCCCAACTGTAATTTTGCAAGAGGGCTGGTCCAATTCTGACTCACTCTCTGGGGTCCCTTGGGATCTTAGCTTATTTGGGGAAAAGGGCTGTTTTTAGATTTCTCGCCTTGGATAAGCTCTGGGCTTTGAGTTTTTGACTTTTTCTCCTCAGAGGACCATTGAAACAAAAGTTCCATTTTCTGGAACTGGCAAGTGCTGTGGGGCAATGCCGCTTCTGTGGTTATTTGCTTGTCTGGATTCCAGTTTTCTTTTGGTTTTGGCCAGCATGCTACCATCTTGTCAGTGTATTGATAGTTCGGAGATTTTAAAAATATTTCCTCCAACTTTTTAAACTTTTTTTTTCCTGTGAGAGGATTGGTCCAAATAACCTAAACTTTAGTTATTAGAAATTTGAAAGCCCAGGATTAGTTTTAGAGAAGCCAGTATTTGGCTCCAGCTGAGAATTTGGAGCTTTAAATTTGGAATTACCATGTAGAGTCAGAGTAGAATCAGAGTAGGAGGCATCTCTGATTATAGCATGTTGGGGAATGAAATGCCATTTTGCAGGCTTCAGGATGGGATTCAGTTCAGTCATTCATCCAGCAAATGTTTGTTATAGGTACTGTGCTAAGGGCAGGGTAATAAACACAGATGTGCTCTCTGCTCTCAGAGAGCTTCTGGTCAAATGAGTTGCTAGTTAATAAATTAAGGTACATATCTAAAACACAGTATCTTCAAATCTGATAAATAGGTTGACTTCCAGAGCAATGGAAAGATTTGGGGTTAATCCACAGACTTTCAGGTTTCCCAGTACATGTTACTTTTAGAACCCTGATTAGGACTACATAATGTAGCCCTGAGAGAATCTTATTTTAGAATATCATAGTGTTTTCCTGTCTCTAGGAGAGGTTCACATGCCTCTCAATTTGACAAGTAATCAGGGTTGTACATTCATTTCTTTATTCAGCAAATATTTCTTTTTTTTTTTTTTTAATTTTTTTTTCAACGTTTATTTTTTGGGACAGAGAGACAGAGCATGAGTGGGGGAGGGGCAGAGAGAGAGGGAGACACAGAATCGGAAACAGGCTCCAGGCTCCGAGCCATCAGCCCAGAGCCCGACGCGGGGCTCGAACTCACGGACCGCGAGATTGTGACCTGGCTGAAGTCGGACGCTTAACCGACTGCGCCACCCAGGCGCCCCTCAGCAAATATTTCTTAAGCACATACTAGGAGGCAGGCACTGGCTATCCATTGATTAATACGAAGGACATAGTCATAGTATTATTCATATTTGTGTATCTCTGAAACTCCAGTGATCATAGTGATGTTGACCTCTGTACGTAATCACACTGTTGAAGCCTTTGAACCATGGTCATAGTTACTTCAGTGTGAGTAAGGACCCCATTAGTTCTACATCAGTGCAGGGAATGGTAAAGGGTAGAGTCAGCCTCTTCCATATTGGGAGCCTCGCTCCTAAACTTTTCTTCCCTTGAAGGTAATGTCAAGGGAATGTTGACCAGAGACTCTCAGGGTAATTTTAAAAGGCTGTTGAACATCAAATCAGAATGTGTTTCAAGAAAGTAACATTTTCAACAACATACTGAGATCTAAGACCCACTAAAGAGAGCCATTCATTTAATAAGTTAGAAAATTACTGATATGGAAGAGTAACATCTTTATACTGAAGTGATCTACAATATTCTAGAAAGTATAGGTGCACCTGGGTGGCTCAGTAGGTTTGGCATCTAACTTCAGCTCAGGTCATGATCTCACGGTTCGTGGGTTTGAGGCCTGCATCAGGTTCTGTGCTGACAGTTAAGAGCCTGGAGCTTGCTTCAGATTCTGTGTTTCCCTCTTTCTCTGCCCCTCCCCTGCTAACACTGTGTCTCTTTTTGTCTCTCAAAAATGAAAAAATGTTAAAAAATTTTTAATTTGAAAGTATAGTTTATTTCTACATCCAGAAGCTATTTATTATTCTGAAGACTCCTTGGTGTGCCTCAGTATTAAAAATTCTTTCTCAGGGCGCTGGGTGGCTCAGTAGGTTAAGTATCTGACTTCAGCTCAGGTCATGATCTTATGGTTTGTGAGTTTAAGCCCCACATCAGGCTCTATGCTGAGTTCACTGGAGCCTGCTTTGGATTCTGTGTCTCCCTCTCTCTCTGGCCCTCCCTCACTCACACCGTGTGTGTGTGTGTGTGTGTGTGTGTGTGTGTGTGTGTGTGTCAAAAATAAAAACTAATAAATTTTTAAATAAAAAAATTATATTGAAAAAATAAAAATAAAATAAAAATTCTTTCTCAAACTAGTAAAACACAATGAGTTAAATAGCCAAACATTTTGTGGTCTTTCAAGATGTAAAAGTTTATGTGAAAGGAATAATAATCTTTCTTTCTGATTTGTCAGTACATGAGAAAAAAAAGCAAGTATCTTTGACTTGTGGCATGTGGTTCAGGATGTTGGCTCAGTAAAAATTAGCTCGGTTACTTTAAATGGATTTTGTCTTGGTATAAAACAGCAACCAGTTAGAAGGCTTTAATAATCTATGTTAATTCAGGACTGAAACTAGTTTTCCTTTTACAATAGGGGTTCAATGTGTGTGTCAAGAAATGTAGCTTGGAATGGTTGACTTAGTTATAATTAACCCATGAATCACTATTCTTTTTTTTTTTTTTTTAAGTTAGTTAAAGAATCTCTATTCCTAACTTTGTAGCATGGCTTTGTGAACATTTCCTCATGCTCAGCTCATGGCAGAGGGGAGGAGAAACTGGAATAGATCCAGGGATTTTAAGTATCGGTTTCAGATTTCACTGGGGCTTTGCAGGGATATAGTGAAAGGACCTGCCTGCCTCCTGCTAGCACAGACCCTTGGCCACAGTCATTCCTGCCACTACACGGCCACTGAGTGTGTCATCTCCCAGCCTACACTTTGCCAGATGTAGCAAGCCCCAAGAGATGAGAAACTCCAGGGCAGTCATTTAATCTGCATATATTGAGCTCCTGCTGTATTCCAGGCAGTGCTCTGGAGTTAGGGCAGTGATCTCTGCCCTCATGGGGAGAGGCAAACAGTAAGTAGAAATATGAATATGTACTAGAAGGCAAAAGAAGCTATGGAATCAGGGAAGGCCTCACTGAAAAGTGACATTCGCGTGAAGATCTGAATGATTGTAGGGAGCCAGCCAAGCCATTTTTGGGGGGTGGGGAAATCGTTGTAGGCAGATGTGCAGCTAGTGTTTGAGGAACAGCAAGGAGGCCAATTCAGCTAGAGCTAAGGTGTGGGTTTTGTAGTTCATTGTTCAGAGTAAGACAAGCCACGGGAAGGTTTTGAGCAGGGGAGCAGTAAGATCTGGCGCATGTTATCGCGTCACTCTGGCTGCAGTGTGGAGGCCAAACAGAAAGACACAAGGTTAGGGGCACAGAGGCCAGTTGGGAGGCTACTGCAGTGATGCTGCAGGCAAGAGGTGATGGCGGCCTGGACAGGGATGGTAGACTGGAGATGATGCGGAGTGTGTGGTCCTGGGTATATTTTGAGTCTGAGCCTGTAGGATTTGCTGGTGGATTGGGTGTGAGGTGTGAGAGAACAAGAAGAGTCAAGGATGACCCCGCGGGTGAGCAACTGGAAGGATTGGAGTTGCCAGTAATTTCTCAATTCATGGTGAAGACTGCAGGAGATGCTGGTTGGTGGGGGAGGTGGGACGGGACAGAGGTCAGGAGCTCTGTTTTGGTCATGTTGATGAGCCCATAAAACATCCGGGTAGAAGTATTGATTAGGCAAGTTTGATATACAGCCCAGAGTTCAGGGGAGGGGTGAGGGTTGGAGACGTACATTTGGGACAAATCAATTTTGACAGCCCATAAACTTTATTTAAAGCCACAACGTTTAATGAGATTACTTCTTAAAAAAAAGAAAAGAGTATAGATACACAGAAGTGGCCCAGGCACTGAACCTCACCATTAGCTGAAGGAAGTGAAAGACAGTGATCATAATTATAATTAATTGAGCACTTATTACTTGTCACACAGAGTGCTAGGTCTTTGACACACTTTCATGAATCCTCCATATTGTGCATATATGACAAATGACACAGCCCAGGTTGACCCAGACTGTCACAGTTAGTAAGTGGTAGGGCTGGGGTTCAAATTCAGGTCGGTTTCATTGCACAGCCTTCTGTGCCCTGTCACTGTGCCACACCATGATGTTGGCGTGTTTCAACTTGAGAGAGGACTGCTTGATCTCTGAGAGTGGGTGTAGGAAGCAACACCTGAAAAACCCAGAAATTCAAGGGCTCACAGAGGAGGGATCCCAAAAGACCCTTGTCAACTTACTTCCAAAATAGTTTATTGTCAGGCATAGCATTTTTTAGTACTCTCATGTGTTGAAAACTATAAGAGAATATATGTATGTCTTGATATCTTTAAAAAAAATACTTAACCCTTCTTCACAGATACACTTTTGGCTGCTTGCTTATCAGGGAGTCATACAGCTTTCCAACATGCTTACCCATTCATGCTAGCAACATCTCCACGCTGGTCGTTCGTCTCTCTGAACCCTCACCTAACTCATAACCCTTTCACTTCATCATGAGGTATAAATTCTGAGACATCTTAAGTGCTTCTCACAGCCCTGTCTCATTGTGAATATTCACACCCTTCAGAGCATATCACATTTCCCCCCAAACACCTCTTATTTTCCAACACTCCAGCCCTTATTGCCTTTTACAGTGCTCCCAGAATGCTCTCTGCTTCTGCCTTCCCTCCTCCCAGTCAGTTGTTGCTTTTCATTAGTGCTTTATTTCTTCCTCTGCTGGGGAACTTAACCTTTAGATCTTAGGTGTCTTTCTTCTTTATTTCCAGACCCTCTGTCCACACCACCAGAGGCTGTAGCACTGATGTCCTATGAGTAGCTTTAGCCGTAGTGGTCTCCTTTAAATTCTTCCTTTAGGCTGAGAGGCAGCGGCACTGAATAAGATTGGAAACCACATTTCCAGTCCTATCAGTGTTCCCTGCATTCCTGCCATGTGCTAGGTAATTGCATATCTAGGAGAAGCCCTGGGGCACACCAGTGTTCGGGAGTGTAGAAGACCAGGAAGGTGAATCAGCGAAGAAGAAGACGCAGATAGTCCAGTGAGTGGGACCGATCCATCGGAGTGATTGCATTGCAGAAGCAGAAGCAGAGGGAGGGCCTTGTTGCTGGAACACAGTCTCTGAGGCATTAGGGGGACTGGGATCCAGGGAACGAGCATAGAGACTGGCCTGTTATCAGAGCTGCGACAGTTTCTCCATTTTAACAGGAGGGAAGGCAGAGTGTGTGGATACAGACACAGTAGGATGGTAGATTTGCTAGGGAAAGGATGAAGAAACAGAAATAATTTATAAAGGAGGAAAAGAAAGGAAGTGAGGCACCAGCATTAGTCTGGGGCTCGCGGAGAACACGGCTGTGTCACTTCGGGCAGGTCTGCCAGAGAGCTCCGAACCCACGTGTCCTCAGGAAGGAAAAGAATACAAAGTAATGTGTGGATGTAGGAATTGCAGGATACTGATTGAACCCCCAGCAGGAGAATGGTGGTCCGGAGAGGCTGGCTCAAGAAGACGGGCCAAGTACACACGCTCACCTGCCCCTCTACTTTAGATCACTGCAAGCGACTGGAAAAATAAGTTCCAACAAGAAAGAGTATTATGGGAAGGCCAGAAGTGGAGTCATCTTCTGAGAGATGGAGAGCAGATGGTATTAAGGAGAGGAAACTTCTATCTAAACTATGCTCGGGAGAGGACCGCTATGCGAGCGCGTTCGGGTCTGAGGGGACTGCAGCCTCAGAGGCGGGGTGGGGCCGGGGGGTGTCCTGGAGCAGATTTGCTGTGAAGGATCAGGGAAGAACTAGGGCACTTGGGCTGAACAGGGGCGGCAGCAACAGTTACCCTCAAGGGGACTCGTGAGGATGAGCTCTTAGGCATGTCCTCAAGAAGGTGATCACTTAGGGGCGCCCTCGCTTGGCTCAGCCTGTTAAGCTTCCAACTTCAGCTCAGGTCATATCTCGTGGTTCGTGAGTTCAAGCCCCGCGTCAGTCTCTGTGCTCCAGCGCCAAGCCTGGAGCCTGCTTTAGATTCTGTGTCTCCCTCTCTCTCTCTTCCCCTCCTCTGCTCACACTCTGTCTCTCTCAAAAATAAATAAACATTTAAAAAACTAATGAAAAAAATTTTTTAAGGTGATCATTTAATATGAGAAGTCCTAAAGTCCTGGGGGATTGCCAGATAGCTTGATGATTTCTGAGGACCTGAAGAGGGGCTGGAAGGGAATCTTGGCTCAGTGCTCCATCCCCAAAGCCATAGGAAGTTCCAGGCTCTTCCATGGCCTTCCATACCTGTGACTTGGTTTGAGATACACTCGAGAACCATCCTTGCATTAGATATACAGGTGGCAGAACAAAAGTGTCTCAAGTTTCAGGTAGTGGGAATTTATCAATAATGAGGCTTTTTAGAATTATGTTCCACAGAAATGTCATGTCTTTTGTGCTTAAGATGAAAACATGATGAAACAAACTTGGAGAGCTTAAGTAACTTCCCCAAGATTCTACAGCTGGTGAGTGGCAAAGTCCAGACTCACACCCAGGGCTGGCAAAGCTGTGCTCTTAACCTCCAAGCTGTCCTGCTCTCTGCCTGGCATCTAGCACATGCCCCATACATGCTGCAAACATGAGCTCCTCAAACCTGTCTGTACCTGCTGGGTAACCCATGTGCAGAGATGCGTTGAGGACTGAGATATAAGTTAGACATGGTCCTTGCCTCCAAGGAGCATTCAGTGTAATAAATGGAGATACACACGCATAATAAAATGACGTAGGTGAAATGAGAGAGAGATTTGCTCAGTGCTCTGAAAAACAGCAAGAACTGTAGGAATCAGAGAACATCACTGGGGCACCCTTAGTGTGGAAGCGTCGGTCACCAGACGAGAGGCTTGACCTGCATAGTTAACAGAGACATTAACAGAAGTGTAGGGAGGCATGTGTTCTTGCTGGTTCTTTTCCAGTCTCCTCCCTCTTCTTCCTTTACCCTTCTGGCACCTTCTCCCTCTTTCTGTCTCCTTCTAAATCCTGCTGCCTGTCTTCCCTCCTGCCATTGAATATAGCAGTATTTCTGTCTACTGGGGGTGAGGGGTGCACAGATAGTCACTGCAGCCAATCGCCCCCACTCTGGTGACAAACAGCAAGCATCAGGGCCCTGTGGCACTTTAGGGCCTCCATAATTTATCCTCTTTTATATCTTCTCTTGGTTGATGTACTAGGTGTGTTTCTTACAGTGCTATCTTTATCAAAGATACAAAGTAGCTAAAGGGAACTTTGTTTCCAGTAACAGTGGGGGAAAGATTAATCTTTATTTTCAGTATTTAAAAGTGTGCCTGGCTTACTTTATGTGCCAGTCTAGATGTGCACTGTGGTCAAATGGCGAGGAACGGCCCTGTGGTGGCCAGGCTGGGGGTGGTGGCAGGGGGCACGGGCAGACTCCAAGACTGGAGGCACAGAGGGAATGTCAGGGGAAGGGAAGGGGCCAGTGTGAGCACACCTGCCTCAGAAGTGGCCCACCTCAGACTTAGATCGTGATAGAGTTTACTTGTTCGTTTGCTTGGTTGGAGGGAAATTAAGGTTTTCTAGTACGTTTTTGAGTATCCCTGTTCGTCTAGTGCCACGAAGTCAAACAGATCTGAGTTCAGATTGTGGCCCTCCCTGGCTGGTACCAGCTTATGTGACCAGGTTATTGAAACTCTGAGACTGTTTCTTTGTCAGCAGTAAAGTAAGGGTAATACAGTACCCTCTTTGCAGGGTACTGAAGATAAAAAAAAAAATTTTTTTTTTCTTTTTGTCAGCTTGCTAGCCCTCGCCCCAATTCTAGCACATTCTCACACTGGAAACATAGAAGCTTCCAGGGCTGCCGCTGCTACGGCTATTGGTTTGGAAGGTGTGAGGGAACAGAACAGAAACCTTCACATCAGAAGATTTGGCAATCCAGAGATTGCAGCCAAAGGGTGCATACTAGCGCCTTAGGTATTTGAGGAAAGGACAAACAAGTTGTGAGGAAAATGGAACATGGATTTTTTAAACTGAAGGAATCAGAGGTGTCATAGAGGTCAGTGGGCCTAGATGTCTACATCGAGTCCCAGAGAGAGTGAGTGGTTCATCCAAGAGTAAACATCTAATTATTGACACAGCATCTAACCCTGGTCTCCTCACCGTTCTGTATATTGTTTCACAAATAGGGATTAGACAGTGGTTCAAGGAACCGTTCCTGGACGTTGATAGATGACCAGTTAGCTAAAACAATCATCTTACCAAAGCCTGTCTCTGAGCACAGTACTCTCCCTTGAATGAAGTAAATGGCATTCAGTCCCTTGGGATCTGCCCCAACCTACCGCTCCAGCCTTTTCTCTTACTACTTTTCTACATATTCCATCCTCCAAACTGTTCCCCATCTCCTAGTCCTCCATATGTAGAAAGTGTAGGGAAATCCTGCTTGTGCTTAAAGGCACTGCTCAAATGCCGCCACTTCCATGATACCCTCCAGCTGCCCTGCCGGGGACTTTGCTTTGTTGCATTGCCCTTGTGTTTGTCATAGCACCTGTCACATTAGATCTTCTGTTGTGGGGTTGCTCCTGCATTGCAAGAGGCAGAGACTGGCTTGTTCACTTTTTCTCTCTTCTTCAATACCTTACCTATAATAGGTGCCCATCTAATGTTTATTGATCCACGGAGGTCTTTTTATAGGCACCTTTCTGCTTCCTAACCTTATTCCCCAGTTCCTGAATATTGCTGCATGATTGGATGGAGAAGAGATTTAGAAAATGGTTTTCATGCTTCTCTGGCATGGCACGTATCAAGGGAAGTGTGAAAAACATACTTAACTACATTCTTGTAGGGGACAGTTTTAAAATTACTCAGACACCAGATGAGAGTAAAAAGGAAGTTTTTTTTCTTCCTTTCAGTGGGATGCCCCATTGCGTCTGCAGGCAGGAGTTGAAACCACTTGCGATTTGAGTGTGTACTCACTAACTGGTAACCTGACTCCCATAAAAAGCAAGGCTCTCACAGGAGGAAGAGTTCTCTCTCTTAGGGAAACGGAGACCTGCAGAGTTTCAGATGTCTAAGGATTAGAAAGCTGAACTTGGAAGATGAGGAACAGAGGTCCAGTTTGAGCTGCACATGAAAACATTATTTATACCCCTGGTTGATTACAGAAATATCTAAAGAGGCCAATGAGATTGATAGATGACCTTACCTTGGCTTTTAAAGGGGGCTGTTCTTGCTCACTCTGCTTTTTCTACAAAATCTTTAGAACAGCAGAATACTTCCACCTTCAGCACAGAAAGCAGCCAAGCCAGTTTGACCAGCTTGAGGGAAACACCAAACGAAGCTGCCAACTCCAATCACATGAACACTAGTTACTAATTATCTTCTGGCCTCTGTGGGGAAAGATATAGCAGCTCACTGATTGGATCCGAGGTTGAAATAACTCCACACTTCTCTGTGCTCCCAGCTGGAGGAGCAAGAAGAGTGAGTGTCTCGAGCACTTTGGGAGACATTTTCAGCAGGACGGACACAGCCTTGGGCTAAACCGCACCTGTCCACATTTCAGCCCCACCCAGGCCCATGGAAGAGGGAAGCAAAACTCGAGTCTTTAAGTGCACTGAACATGTGTGAAACCCACAAAGATAGAAAAGAAAGAGGAGCGGGCAGGAAAGGGCACTGGGCCTCCAGCTGGGAGTATGAAGATCACAGGAGTCTACAGAAGAGGGATCTTACAGGGCTGGATGGACTTTACAGAGAAGGCGCCTCGGATCCCAGAAACTGGACGTCAGGGCACAATCGGCCCTTCAGAAAAAGGCATTGCGGATACTGGGCTTTTGGGCAGAGTGAACCAAGTTCAGACCACGAGGAAGCAGAGGAAAGTGGAAAGGACTGTGTGGACTATGGAAGTGTGATTCAAGGCTGTGATGGTTACTGGAACTCAGGAGATGTAGATTATGGGAATCTGAGCCCCGAGACGAAGGATAATTGGCTTACAGGCAGCCCAGAAAGCTGGAAAGCTGAAGGATATAGGGAAACGAATGGCTACGTAGATGGTCAGAATCCGAACTGTAATCCTGGGGACTCTAAAGAAACTGGACAACAGACTCGCCACAGCGGTTTGGATGATCCTGTGGGGAATGGTGGTCAACCTGAAAAGTGGCACGTGGACCACAGGAATTTTAATTATAATGCTGAGGATTGTAAAGAAACTAATATTTATTGTAGAAACCGCAGCAATTTATGTCAGGTTCCTGGGAATTATATTAATGGTCAGTCTGTGGACTTCCCAGATTTGAATGGTGTCAGCGAAGGTAAAGAATTTGCCGAATACTATGAAGGGGACAAAGGTGTGTGTCAAAATGATAAAATCTATCCCAAAACAAAGACTCCTGTCGTGGATCAGAGTGACTTTGATACAGAAAATAAAGGCCACGACACTCTATTTGCAAGCTGTGAGTATAAATTTCAGAATTACAGAGAAACAGATTCTGCCCATCAGATGAAGGATTTGGAGGACAGTGGCATGGACAGAGCAGGAATGATGGCCCTTGGGAGCAGAGGGATCTTCCCGGATGGTCTGCGGAATCAGTGGACGAGAGGGGATCGGGGAGAACACCATAGCGGCATTCCGCAGGGCCCTTCCTTAGGAAAGAATACCTGGCATTTAGAGGACGAGAGAAAGACAAATGGCCCTGAGACTTGGAAAAGGAATAGTCGCTACCGCCGCACAGCACCCAGCACCCTGAGACGCTCAGAATTTGTGCAAAACAGGAAGAAAACTCAAGGTACGAACTCAGCCAGCCTTATTAGAATGCTAAAACATGAAAGTAGGTAATAGGGGTGGTTATCTAGGTACTAGGAACACCCATGTACTTAAGGAACCTGGCGCTTGAAATTCTTTTTTCAGTGTGTCTTGAGTGAGAACAACCTTAGAAATTTAATCCCTCTGGGAGGCACTTTTCAGAGCAAGAGCGGATACAGTACTATAAACACACACCATGGCCTCCAGAACGAGACCGTGTTCTCATGGGAAATATCTTTATCATTCTTGGTTTTGTCAGGGGTCTCTAATCCCAAATATCTTTCCATTCGTTCTTTAATATTTCTTTGTCTAATGGGAATGGCAAGTTCATT
Source organism: Herpailurus yagouaroundi (assembly GCF_014898765.1). Classification (NCBI taxonomy): domain Eukaryota; kingdom Metazoa; phylum Chordata; class Mammalia; order Carnivora; family Felidae; genus Herpailurus; species Herpailurus yagouaroundi. Next base: position 39,229,182 of record NW_024412404.1, on the reverse strand, counting down.
ACTGAGGCACCAAGCGAAAATTTATTTTCCTGGCAGGATCTTTCTCTCCATCTCTACGCTTCTTTAGACGTCGGGGAAAAGAGGATTTAATTTGTTTTATAGAGTGTTTGTATCTTTACACTCAGGAATCTTAAGTGAATGATGAGCACTACAACTCTTCTGGAAATCAGAGGATTATTTATATTCTTCATGATGCTTTGTACATTCAAATTACTTCATCTCACTTCGCCTTAACGAAGTTTTTGTAACATGATACGTTAAGAGTCTTTTATAATGTAGAGGTTGTTTCTTTCTTGCCAGTTTGTCTTCTGTTGTTCTCTGAAATGAATTATGTTCATTTTGTTTTGTTTTGTTGTGGTTGTTTTTATAATTACTGCATTCCCTGTTAAGTCTTTCTTTTTATTTACGCTATTCTCTCACGAAGCCAACTTTCTGGTGGAGGCCGATTTGAGGGTGGTGTAGGTTATGAGCAGAGGATAAGGGTTAGAGTCAGAAAATGTGAATGACCTAGAAACTCCATCTCACACCTTCCTCCTGAGCGGGAAGTCTCTCATCTAGATCTTCAGAACAGGCTCACTGTTGGTGGGGGCATGACAAGTCCCTGGTGTGATCCCAGAACTGCCAGTGGTTTATCCTGTGGTCTTCCGGCACAGGCTTAACCTAACCAGAATTTCCAGGGCATTGTTTTGGATAAATCAGGGTCTCCACCTGCATTTATAAAGATAAAAATGAAACTAAGCCCGGCTTTAATTGGAAGGCTGAGGTATTTAGCAGCTAGCCATTTTTTTCTAGGTGTGTTTTTGCTCTGAGATGATAGGGATTGAATGACTTCTAAATTCCTTCCAGTTCAAATCAACAACAATCAAAACACACACACACACACACACACACACACAATTACACAAGTGATTCTGTGATTCCTTATATTGGTTTTTGTGTTGCTCCTATTCCCTTCCCCCACATCTGTTCCGTACATGAACTTTGTTTCCTATCTTTAGTTCCTTATTGTATTAAGCCTCCTAAGTGTAATCTAAGTGTGTTTACTCTGTCTGACTTAACAAGAGTCAAGCCCTTCTCTCCCGAGTGGTGCAATTTGCCCTATGATCTCTCTTAAACCAGCTCAGTTCCCCCTTCTGTCACTTACATTTTTACAACTCTCTCTTTATATTCGAGGGCTTCAGTTTTGATGGTATTCCTATTTAGCTTAATTGACATCCCTAGTTTATACCACTAGTGTCCTCCTTGGCCTGTAACAGAATCTTAGTCTGCCCTGAAATCCTTTTGCTTTCTAACATTCTTTGCTGGCCATCTCACAGCACGGGCACCACTGTCCTTGCTGAACGTTACAGTTACAACATGTAATTACAGAAACAAGTGTTAGAGTCTGTCTTCTGCTGGGAGTTCACGTCTCAGCCCCACCATTTACTAATAGTATAACTTGAGGTGAATTACCTAATCTCTCTGAGCTTCGGATTCCTTATTTATAAAATGAAGATAATGACGCCTGTGTCAGTGAGAGAACATAAATAAAACCCTTAAAGAACATAGTAGGCCTGGAACATAGTAGGTGCTCATAAATTGTGATTTCTTGGTCTTTTGTCCACCCGCCTCCCTTCAGCCTTACAAGTTATTCCACCAGTCTATCATTGCATGGTCCCCTCTCTCCTGAGATCCAGATTGACCCCCACTGAACATCTGCCCTCAGGCCCTGTGTCCCTAGGTGTGATTATCTACGTGGAATGTCCCATCCCTGCCTCCCCCTACTCCATCTGAGAAACAAGGTACTATCTAATGGCCACTCCCGGCCTGTCTCTCAAGCTAGAAACCAAGTCCTTCTACCATAATGTGCCCTTCCCTCACCTGCCTTATCAGTTCATTCTCCTATGGAGGCCTCAGGCTTAGAGATTGTTAGGGCATGCCTGTTAGGGTTTTGCCCTTAGTCCTAGGGTGTGGGCCCCTCCTCCTGAGAGGTGGGTCTTACTTCTAGGGTGCAGCTTTTTTGATGTTTCAGTGCAACATGAAGTGTTTATTGAATCTCTTAACTTAGAGGGACTCAAATTTCAAGCCGTGTCTTCTCAGCCCCAAGCAGTTGTGAATATCTGCCAGACTTTTTGGCCTCTAGCTGTTACTGCTTTCTGCTGGCTTCCCAGAGTCTCATCACCTGCATGCATAGTTCAAGGATTTGAGGGGAATTTCTGCACAGATTTTGGGCTGCTCTCTCTGTGGCTTCCTCTTTTCCAGGATTTCACTCATAATACCTAGCCACTTCACAGCCCCAGAAATGAGCCTTTGACTCTTCAGCCCAATAAGATTGCCAGTTGTTGGCTTTCCATTTTTGCTTGATTTTCCTCACATTCTAGAAGACTAGGGATTGATTTCAGGGAGTAAAAATTGGATAAATATGGATCTTACCTAGTTTGCATCCCTTGTTTTGAGTCCTATCCCCTCTAGTTTTCGGCCTGCTTTTTGTTGCTTTCCAATACCTTCACACAGTTACTTTAAAAAAATGCCTTATCCAGGGTTGCTAATAGTTTCAATAGGGAGGTTGGTACAATGAAAGCTGCTCTCCCATTGCTAGCCCAAAAGTCGGCACCAAGGATTTACACTTGCTAGTAACATAAATGGTTGTGATGGGAAAGGGACACGGTACCTCAAATTCTGTGTTAACTATGGGTTAAGTGATATTAGGATATGTAAATGAGGAATTGTTACAGAGAGGAATAGGATATGGAATTCAGGTGAGAGTCCAGGCTTGGAGGTTCAGGATTGGAGGGCTCAGTAGCATCCTCCTGTCTCACTACACGTCAGCAAGCCCAGTGTTTTATAAATAATGGGTAACCACCCATGACTGGGTCTTAAAGTCTCTTCCGTGGGTTATAAGTAGCATTCTTGAAAAATAAAAGTGAGTAGAAAATTTCGTAGCACATCTCGTGTAGGAAAAGTATGCATGTGATACTTTCATGTGTGTGTGTGAGCGTGTGTGTATCCACGCGCACGTGTTACATGTCATGTATATATACTGAGTCACAGTGTAAAGTGTGGGCTACCGTAAAAAAAAAAAAATGTTTGAAAAACACTTAAATCTGACCCACCGTTTTTATAACCAAAGAGCTGGAGCACAGAGAAATTGAAATATGTGTCCCAAATCAGTCCCTAGGTCAGGAATAGAATCCAGGTCTCCCGATGCCCAGACCAGTGCTTTTACTGCGTCACCAGGGTTGAAGCACAGCTCTGCGTTCATGCCATATAAATGAACCTAGAAAAAGCAGAAAGTGTTGTATTAGGGAAGTCAGGGAAGAGACTTCAAGTGGAGGGGAGCGTAGCCGTGTAACATGCAGCAGAGATACAGGAGGCGTGTGGACCAAAGAAAGACCTTGCATTTGCCAGATGGGGTGAAGAAGAGGAGCAACCAAGGTGCAAAGCACATTACATGGGGTTTAGGAGGGAAGTGGTGATGAAGATATACACGCGATTCCTTTAAAGTTTGGACAGTAATTGCCGTGGAACAACAGAATCCAGGGAAATCTGTTTTGTTCTCTCCCAAGATGATAAAAACCAGCACAGATTTGAAGGCACTTTTGCCAGTGTTCCACAGGTAGCGCAGTTTTTAGGACCCTGTGGGTCAAGGTTTCTTTTCACTGCAAGTATACAAACATGATGTCTTTGTAGCTGCAGACTGTATTCAAACTATTGGAATAAAATGTCTGCCAGTCAATCCAAGACATTAGCTCTTCATCCTGGCTAATTTCATATGCTGATTAGAAGCCACGAGCGCAATAGATGCCAAGAGGTCTCTGCCACTCTGGAGACAGGGGCCATACTCCTGGGAATTAACTGGGCAGTAACTAATGGCCAGCAAAACAGACTGTGGAATTTCACTGTGGGTAGGATGAGTCGTGCTGGTGGAACCACTGTCATTTACGTGCTGGACATTCTCAGAGCACCTTGTGCCGCTCTAATTTCATTCTCTTATAATAAATATTAGCCACTCATCTATTTTTATCTAACAGAACCGTACTGAGCACCAAACACTGTGTTACATTCTGGTTCCACCTAGATTGCCTGAAGATCCTGAGGAGGGATGAGGCTACTGCTCTGGTACAAGTGGGCTGCAACCAGCTACCCTTGGGCCCAGCTCTTCACTTTTTGCGTCTCCTTCAGGGACCATCTTTCTCATGACGTTTGTACCCTTCTCTGAACTTCTGCATGGTCGCCTCTTATTGCAGACCAGCACTTCCCATTTACTCATAGTTTCTGCACCCTCTTCACTTTTCATTACATATAACCATACTCGTCCCAACACTGTCTTTGCGACATTATTGCAACTTCTGCTTCTGTTTCTGTCTGACCCGGCTGATAGTTCATAATTCAGATTCCCAGGAGAGTGAGTGTAATTGACTCACCTTGTGTTTTTTTTTTTAGTCCTCATCATATGAACTAACCATTCATTGATTAGGTACAAATCCCTGGTCCAAATGGTAGAGGTGAAGTCCAGGATGGGGGGGTCACCTGGTTGAAATCACGGCTACATGGATGACTGATGGTGCCGATTTGGTATGCAGTGGGCTCGAGGGGGCAGGCGTTCTGAGGCTTGGCTGGCCCAGACCAACCCCAGGATGTGGAACTGGGTGGAGGTATCTTTTGGCTGTTACAGTGGCAGGGTACAAGGACTACTTGGGCTTAGAAGGCAAAGGCCAGGGACTCTAAAATTCTTCAGTGTGTAGACCTGTCCTATGCAATGTAGAATTGTCCTGGCCAAAATGCCAGCTGTGTCCCTATTGAGACACTGGAGAAGATGGATAAGACTTGTGCCTGCATTCAGGAACTTGCGGTTTCAAACAGAAAACAGCATATAAGCAAATAATTAAAATACAATTTTATAAGTCCTATAAGGGGAACTATTAGATACCTTTTCCCCTACTTGGCCCTATTTAAACTTGTGTAAACTTGTGTAAATTATTTAATCCCTCTATGTTGCAGTTTCTTCATCGGTAAAACCAGATGATGTAACTATGTGGCAGTATTATGAGGGTTAAGTGAGTTTATAGATACAGAAGTACCTAGAACCGCACAGTAGAACCCGGCGTGTAGTAATGCAAAATAAACATGAGCTGCCATCATCCTTTCACCAGTATACAGATCCCACATCCCCTTTGAATGCAGTTCAACAGGGATTTGGTAACTAGAACTTGTACTCAGCACTGTGCCAAGTATTGGGGGTATCCGGAGAAGGATGCCTCCCCCACCCCCAACACACACACAGAAGTTTCCAGATCAATTGAAGAGGCAAATGTAAAAATATGAATAATGTAATAAAGTACACGAGTATTTGGTTTAGATGGTGAATGCTGTGGACAATCAGAAGAGGGAAAGCTCAGTCTTGAGTTATGGGAAAAGACTTAAGGAAGATGTTTGAACTTGAGCTAAAGCTGAAGAGAGTGAGTAATGGAGGTTGACGTAGGCAGAGAGAAGCAGGGAGAACATTCCTGGTTGGGGAAACTTTATAAGCAAAGATACATGGTTGTGGTGACAAGGAGGAACCACAGTGTGTGGAGACTGGAGTATTAAAATCTTAGAAACCAGATGCTAGTTTGGAGCAGAGCCTGAGGAATCAGGCAAGCTGGATCTGCCTGTGGGGAATCATCTCCTCGCTTGTAATCACTGAAACTGTGAGTGGATACGTTCTCTGAGGAAAGGAGCAACTAGGGAGAAGATCAGGTGTCTGAGAACTGAGCCACAGTTTGGGGGAAGGGGGAGGAGGAGGGAGGCCAGCAAGAGGCATAGGGCGAGATCATATGAAGAGGTCAGGAGAAAACCAGAGAATTTAAAATAAGAGAGAATGGCCAGTGCTTTGAAGTGGCCCAAGGAAATCAAGGATAGTGCCATTGGATTTGTCGAAGAGGCTGTTGGTTGACTGAAAAGACAATATTGTTGGAACCGTGATGATTCAGAATTACTTGCAAAGGACTTATATGGGGGATGCAGTCATAGAAGGAGGGCATGAAGACCACTCTTTCAAGACCTCTCACAAAAAGAACCAAAGACCTGTGACTGTAGCTGAAGGGGCACAGAGTTGGACACGGCTTTCATGTGTTTACTTTTTAAAATCAAGGTGTTGCTTGTTGGAGGATAGATGGGTAGGTAGGAGGTAAAGGAGAGGAAAGGGTAAATATGTGGAGGCAAAAGGCAATATATGTAGGGCCATATATCCCCAAGAGCTGGGAGAGAACTGAAGTCTGGGAAAGAAAATAAGATGATGCTGTGGTTGGAATGATCTAGTCTGGCAGACTCCCACCCAACCCAAAGACCTTGCCTCTGCCATCAGGAACTGTATTCTCAAGGAAGGTTGTATGTTTTTTCCACAAGCCATTACCTAAATTGTTTTCGTATAATGTTTCATCAAAAACATAGGAATATTGGCCTGGGAAGATTCCAGGTCTCTGTAAAAGCAAAAGATATGAAGGAAAGGCAAGACGTCGAGTGTGGATAGGAAGAGGTGCCCTTGTGGGGCATCTCCTTTCACATGGACCTGGGGATATTAGAGGGTGCAGTGGGAGGAGGGGTGATTCAAAGCTGCTAACTTGCAAAACCATGGCAGGCCTAGCCTTAAATGGAATGTCAAAGTGGGAGCTCAGAAACTTGACATACCCAGCCTGATCCCCCAGAGCTTTCCAATTTGATTATTTCCTGAGAAACCAGGAAGTGCCCATGCTGGGCATGACCATCAGGCTGTAAAGCCATAGTGCCCACGCACAGTGATTTCTGGTGGGAAGGGACATGTCTGTATACATGGTTCCACAGCGGACCTCATTCCACCATATCAAGAAACCCCTTTTTTCTTTTTCTTTTTTTTAAGAAACCCATTTTTTTTTTCTTATAAACCAAGAGGAGACCAATAGAATATATTGCATTTCATTGAATCTAAAACACCATCTGTTATAAGACACTGAATGATTGTATGTACCAATACAAAGAAAACTTCTGATTAAACATTACCATGCTATTACTTGGAAAACATATCTTGCTTTCAGAAATGCTAAAATGTGCAAAACTGTGCGTCTTAGTATCTACTGAAGTGTGGAGATGCTTCTACTCAGTGCTGACCTTACAGCAATACTTAGACAAAAAATATTAGAGAATTCTTCTAGCTCTTTCCTCAGTGATTTGGAGATAGGGAATTCAGTTTTCTTGCTCTCCAGCCCCTGCCCTGCATAAAAGAAGATTTAAACCTCATTTACCCCAGTGCCATAGGGGTAACTATGTACAAAATTGTAACTGAAATTTTCATAAAAGTTAGGATAGTTCATGATTTTTCAAAAATCTTTGGGTAGGGGCGCCTGGGTGGCTCAGTCGGTTAAGCATCCGACTCTTTTTTTTTTTTTTTAATTAATTAATTTATTTATTTTGAGAGAGAGTGAGCAGGGGAGGGGCAGAGAGAGAGGAAGAGGGAGAATCCCAAGCAGGATCTGTGCTGTGAGTGCAGAGTCTGACCCAGGACTCAATCCTACAAACCATAAGAGCATCACCTGAGCTAAAAATCAAGAGTTGGATGTTCAACCGACTAAGCCACCCAGGCGCCACAAGCATCTGACTCTTGATTTTTATAGCTCAGGTCATGATCAAAGGGTTGTGAGATGGAGCCTGGTGGCAAACTCCATGCTGGGCATGGAGCCTGCTTAAGATTCTCTCTCTCCTCTCCTCCCTAAAAAAAAAAAATAAAAAAAATTTTTTGGGTAATGTCTTCTATCCCAGCTATAGCAGAGTAGTGCTCAGGGCACTCTAAGTTATAATAATTGTTGCCATTTATTAAGTACCAGTTGCTGTGCTAAGAACTACGGATTAGGTATGCACAAAAGTCCAGTGGAGTCTAAGCTTTGTGATGGTGGTAAAGGTAGCGTTTCTAGAACCCAGCAATACTTGGCATATCGTAGGTGCTCAGTGAATGTGTGTTGTCAAATTCTATTTTGGGGCACAGAATATGTACATCAAAAAGTAAACACCCTAGGGTTTTAATACAGTGTTCTGTTCCAAATTGAGATAGTTCCGCTCTATTCCTAGTTTTCTGGTACTTATTACTGTATATGGATGTCAGATTTTTACAAATGTATTTTTTTCTTTATCGATTGGCTTGGTCATATGATTTGATTTTCAAAAGTTGAACTGGCATCACACACCTAGAATAAATGTGACTTGGCAGTGTTTTTTTAAAAAAAGATAAAATAGTACCTATTATTTTGTATTGCTGCTTAAGGAGGGAAGTTGAGAGAAAAGTCTAATCCAGGGACTAGAGAGGCCTTTGTATGGCTGGGCTTAAAGGACAGTAGGTGAGCAGAAAAGCAGGGACACCAGCTGAGCTTGTCATGTTCAAGGATTAAGAAGGAAACAAATACTGGAAGTACACTGTTCTAGGTTCCATAATAATCGCAGCATATGCCTAGTCCTCAGGGCTCACTAAAGGAAGTGGCCAACTGTCTACATGTGTCCAAAGACACTTACAAGTGGCACTTCTTGTGGGACTAGTTAGAAGTTGATGTGGTTGGGGTGCGTGGGTGGCTCAGTCGCCTAAGCGTCCGACTTCAGCTCAGGTCACGATCTCGCAGTTCGTGGGTTCCAGCCCCGCGTCGGGCTCTGAGCTGACAGCTCAGAGCCTGGAGACTGTTTTAGATTCTGTGTCTCCCTCTCTCTCTGACCCTCCCCCGTTCATGCTCTATCTCTCTCTGTCTCAAAAATAAATAAACGTTAAAAAAAAAAAAAAAAAAAAAGAAGTTGATGTGGTTACTCCAAACTGAGAGGAGTAAGTTAAGTAACAGAGTAGGAAGCCATGTAAGATTTTAGATCTTGGAAGTGACCAACAAGGCCCCTTTGTTACATATACATGGAAACAATGGCCCAGAGAGGTCATGTAACATGTCTAAGATCACACAGGTAGGAGGGGAGGCAGGGCTCGATACCAGGGCTTTTGTAGTTTGAGGGCTATATTCACTACACCTGCTGCCCTCTCAAGATCTAGAAGTAGCATCATTGGCAGGCCCAAAATGGAAGCCAGGGGAGATCTAGGAGATGCCCAGAGCTTGTTTAAACCAACATGGCACTTATGATTGGGGTCCTAGGGAAAACATGATTCATATTTTCCTTGTATTGAGGTTTTATATTTTTCCATGTGTCAACTAGAAAATAAGATACTAGTATATAATGACAGATATCCAAAGTTTCATGAGATTTTACCATCAAAATATTGGATCATACCTGGAAATAATCTTTATTTTGAGAGATTGGATTCATTGAAATAAATATAACCAAAACCCTTAATGCTTAAGTTGATTCAATGTTTTACTGTTCTTTTGTTTCATGAACTTATGTTTTGCCTGTTCAACTAGATTAAGTCAAATGGAAATAACTTTAAAGACATCTAGTTTAGCCCTATTCTGTTTGCTGTTCTTGAACACGGGACAGATGAAATGACTTTCCTGATGAGACTAAAGAAAGCTTTTGAGGGCATTTCGGCTTTCTCTACGTTTGCCCCATCGCCTAGCACTCTGGTAGCTCTCTATTAAGTATTCATAGAGGGGCCCCTGGGTGGCTCAGTCAGTTAAGTGCAGACTCTTGGTTTTGGCTCAGGTCATGATCTCATGGTTCATAAGTCCGAGCCTCACATGGGGTTCTGTGCTGACAGCATGGAGCCTACTTGGGATTCTGTCCCTCTCTCTCTCTGTCCCTCCCCACTTGTGTGCACTCCGTCTCTCTCAAAATAAATAAATAAACTTAAATAAATATTCATAAGTTTTATAGTTATAACTTGAACAAGATTATAATTCAGGTGAATTGATGTGGGGGAATTACACAGTTATAAAAGATACATAAAATACTGTGAGGGCAAATGGAAGGACTAAAAGTAAACCATCTCACAGAAGTTGAAGAAAGTCTAGTTTTATAGAGTATGTTAGAAAAATAGCCAGAGGGGCACGGACATGAGCAAATTTTGAAACATCACTGTAGTGTCATTATTAAAATTGGAAATATAATGCCAGAAATGGCCCTGTGCATACAGAGAAGACATAATCCAGAACAGGCCTTGACCCTTCACGGAAAGCACTGGTCTGGGATGCTGGTTTTGAATATGTAGCTTTATCAGCCCTGTGATCACAGGCAAGCTATTTCACTGGTTTGTGCCCCTGTTTCCTCATTTGTAAAATGTGAGCAATAATAACTTCCTTCAAGAGACTTGGTAAATACAATATCAGATGTGTGTGTGCTTAGAAAATAAAGCTTTGTGTATAGAGTTTTGTTGGTTGACTATAATCAAAGCTTGCTTATTAAACAGTGATAAATTATTTTTAGTGAATTATTTTATGAAAACTATCTTTGCCCTCTTGATAATTTCATTTCTGCTGCCTAAGGATTAAATAATAATAATAATGTCACACCAACAGCACACCCCTCTAGGATTTATGTGTATTTGGTAAGTGTCCAAAAATGGTGTTTGAGCTGGTCCTAGAATGAAACTTCCCATCCTGGCAGTGTAAGAAATTGCAGAATCCTGTACTTTGGGCACTTGACTCCTTTGCCCTCCTGAAGGCCACAGGGCCTGGAAAAGGAAAGGAGAAATGAGAAATTTTGAGCTGAGCTTCCCCTGAGGTGGAAACTTTCCCAGCAGGGATTGTGCTGGAAGCTGCTTGCCAAAGTAGGCGGGTGGTTAATGAGTACAAGCCACAGGGAACGTTTTTTTTTTTTCAGTTGCTGTTGAGATTTAGGACCTAAATGTGATGATTCCTCTCTGAAGTTGGGTGGCTGTGAGCCCTGAGGAAAAGCCAGTGACCACAGCCCCTGACGTTTTACTTTGAGCAAACCTTCTCCCTGTAGAGTTTTGTAGGTGCTGGAGGTGAAGACTTGGTGGGGGGCTGGGTGGCCTGGCCTGAGTCGTGTGGAGATCAGGAAAACCAGGATTTCTGATTCCTCCGGTTGGGCCTGGGGGGAAGAAGAGCAAATTTACAAAAGGTAGTGTGGTTTTGCTTTTCTTAGGAGACTGGCAAATTGTTGCTTCAGCAGTGTCTCCTTGCCCACGTTCTTCAGGTCAGGAAAGAAACCTCAGGTTATTAAAAAGCGAGGAAAGAATTTGAAATGGATTAACAGAGTAATTGAGAGCTGCTGGTATTAGAATATTCTCATCTTCTAGCAGATGTTCCCCCCCACTTTATTATTCTTTGTTATATCAACATTACATGTTCACTGTAGAAATACTAGGAAATACAGTCAAAGAAAGGGAAAAATACCTGAATTTCCATCACTATCAAGACTTATGCATTTTCAAATATACACACTGAAAGTATTTTCCCTTTTTAACAGAATTACAGTTCTTTCATTAACTATTTTGTAACATGCTTTTTCATAGACAATATTCCATGTTAATAAATATAAATGTGTACTCAGGGGTACCTTAGTGGCTCAGTCGGTCAAGCGCCCAATTCTTGATTGCGGCTCAGCTCATGATCTCATAATCTCACAGTTCGTGACTTCAAGCCCCATATCTGGCCCTGCACTGACAGCATGGAGCTACTTGGGATTCTCTCTCTCTCTCTCTCTCTCTCTCTCTCTTTCTCTGTCCCTCCCCCACTCATACTCACGCTCTCTCTCAAAATAAATAAAAAAGAACTTTAAAAAAAATAAATGTGTACTGAATGGCTACAATAGTAGTCTGTCATACAGATATATGACATACTTTATTTAACCAGGCCGCTTTTTGGAGAAAGTTTGGCAGTTTCTGGTTAGACTGTTTGTAAATTTTTTTTACACATTGAAGAACTTCCCTATATGTACATCTTGTGCATTTGTCCAATGATTTACATGTAATAAATTCCTAACAGTAGACTCCTGGGTTAAAAGGTTTGACTTTTTTTTTTTAAGAAGAAGAGAAAGCATTAAAAGTTTCTACCTGCTGCCCTATCCCTTTGGGTCCCGTGTCTTTCAGGGTTAACAAGAAAGAGCTGAGGTTTTGTGAAGGGGGCTCTCCCCTTCCCTGGGAAAGATGATTGATATGTAAGTCAGAAAGCTGTCAAAAGACAGGATAAGATAAGTCTTTTCCTTTGTTTCACATGTGTTCAGCCATAAACTATCCAGAATACCATGGAATATTTACTGTGTATTACAGTACTAGATTTGATTCTGTCTGAAGGATTATTTACATGATACTAAATGGGGTTTTATAGATATAATCACAGGAACATATGCAGATATGCTTCAATACGTAATTGTTCACTTAATGGTGGGTGAACTGTGGCTCTACAGGGGTTAAGTTGTGCTTTGGAGCCACTCTGTTTTGTTAGTAGCTACCGGGTGGCCCCCAGAGCCCACAGGTAGAATTTAGGTCACAACTCCCGTGATTGGCCTGGAGGCAGAGTAGCTATTGGTCAGGGGCCCAGACAGGAGCCAGTCTTGAGCTTACTGGGCCAGTTACTGAGTTTGTCTTCATTCCTGCTCAGTATAATGGGCACAGTGTGGTTGTGGTGTTATGAGGATTAAATAAGCCAGTATTTATAAAGTGCTTAGATCAGCACTTTACACACACAGAAAGTGCCATAGAAGTATTTGTTAGAACATAAAGCTGAAAGGAGCTGTGCTAGATGGTGGAGGGAAGCCACAATGTGGGCTCCCATCCAGATGGGCCTCACAAGTGAACGGTGAGATTTTATTTTATTTATTTATTTATTTTTCAATATATGAAATTTATTGTCAAATTGGTTTCCATACAACACCCAGTGCTCATCCCAAAAGGTGCCCTCCTCAATACCCATCACCCACCCTCCCCTCCCTCCCACCCCCCATCAACCCTCAGTTTGTTCTCAGTTTTTAACAGTCTCCTATGCTTTGGCTCTCTCCCACTCTAACCTCTTTTTTTTTTTTTTCCTTCCCCTCCCCCATGGGTTTCTGTTAAGTTTCTCAGGATCCACATAAGAGTGAAACCATATGGTATCTGTCTTTCTCTGTATGGCTTATTTCACTTAGCATCACACTCTCCAGTTCCATCCACGTTGCTACAAAAGGCCATATTTCATTCTTTCTCATTGCCACGTAGTATTCCATTGTGTATATAAACCACAATTTCTTTATCCATTCATCAGTTGATGGACATTTAGGCTCTTTCCATAATTTGGCTATTGTTGAGAGTGCTGCTATGAACATTGGGGTACAGGTGCCCCTATGCATCAGTACTCCTGTATCCCTTGGGTAAATTCCTAGCAGTGCTATTGCTGGGTCATAGGGTAGGTCTATTTTTAATTTTCTGAGGAACCTCCACACTGCTTTCCAGAGCGGTTGCACCAATTTGCATTCCCACCAACAGTGCAAGAGGGTTCCCGTTTCTCCACATCCTCTCCAGCATCTATAGTCTCCTGATTTGTTCATTTTGGCCGAACGGTGAGATTTTAGACATGGTGGGAAGGGCTCTTTATCAAAGCTGTCAACTCGGAGATTGCTCAAAATTTCACCAATACAGACGTTTCTTAGTATGACAGTTTATTTTAAATTACTGGCAATACATTAATAGATTCTTGTGAGATTAAAAAGTGCTGATTCAGGGGCACTTGGGTGGCTTAGTCGGTTGGTTGAGTATCCGACTTCAGCTCAGGTCATGACCTCAGGGCTTGTGAGTTGAAGCACCGAGTTCGAGCCCCATGTCCCCATGTCCTGGAGCTCTGTGCTGACAGCTCAGAGCCTGGAGCCTGCTTCGGAGTCTCTGTCTTTCTCTTTCTCTCTGCCTCTCCCCATTCATGATCTGTCTCTCTCTCAAAAGTAAATAAATGTTAAAAAAAATTTTTTTTTTTTATTTGCAACTACATGGATGGAACTGGAGGGTATTATGCTAAGTGAAATTAGTCAGAGAAAGACGAATATCATATGACTTCACTCATATGAGGACTTTAAGGGATAAAACAGATGAACATAAGGGAAGGGAAACAAAATTAATATAAAAACAGGGAGGGGGACAAAACAGAAGAGACTCTTAAACAGAAGAGACAAAACAGAAGAGACTCTTAAAAACAGAGGGTTACCGGAGGGGTTGTGGGAGGGGGGATGGGCTAAACGGGTAAGGGGCATTAAGGAATCTACTCCTGAAATCATTGTTGCACTATATGCTAACTAATTTGGGTGTAAATTTTAAAAAATAAAAAATAAAAAAAATAATAAATTAAAAAAAATTTTTTTAAGTGCTGATTCAACTCAGGCCCCCATTGAGCCTTCTACCCTCAATCCAATTCCCTCCTTGAGGTATGAGGGTGGTGTGTTCCCCTTCAATCCCTTTTCCTTTGGATTCTGTATTATGTCCATTTATGGAACTGTGTAGTGATTTTTTGCAGGATTTCTTTTTTCTCTCTTTTCCCTTTTCTCTATCTTGTCTTGCAAAAAATAACCTTTTGTTCTGCAACTTTCTTTTCTTCCCAGTTACTTTCCAAGTGTCAGTGTTTGTGAGCTGTGAGCAGGGCTCCGGGTCCCTGTGAACTACTCTGTGCCGTTCTTGCTGTGCTGGGAGCAGCCCAGCTGAGATCTGCATTCTGTTAGCAGTAGGGCAAGGTCCCCAAAGAAGGAGGTCCAGGTCCCTGGGCAAAGCCCCAGCCTGGTGGGCTGGCCTGGGGGGCAGGGGGATGCTGCAGTAAGCCAGGTCCTAGGGCAGACAAAATTGACAAAGTTCACCCACTTCACAGCGTGGCCTCTTAAGGGAGAGATGGATGGGCCTTCAGAATTCTTCCCTAAAAAGAGCATCCCCCCCCCCCCCCAACAAAGCTTAGTAGGGGCAGGCAAAGTGAGAGGTAATATTCTTGGGTTAAAAACTCCTGAAGTGAAATTGAGATGCTGTCAGGAGCAGGAAAGGAATGCGAGAGGGGAAGGGGTCTGAGCAAAGCTGGGCCACTTTCTGCAGCTCGGTCCCTCTGGAGGATTCCAGCTCCATCCTTTAGAACCTCCCGGCGCTATAGCCTAGGGGGCTCGGGCGATTCATATGTAAATGTGGGAAAGCCTGGGGGAAATGCCTACCCTATTCAAAGGATTTGGGGGTTGCGGAGCATTCCAGAGCCCTGGGAAGACCAAACTCGGCCGGTTACCCTGGGACACACACGTCCTCACCGCAGCCTTTTGGGGCCGCAGGTGACTCCTGGGATGCCGGGCCCGGGGCAGCAGGTGGGGCAGCCGGGGCAGCCTGGGACCTTGGGGCAGTTCTGAGATTTTCACCACCAAACCTGGAGCCAGCTTTCAGAGGAAGGAAGAAGTGAGTGGCTTTTCTTTGCTACTCTGCTTTGGTTTGTGAGGTTGGGGGTTCACTGGATCCCTTCCTCACAACACCGTGGAAGGAGCCTGATGACGGGCACTAACCTGAGGGCTGGGGAGATCTTGAGAGGAGGTGGGATCAAGGTTTTGTGGGGTGGGGGGTGGGGGGGCAGCAGGGGGACTGGGTAGGGGAACAAAAGGAAAATACAACCCAGTACAAATTGTTTTATCCCAGAAAGTAAATCTGTGCAGTCAGCCTAGGCTCCAGCTCCTAAA
>NW_024412404.1:38906025-39213551 GCF_014898765.1 Herpailurus yagouaroundi | reverse complement strand
CCCCCCCCCCCCCCCCCCAATCTGGTCCGCACCCTGCAGTGTAGGCTACTACTGGGCTTCCTCAGCTTTTATTGTTCTTATGGAAAAGCAAAATGTTGTAGTATCTGGACAGAGCATTTCTACGTGGTGCATTTTACCTTAATCTGGTGTGGACAGCATTTTCTGACCCAAGTTGGGAAAAAAACTAACTTGTGTCAAGTTATTACCTTGTTTATTCCCTCAGCAGCTTGGCAAAGTGAACATTATTACCTTCATTTTACGGATGAGGACATTGAGGCCCAGAGGCAAGAGTGGACTTGCTGGGGTCACCCAGCTAGAGTAGGGAAGTGCAGGGTTCACAGCCCGTCTCCGCTGCAGCTCGGCTGGCGGCGAGGCCACCTTCTCTCACTTGGTTGTCCCAGATACTAAAATTTTAGATCAGACTTTTTCCTTAGGACATATTTGGAATAATAAAAGAGTTTTACATTTGGAGTCCTTTCAAGTCAGATATTTCTAGTTTGACTTAATCTTGAGAAGTCATATGTGTGTAGAGTTTGAGGGGTCATGAAGGGTCATCTACATCTTCAGAAGCATGTAGAATAATTTTGTCAGAATTGCGGATACATCCCACAGGGGTTTTAAATCATGCTAAAGTGTTCCTGTTTTATTATTATTATTATTATTATTATTTTTATTTAAAGGCGGGCCAAGAGTTTATAAATGCACCTGCAGAAAGAAAAAAAAAAGCATGCTGGTAGGTTAAAAGAATTGTTACCATTTCTTTTTTTCTCTTTTTATAAAAATCTGTGTTTCTTAGTGTAGGTTGCTGGCGTTTGATTGATGAGTTACTTGGTGGTATTCTAAGCTTTCAACTATAATAATTAAGAGAACTTTGATTCCCGAGATAGAATCATTTCCAGAGAATTTTCAAGATTTGAAGCAAATAAACAAACCCCTGACCTTTTCTAGTTGAGATTCCAGGCTAGGGAGGCAAAATGGTACAGGATTAAGTGCATAGGATTTGGATTGAGATGTATTTAGATTCAAATTCCACAGCTGCCATTTACTCTCTACATAACCTGGGACAAGTGGGGCAACCTCTCAAAACCCAGATTTTCTATTAAATCGAGTAATCATACAACTTCAGAGTTTGGGCATGAATATTAAATGAGTTCAGGGACATAAATATGTAAAGTTCATTGCATGCGATAGGGATTCAATAAATGTTCTTCCTTTCAGAACTTTTTAGCCCTACATTAAAAATGAGTTTCTTCTAAAAATAACATATCATTATGTTGTATGCCTGAAACTAGTATAAATGTTGTATGTCAATAATACTAAAATAAGAAAGATAATTATTTTATTTTATTTTTAAAATTTATTTATTTATTTTGAGCGAGAGAGAGAGAAAGCTAGTGGGGTAGGAGCAGAGAGAGAGAGAGAGAGAGAGAGAGAGAGAATCCCAAGAGATTCTGCACTGCCAACACAGAGCCTGATGAGGGGCTCGAACCCACGAACCGCGAGATACCGACCTGAGCTGAATTGGATGCTTAAACGACTGAGCCATCTTTTGGTGCCCCAAAGATAACAAATTTCAAAAACGAGTTTCTCTTCTCAACTTGCCACTTATGACTCTTTATTTTTTTTTTTTATCGTTTATTTATTTTTGAGACAGAGAGAGACAGAGCATGAACAGGAGAGGGGTTAGAGAGAGAGGGAGACACAGAATTGGAAGCAGGCTCCAAGCCATCACCCCAGAGCCCGATGCGGGGCTCGAACTCACAGACCACGAGATCGTGACCTGAGCTGAAGTCGGACGTTTAACCGACTGAGCCACCCAGGCGCCCCTATTTTTTTTTTTTTGAAAGAGACAGAGCATGAGGAGGGGAGGGGCAAAGAGAGAGGGAAACACGGAATTCAAAACAGGCTCCAGGCTCTGAGCTGTTAGCACAGAACCCAACGCAGGGCTCAAACTCATGAGCCACAAAATCATGACCTGAGCTCAATTGCAAGATCATGACTAGAGCCGAAGTTGGATGCTTAACCAACTCAGCCATCCAGGCGCCCCTCCTCAGTTATCTTTGATTAAGAACTGTCTCTCAGGCTTCCTTTTTCTTTCTTTTTCTTTTCTTTTTTTTGGGGGTGGTAAACTGTACGTACCCCCAATGTGGGGCTCGAACTCATGACCTCAAGATCAAGAGTTGCATGCTCCACCAACTGAGCCAGCCAGGTGTCCCTCTTTGTCTTTCAAACATGACATTTTGAAAAATGCAAATCCTCGGTTTGGGTTTGTCTGATCTTTCCTCAAGATTTGTTTCAGATTTTTTAAATGTTTCTTATTTATTTTGAGAGAGAGCAGCACACAGGGAGGGGCAGAAAGAGGAGAGAATCCCAGGCAGGTTCCCCACTGTCTGCGCAGAGCCCATCGCAGGGCTTGATCTCAGGGACTGTGAGATTATGACCTGAGCCAAAATCAAGACTCTGGACACTTAACCTACTGAGCCGCCCAGACACCCCTCAGATTATGCATTTTTGACTGGGATACCACGTAAGAGATACTGTGTTGTTTCTAGATATGACAAATGAAGAAACGTGATGTCTCTTTGTCCCTTATTGGTGATGTGAATTTTGATTACTCAGCTATTATACTCTCCCTTTCTCCACCATATAGAGTCACTATTTTTCATTTTTGTAATTAATAAGTGATTTGTCATAACTAACTAAAAACTTTGCAAATATCCTGATCATCATCAGACTCACCACCAACACCAGAAGTCTCCGTTGATGATTTGTGCCTGGACCAAATTTTACTCTGATATTGCAAAATGATGATTTTCTAGTTCCCATCATTTCTTCTGTATTTATTAGTTGACATTATACCATAAGAAAAAACATGGTCTTCTGTCCCATTTATTTATGTACTTATATGTTATCAATATGAACTCTTGGATGCTTATTTTAGTATTAATGGACAGTCCATTGCTGTGCTTATTTGATACTTAGCTTGTACCAGATTTGGCCAATAGGAGCCACTTCAAGCTGGCTCCTTGCCTTTTTGAAATGCCTCCATCATTTTATTGAGCACTTTCTTACTTTCTGCCATTAGATGTTTCAGATTCATCTGTACTTCCTTTGCCTCAGTCTTGCAATTATCCATTTCTCCAAAGAATTCTGTTTTTTTGGGAGGGGGGTTGTTTTTTTTTTAGTGGAGAATTGTTTTTGGAAACAGAGTACAATTAGAAACTGGGTGCATTCTTTTTTAAACATTGGAATTCCTAAATTCTTGGAGAAGGGGCAGTGGGGAAGATTTTTGGAGATTAAAATCTGATGTGAAAGCCTAGTTTTCCGTAAGTAGTATAAGCACTACTTAGGTGTTTTGCGTCTCAGATCTGGTAAATATATTCTTGTGATCACACTCAGACTAGTATATTTACTTACCAAATTTGTAGGTTTTTTAAAGTGATTCTTAAGAAATTTGAAATAAACTGAGCAGAGGTTGCTTCGTTGGTGGAATTGTTTTCAGTTGTTTATTTTCATATTTAATGTTTATTTTAAATGAACAAATGCCATCCCATCTTTATAAATAACTCTCATCATCTGTATCTAATGAATAGGTTATTGCAAAAACTAATGACAGGGTACATAGTTGTTTTAATTTTTAGATCATGAAGTATGGTTCTATACGGGTTCTTTTGGTTCATGATACCATTAAAAAGAACTTCATCTTTCTAGTACCTTTGTATTTTCTAGGGCATTTGATGTAACAGGTACTCTAGTCTTCATTCATGTGTTGGTATGGAGAATCTAAATAATTTTTGTATATTTCATTGTATATGTTAATCCTCTATCACAGTGACTGGAGCATGGTAGGCCCTACAGTCTCTTGGTAATTCCTATCTAACTCTTGTCTTCTCCTTAGTTGGCATTGTTATGTTCCCCATAATATTCTTTTTAATTTGCTGTATCAATGTTTTTAACTTCCAGATTGGTATTTCTGCTGCTGACCTCATGCATTGGGTTTTATACCTAATTAAGTGAAAGCAATTCTTTATGAGAACTGCACCTCTCTCAACCTCTTTCCCAAGAGGTTTAGGTTGGCCCTAAAATGGGCCAGCTACTCCTTTCTAGGACAAATTCTAGAAATGTTATCACCCAGATGAGAGAAGTTCTCAGCCCTTCATCTGTTCATGATTAGAACGGACGTGTGACCGGAACTCCTGATGGTTGACAGGTGTGAGACTTTGGTTCTCAAGGAATGTTTTCTGTTCAGCCTAAACTGTTGAAGAGTCTTGCTTTCAACACCCAGAGCTGCTGACCGGTTCTGTCTTCTGTTCTAGAAATGACGCTCCTCTCCTCCCAGTCCTCATCACCGGTGGCCCCTCCTGGGTCTGTGTACACCGAAAACCCAGAGCAGAGGATGCTGGAGAAGAGAGCCAAGGTGATAGAAGAACTTCTGCAGACGGAAAGAGACTACATTCGGGATCTGGAAATGTGCATTGAGCACATCATGGTGCCTCTGCAGCAGGCACAGGTGGGAACTGTGGGAGCAAGTTTGCTTTACCTTGAATGTGATTCTCCAAGCCTGGAGCATTAGGATATGGGCGCTTTCCCCACAAGAGTTACTGGGTTTCAAATAAAGTCTGTGGCTGCTGCCGCCGCCCTTACTTCAAGGGTCCCAACATACCTGTGTTGTCGATCTACCCTTTCAGCACTTGTCCCTTCTCAAGTCCACCGTTAACTTACCAGACTTAACTGCAGTAGCTCCCAGGACGTTTCCTGCTGAAAACATTTCCAGGAAGTCTGGGTTGTCACTTTATTGGGAAGGTTGTATAATAATATAATACAGTCTGGGGATGAGGGGTTACAGCCTCCAGCACCTGACTGTACAGGGTGTATTCAGGAAACCCTGACTGTGGTGTATGTGCCAGGTACTTGTCTAGATGCTGGAGATAGGAAAAACCAGTTAACAGCACCCTGGGGATTTACTGTTCTTACTGTTACTTGGCCATCAGGGCTTTGCTTGAGTTTGTACTTCTGGAGCATTCACTCCTAAGAACTAGTATAGGAAGTGGGCACTGCCATCAGATTTTGGGTACTGGATGGAAATTTGTATCCCAATGTAATTATGGACCAAATTGGTAGTAGTCATCTTACTAAGGTAGTGGAGGAGGGGAGTAAAGCAGAGAGTAATTGGCTTAAGGACAAGTGACACTAAAGAAAATGTTGGCGCCTTCCTATTCTGGGAACTTTGTGACATTGAGTGAAGATGACCTTGAACAATTTTGTACCATCCTTGAAGAGATGTTCCTAATATGAATGATATGTCATTAATTTCATTTCCATGCGTTTTAACGTTTTGTTTCCCTTTCTCAGATACCAAACATTGATTTTGAAGGACTTTTTGGAAATATGCAGATGGTGATTAAGGTCTCAAAGCAGTTATTGGCTGACCTGGAAATCAGCGATGCTGTAGGTATGAGCTCCTGCCATTGCTTCAGAAGCAGCTTTCCCCCCCCCCCTTTTTTTTTTTTTTTAAACTTCATGGATAGAAAGTAGGGGGTGAAGTAGTTTCGCTGGTACTAAATGGGAAAATGAAGCTTTGCTAGGAAAATGAAGTTTCAGTTACTTAGTTCAGAGGTTATTTGGCCCCCTGCTCTGATGTGACACAGGATGTTAGCAATAGAAGATATTTTAGATGTCACATGGTCTGATGTTTTCTAGACTGACGTTTGTAGACCATTAGTGGGTCATGAGATCAATACAGTAAGTTGCACCCAGTGTACTTTTTTCAATAAAATAGAATAGAAAATACCAGAGTGTACTATAAATAATAAGCATAGCTACAGGTTTTTGAAACTTACTTCTTATTTCAATTCTACATATAAGTACATGAGTCATGATTTAAAATGTTTTTATTCATGTGGGTCATTGTCAAAAAAATGTTTGAAAAACAGCGATCTACTTTTAATAAACAAGGGAACTGTATTATCTATTGCTGTGTGACAAATTATACCAAAACTTAGCAGCCTTAAATAAGAAACGTGTATTATCTCACAGAGCCTGTGGCTGAGGAAATCCCAGAGTGGCTTAGCAGGGTAGTTCTGGCTCAGGGTCTCATGAGGTTGGAGTCAAGGTTGGACTCCAACTGCAAGGTTGGAACCCTTGCAGACACCTTACTGTGTCTGACTGAAAGGGGACTGGAGGCAGTTTCCGGAACCAGTTCTGTGTGTGTGTGTTCTGAAAAATAAATACGTGATGACATGGTCCTCTTAAATTTTGCTTTAAGTAAATATAATTTTGAGCGGTTTCATGGAAATTTCTTATAAATTGGATGGATAGTCTCATTATTATTTATTGTGATAAAACTACATTGAGGATACTGAGAAGAAAGTTACTAAACACTCTGTATGTTTATGCATATTCCAAAGGGCCTGTGTTTCTTGATCACCGGGATGAGCTTGAGGGAACGTACAAGGTCTACTGCCAGAATCATGATGAGGCCATTTCACTGCTGGAAATCTATGAGAAGGATGAGAAGATCCAGAAGCATCTTCAGGACTCCTTGGCCGATCTCAAGTAGGAGTTTTGTCTGCTTCACTTCTATCATAAGTCTTTAGTTCTGCCTTGTAGAAGTCATTGCATGCATACATCTAGACTTCTTGTGACACCTACCTTATTTGTTTTATTTATTTATTTATTTTATGTTTTATTTATCTTTGAGAGAGAGACACACACACACAGAGGGTGAGCATGGGAGGGGCAGAGAGAGAGGGAGACACAGAACCCAAAGTAGTCTCCAGGCTCTGAGCTGTCAGCACATCGCCTGATGCGGGTGCTCGAACCCACGAGCTGTGAGATCATGACCTGAGCCGAAGTCGGACGCTTAACCGGCACCCCAACATCTATCTTATTTTAAAACTAAAGTCCTGTTCTGTCACTTGCTCTTCTTATTCCCTTTTTCCTTGAAAATCTGAAGTGGCTTCCTGCTTTGTGTCTACAGATACAAAAGTGTTAAATTAGCATGTTCAGGTAAGAAGCAGCCAGAAAGATAGTTTGGTCCAAATTAACAAGAGTGTAGGTAAGAAGACCAAATTCACTTATTCTTGACCTTTAGGTGAGATTCTCCTGGAGTTAGAGAGGTAGGTTATAAGGATATAATGTATGTCTAAGTAGATCAAAGTGAAGTTAGGGGCTTATTAACTTTTTAGTGGACTAGATATGCCTCCACAGATATTCATAATTTTCCTTTTATGCCATGTGATTTTTTTTGTCTGCCCAGCTGATAAGGCATTAGTTGAACTAATATATTCTGAGAAATTGAAAATTGGTATTAGTATCACCTCTAAGCAGCTGTCTGTTTTCTTTTCATGCCCACCGCCCTGTAGGAGCCTGTACACAGAATGGTAAGTCCCTTGCCCTTGATGCACAAGCTCATTTCTTTATTTTCTTCCTTTATAGACAGAAACCTAGGAATAGGTCTGCTGTGCTGTATTTTTCTCCATAGTTCTTCCCACCAAGTGACACTTCATGTAATGTTTGCTTGTTGCCTGTCTCCTTCCACCAGGACAGGTCACTGCTAAATCCTCAGTATCTAGAACAGTACCTGGTATTTATTAGGTGCCCAGAAAATATTCGTTGAAAACATGAAATTGGAAAGGAGGGTGAGAGAACACAACTATCTTTATTTAAGAATCACAGACACCACCAATAGGCCCTGTATTATTATTATTTTTTTTAATATGAAATTTATTGTCAAATTGGTTTCCATTACAACACCCAGTGCTTATCCCAACAGGTGCCCTCCTCAATGCCCATCACCCACCTTCCCCTCCCTCCACCCCCCATCAACCCTCAAGTTTATTCTCTGTTTTTAAGAGTTTCTTATGGTTTGACTCCCTCTCTAACTTTTTTTTTTTTTTTACTTCCCCTCCCCCATGGTCTTCTGTTAAGTTTCTCAGGATGCACGTAAGAGTGAAAACATATGGTATCTGTCCTTCTCTGTATGACTTACTTCACTTAGCATAACACTCTCCAGTTGCATCCACGTTGCTACAAAATAGACCCTGTATTATTGACGGTTGATTAAAAGTCTCTGGTTTACCCTCTCTTACAGGGGATGCACAAATTACATTAACCTGGGCTCCTTCCTCATCAAGCCAGTCCAGAGAGTAATGCGCTACCCACTGCTGCTGATGGAGTTGCTGAATTCCACCCCAGAATCTCACCCCGATAAAGTGCCCTTAACCAATGCAGTCCTGGCAGTCAAGGAGATCAACGTTAACATTAATGAATATAAACGTCGAAAGGACCTGGGTAAGAAAAGCATACTTGCCGAAAAGGAGGAATGCCCTTGAGAACGCTCTCCTAATCAGAAGAATTGTTACTTCACCAGAGGTGGGCAAGGCAGAGGGTGGGTAACAGGGCTGTGCTTGAAGAAATGGTGGCAGAATTTGGGGGAAATGGGATATGAAAAAGAAAGCAATAACATAAGGAGAGTACAGCCGTGGAGCAGCAGAAGTAAGGCATCTGTGATCAAGCGTAGAGCAGTACGTCTTCCCCAAGGATGTGAAGACTGATTGGAGAGTGGCTTATGCAGGCACCGGTGATCCCCTTCGCAGCTCATTGAAGGCGATCCTTTTCCACCCGTGCCTAGATTTGTCCTCCTGCATATGCCGGGTCGGGTGTTTTACTACCTCCACTTCAGTTAGGAATTTCACCTTCTTCCAGAAAACCCCAGTTTGCCCCGTCTCTGGGTCACGTGACTCCTCTCTGGTCTGAGCCCCGCCCCCAGCACTGTGCAGCCAGTTGCCAAACCACCCAGCGCATTCTTTATCATGTGGAATGAAGCAAACCGTTTCTTTTCTCTTTTCATCAAACCTCTTATGAGGCTCTAATTTGAATGCTCGATGAGTATGCATGGTGGCCAGGCTAACCTGGTTTGTTGGTCATATCCGCAAAGAATGGAGAGTATAACCTCTTTCTCTGCCTTCTGCTTCCACCTCGTCACCCACACTGGTACATAATGTTGACTGTGCTGTTCAAGCCCTTGGGCTGTCTAGCCCTTCGTCTTGGTTCATATCTCCTAAGGTAATGTCGTCTTCATCTCCTGCAACAATAAAGTGTGCCTTCGTGGTGCCTCCCAGTTCTCTTGCAACCCTTCTGGTATCTGCAGGCTTTTCCTGATATTGTACCTAAGGTATGACACAGTAGTTAGTCACATGACTCCTATATAGCTTTTTCCTGTGTGAGACAATTGGACATAAATATCTCATTTGTGGGGCACCTGGCTGGCTCAGTCAGTTAAGCATCTGACTCTTGATTTCAGCTCGGGTCATGCTCTCATGAACTGTGAGATCGAGCCCTGTTTCTGGTTCCGTGCTGACAGCGCAGAGCCAGGTTAGGATTCTCTCTCGCTCTCTCTGCCCCTCCCCAACTTGCTCTCTTCTTTTCTCTCTCTCTCAAAATAAATGACACCTTTAAAAGATACATTTCAGGGGGCACCTGGGTGGCTCAGTCGGTTAAGCATCAGACTTTGGCTCAGATCATGATCTTGAGGTTTGTGGGTTTGAGCCCTCCATTGGGGCTCTGTGCTGGCAGCTCGGAGCCTGGACCTGCTTCAGATTCTGTGTCTCCCTCTCTCTTTCTGCCCTCCCCCACTCATCTCTCTCTCTCTCTCTCTCTCTCTCTCTCTCTCTCTCTCTCTCTCTCTCAAAAATGAATAAACATTCAAATGAAAAATACATCTTGGGGCGCTTGGGTAACTTAGTCTGTTAAGCGTCCGACTTCAGCTCAGGTCATGATCTCACAGTTTGTGAGTTCAAGCATTGGGCTCTGTGCTGACAGTGCAGACCCTGCTTGGGATTCTCTCTCTCCCTCTCTCTCTGCCCTTACCCTGCTTGCTCTGTCTCAAAATAAATAAATAAACTTAAAAATAAATAAATAATACATCTCATTTGTGCAGGAGACCATTTAAGATGGTCTTATAAAGCAAGTAGCATTCCTTTCTACATTTTATTGGAGAAGGAAGTGAGGCTTAGAGAAGTCAACTGATTTATGGAAGACCACACCTTGATGAAATGATGGACCCAGGCATCGAGCTCACAAGTTTCCTTGACTCCAAATCTTAGACCCTTCTCCTGACCCTTCTGCTCCCTTTGCTCCTCACCACCCCTAGTCTGCACAGTCTCTCTCTGTGCTTTGTCAAGTATCCCGTCCGTCCATAATGGTGATCTTTATTCATGTTTTGTCTGTAGTCAGTTATGAGCTCACTGAATACAAGCACTAGCTCTAGTTTGGGTGGTTGATCTCATTTTGTGGCTCGTTTTGTAGTCTGTCCATGCTCAGAGAAGGGCTTTCTTGACTCACTCCCTAGTCCTCAAGTACCGAAAAGGTGATGAAGACAGCCTCATGGAGAAAATTTCCAAACTGAACATCCACTCCATCATCAAGAAATCCAACCGAGTTAGCAGTCACCTGAAGCACCTCACTGGCTTTGCTCCACAGGTGAGATTCCCACACTTGAAGGTTTGGCACATCTTCGCAGAGTTTTGGGGTTCCCCAGGGCAGCCTGCATGGTGTCGATTGCATGATTCCCCTCTTAGTACCTCTTTTAGTATTTGTCAGCTGGTGGATACAGGACCCTGCAGCTACTGGGTAGGTGAATCCACCCACCCCACTCCCCCAACCTTCACCCGTGCTTTGGTGAGCTGCTTACGATGTGTACAAAGACAAATCAGGCCAAATCGGTCACTATATCATAGTTAATGTGGTTTTAGACGCCCGTGAGGAGCTTCTGATCTATTTGGGGAGACAAAATTGTAGACATGAAGCTAGAAGGGATTTAAGAGATCACCATCGTTCAACACCACACGTCACAAATAAAGAAACGTAAAGTCTGCGAAATTGAGTAATTTGTAAACAGGTCATGCACATTGCTGAGAGTGGATCTGAAGTCACCAGGCTTCATTCTACTCTTCCATATATGCAGCGTGCAATTAGTGGACAACAGCAGCTAGAGAACAGTCAGCTGTTAAGTGTTGCAGTTTGTTTTCTGGATGCCGTAGTACTTAAAACAGGACCTCCATGAGAGTGAGCTTCATGTTGGCAAGAGATTTAATCTAAACCTCAAAGAAAGAAGGTAGTTTGGCATAGGGAGAGGGGAGGGTATACCAGACAAGGTGACAGCTCGAGCCAGGGCACCAGGGTGAACAAACATGGTGGGCTCCAGGGACAGGAAGAGAGCAAAGCTGTGAGGGTAAGAGGGTCTGTGTGTATTTTGGAGATCTTTCAGGGTCACATAGGGGTGTTTCGATTCAATTCAGTGTGATTCGGGGAAACCTCAAAGGTTTAAAATTTAGACAAAAGATATTTTTAAGAAAGATGCTTTTGCCCCTAGGATAGGTTGCGGGAGAATCCAAATCTGCTAACAGCACGTGTTTACTGTGAACAGATAAAAGATGAAGCATTTGAAGAAACAGAAAAGAACTTCCGAATGCAAGAAAGATTGATCAAATCTTTTATCCGAGACCTGTCTCTCTACCTCCAGCATATCCGGGTGAGTGAGGACAGCGTTCCGCTGAGAATCACATAGGGTATAATCTTGTCTGCTTTCCTGCTTGCCAGCATATTGTGGAATGCGTGTTGAATAATCTGGACTCCAACAACCACTGTGCCCTGACATACGTGTTCCTGGGAGCCCTGTAGGTCATTTAAGAGGTGATAGCATTTGGAGGATGAGCACACTGAGTTAATTCTAGGGTGGCCCAGCTTCTTCCTCCCCCTGGCATCTCTACCTTCCCACCACCTTTTTCCTACTGTCTCCTCCATCCAGTTACTTGTGAAGCACTTGTCACAGTTCATTTTGTTAAGATCATTTTGAAGATCGAAAAACACGAGAATGGCTCCTATGGAGGCATACTTTCTATTAATAATGTCGATTGCCATCTAATTTAGTTGCTATACAAAAGGCCCCTAAAGTTGTTAGAACCATGAATTGCTCTGGAGAGCTGGAGGGGCTGAGGATACCAGGCGGTATTTGCGTCATGGTCAGAGCCAGGACTAGAATCCTTTTATTTTATTCTGTAAAGATATTTATTTATTTATTTATTTATTTATTTATTTATTTATTTATTTATTTAGAGAGAAAGCACACATAAGTGTGAGCAGTGGAGGGGCAGAGAGAGAAAGAGAGAGGGAGAGGGAGAATCCCAAGCAGGCTCTGAGCTGTTAGCTCAGAGTCTGATGCGGGCTCAACCTCACAAACTTCAAGATCATGACATGAACCAAGATCAAGAGTCAGACACTTAACCTACTAAGCCACCCAAGTGCCCTGAGGAGTCGAATCCTTTTTATTTGTATCTCTCATTCCCCTATGGACTTCATACAATCGTGTTTATGGAAGCATATCGTATACCCCTGGCCCTCACACATGAAAATCTCATCCTGTGAAACAAGCAGTTTTCTTTAAAAGAGATCCTTTGCTTTCTAAAAAAAAAAAAAAAAAAAAAAAAAAAGTGATTTTTTAATTGAGCAGGAAGGTACAAAAAAGATACCAAAGGGATAAGTAAAAAGTGAAAATAATTCTTCCTCCAACCCGTCTCCTAGTCCCCTTCTATAGACAGTTTGCATTTATCAGATTCTTCTCTCATCATAGATGGTCGTGTGTGTGTGTGTTACACACTGTTGAGCATCTTGGGTTTTGCACACAATAGTGTTTTAGAAGTCGTTCTGTACCTATGCACACAGAACTGCCTTTTTTTTTTAACACCTGCACACTATTTGATTATATGGATGTGCCATAACATATTGAACTTCTCCCCTATTGACGGACATTTAGACTGTTTGTAGTTGGTAAATGAATTGATGCATTGGCACAAGGAACATCCTTATAGATACATCATTTTCTGATCTATGAGTATGTCTGAAGACCAGAGTCCTGGCTTTTCTGAGCCAAATCATATAGCAGTGTAGATTTTGATATTAGTAAATTTCATAGACATTATACCAGTGAAAACTCCCTACCAGTAGTGTGTGAAATGATTTCCTCATCCCTTGCTAACACAAAGTGTTACCAAAATCAGAATATCTTCTCTTTGCAAGATAGGTTAAAAATGCTATTTCAATATAGTTTAAATTTGCATTCCTTGTGAATGAAACTGAGGATATTTTTAAGTCATTATATTCCTTTTTCTGTTGATTTGTCCATATTTTGAGGCACTTATTTATCTAAAAAAACTTTTTTAAGTTTATTTATTGTTGACAGAGACAGAGACAATGCAAGCAGGGGAGGAACAGAAAGAGAGGGAGAGAGAAAGAATCCCAAGCAGGCTCTGCACAGTGCAGAGCCTGATGCGGGGCTCAAACTCACGAAACTGTGAGATCATGACCTGAGCTGAAACCAAGAGTCAGATGCTTAACTGACTGAGCCACCCAGGCACCCCGAGGCACTTATTTATTGATTTGATGGTCTTTTTCTTATCAATTTGTAGTATGTCTGTATATTACAAAGTAGCCCTTTGTCTGAGATGATGGTTTACAAATATTCCCCCCCCTCCCCACCGGTTTGTTGACTTTTGAGTTTGCATAAATATTTTCTCCATGTAGAAAATTTTTAGTTTTGCATGGTCTAAGCTTTTCTTTTATGGCTCTTAGCTCTGTGTCATACTTGAAAAGATCTTTTCTATTCCAAGATAATAAATATCTCCCAGGTTTTAGTATTTTTATCATTTCATTTTTTAAAGTTGAAGTCCTTGATCTGGCTGGAATTCCCTGTATAAGGTCGAGGTAGCAATCCAATGTGCTTTTTTTTCACCTGGTTTTCCAACTGTCATCATTTATTGAGTAATCCCCATGATCTGAAACGTCCCTACTATTCTTCTAAATAGCAAGCGCTCTCCCTTCATGTTTTAAGTATATAATTAGGTGAAAGTTAGGGTTTATAGAACTTTTCAGGGAGCACATTGGTTTAAAGTGAGAGATTTGGCAAAACGAATATTGGTATATCTCCCAAGTGTGTTCTCTGGTCTAGGACTTTGCCTTCCAATCCCTCTGATTTTGATATTTCCCTATTGGGTGTTTTCTTCCCATATGTTCTAAATGTGTAGCAAGCATATACCTGAGCCCCCAACTCTTTTAAAAGGCTTATGTCCATAGCAGTGAGTGGGATATACATAACCTTGACGGCCATTTGATGGGCAGGTCAGTTTGGTTCTGACTGCTAGCCAGAAATGAAGGGAGAAGATGTTGAACAGTTTCATCCCTGACTTTATAAAATGAAAAGCCCTGCCAGATAAAAGTAGCTGAGTCAACTGAGGGAGAGAGAGCGCTGGCAAGAACATAAGCTGAGGGACGTGGACTATACTTTGCTATCTACATTGGTGCGTGGACTACTATTTTGAGACTTTGCGACATTTCTTTAAAAGAATATAAGAGGACATCACTTTCACGTTCGTTCTCACTCAGGAAGAATTAGGAAGATTACAGTTTATCCTTCTGACAAAACGCTGGCTATGTCTACACATACAGGCATAGGACCTAAAGACTAGAGGTCTGCAAATGCCATGAAATAAAATGTAGTAAAATCAAACCGATGTATGAGGCACTGATGTTTTTTGCTTGGGGACTTCATTTGCCCTTGAAATACATTAATGGAGTTTTGGGTACATTTAGGTTTTATTTGGGTTAATATCAAAGTAATAGGCATTCCCTGAACTTAAACTAAAGAAGGTGAAAGCCCAGCATTGTTTCAAGTAGCCAGAAAAAACCCAGCCCAGGATTTAATAATGGTCAAGATCAGCCAGGAAGAGTTTACTGTTTACTCACTTATTTATTCATTTATTCAGCAAATGATAATTGAGTCCACGAACAAAACAGACAAAAATCCCTGTCTTCATGGAGCTTCCATGCTATTAGGGGTCTGTGGGAGGAAGATAGAGATAATAAGCAAGCATTCGTAAATTATATTGTCCATGAGAAGGTATTTTTGCAGTGACAAAGGACAGAGCAGTCTGGAGTGCCTGAGTGCAGGAAGGGGGGCTGTAATTCTGTATAGGGTGGTGGCCAGTGTCTTTGAGAAGGTGACAACACGAGCCAACACTTGTAGGAGGAGAGGCGATTGCTCATTATCGTGATCTTGCAGGAATCATCTTGGCTCAAATTTGTTAATTTACCTCTTGATGAATTAAAAAACCCTCAAATTAGGAACATAAAGAAATGCTAAAGAGCTGATAAAAACCCTTACCATTTTTTCTATAATTAAGAGCCTTAGGCTTTTCTCTGTGGCTCATAAATCATAGTTTATGAGGGTGAGCTTGTTTCAAAGCTAAAATACTGCGCCAGAGAGAAAATTATTAATCATGGACCCCTTTTGTCCCATTCTGCTACCCAGGATGGATGGTGAAGGCTAGGAAGTTCTGTTTGTCTTACCGCATTTGTTTCTAACTGGCTCCAGGAATCAGCGTGTGTGAAAGTGGTGGCTGCCGTGAGCATGTGGGATGTGTGCATGGAGAAGGGGCACCGAGACTTGGAGCAGTTCGAGAGGGTGCATCGTTACATCAGTGATCAGCTCTTCACAAATTTTGTAAGTGACTCTTTCCTCAACCCTCTTTTTATAGGGCCCCTCTTCTTGGGATTCTTTAACATCCAGCTTGTGGAAAAGTTAATTCCACAGAGACATGGTGTGTGTGCATCAGGAATACCAGTCTCCCTCTAGCTATATTCTATTGGGGTTTTATATTCAGAACAGTGGCTTTTAATTAGTTGAAAGGACAGGTTGGCCTTTGGGATTCAAAGAGATTTTTTTCTAGCTGTGATCAGTGTAGTTTGAAGAGACAGGAAAAGTGGGAAATTTAATCTGGTATCACTATTGATAACTCTGCATAAAAAAAACAACTATCGGAGTACTAACTTAGAAAGGAATATGTAGGAATAGTTTAGAAGTTAACAAATGGATCTTTGATTTGGCATGAACTTCCTTAAAAAGACAGTACTAAAGGCCAAATTGCCTGGGTTAATTCTAAATAGAGACATGGGATTGTTTGATCCTGAGTAGAAACAGATGGGTGGGGTTTGATGGGTTCTTGGAAATCTCTGAATGGCTTAAGCTGAAGAAAGCATTCATTCTCGCTTGGGGAACTTGCAGGTGTTCCAACAACAGTAGCATCTTATTAAGTAATTTACTTAAGTGCCTGTATATATATATATATATATATATATATTTTTTTTTTTTTTTTTTTTTTTTAAATTATTTTTGAGAGAGAGAGATAAAGACAGAGCACAAGCTGCGGAAGGGCAGAGAGAGAGGGAGACAGAATCTGAAGCAGGCTCCAGGCTCTGAGCTGTCAGCACAGAGCCTGGCACGGGGCTCAAACCCACAAACTATGAGATCATGAGCCAAAGTCAGACACTTAACTGACTGAGCCACCCAGGCGCCCCTCGTGTTTATTTTCTTTACGTGGCAATATCCTGCCCCTCCATGTCTGTCCCTCTAGAAAAAATTAAAGACAAAAATCTTTTGAAGTAGAAATTGATATTACCAAGTAGTCATGATTAGAAAAGGTATTATGGGTGTATGAAAGCTTCTCTACCCCAGATTGATGTAACAAAACTACACCTTCAGTGAAATCCAAGCTGTATAGACGTGTGCACGTAAGAAGTGATACCAGACGCACTGTCCCATCCAGGTTGTAATGCAAGCATCACATTAATGTGTGTGACTTAGCATTTGTCATTAGCTGTGGAGCTGAGGTGGGATTAGCATATTTTGCAAACTGTTTGGCATGTGCGAATTATTGGATGAAGGTTATAAATTGAAGATTTTTGTAGAATGTGCAAGTCCATCTGGGGTTGGATCAATAGAACACTATTGGATCTGTGTGGGTTTAGCTAGTGCGCTAGCAACAAAGCGGGTGGTACAGGATATAACAAATCAGCCTTAAGGGTATTTCAGAGAATAACAAATATATGTGGTGATGGATGTTAACTGGATTTGTTTTGGTGATCATTTTGCAATATATCCAAATATTGAATTATCACATTGTACACCTGAACCTAATGTATCGGTTACACCTCAATTAAAACCCACAAATACTGGGTACGGAATAACTGAGCGATGTGACTTTCTTGTCCCTGCAGAAGGAAAGGACAGAGCGGCTTGTCATCTCTCCCCTAAACCAGTTACTGAGCATGTTCACGGGGCCCCATAAGCTGGTGCAGAAGCGCTTTGATAAGCTTCTGGACTTTTACAACTGCACAGAGCGGGCAGAGAAGTTAAAGGACAAGAAGACTCTGGAGGAGCTGCAGTCAGCCCGGAACAACTATGAGGCCCTGAACGCGCAGCTGCTGGATGAGCTGCCCAAGTTCCACCAGTACGCCCAGGGCCTCTTCACCAACTGCATCCACGGCTACGCCGAGGCCCATTGTGACTTTGTGCGCCAGGCGCTGGAGCAGCTGAAGCCACTGCTTTCAGTGAGTGTGTGCTGTCGTCCATCCGTGTGTCCCACCCTCCCCTGCCAGTGGTGGGGAAATCTCTGAGGTTCTCCAGGGGTTTTTCTGGGAACGCACATTTGGGTTTCTTGAGAAATCATTCAAACTAGGTAGATGAAATAGATCATCAGGTCAAGCTTGTCAGGCTTGGAATTCTCCATCCTTGCCAGTGCCTGTTGCTTCTAAACGGCGCTTTCCACCCTGAGGATCCGGGAGGAGCTGGCCAGCGGGGCCTACCTGTGGGAGCCTGCCTGCGGTGGCGCAGGAGCAGTGTGCTCTGGGTGTGGGAGCCACGCTCCCTGCACCCTGGCCAGTCCTGGGATCTTTCATCCGCTATCTCTTCTTTCTCTCCGCCTGCCCTTCCCACGGACTCCAGTTACTTAAAGTCGCCGGCAGAGAGGGAAACCTTATCGCCATCTTCCACGAAGAGCACAGCAGAGTTCTGCAGCAGCTCCAGGTTTTCACCTTCTTCCCAGAGTCGCTTCCGGCTGCCAGGAAGCCGTTTGAGAGGAAAACCGTGGACCGCCAGTCGGCCCGGAAGCCGCTCCTGGGCCTGGTGAGTGGAGGGCTGGCGAGGGCACAGGTGGAGAGCGGCAACCCCGGCAGGGGTGGGGTCCGGGCCGTGCGAGCTGTGACTTCCTCTTGTCTCTGAGGCCTGGCCATTACACTTCCATCATTGGGTTATTAAAAGGTTCAAGTGAGATCATATATGGAAAGCACTTAGAAATGCCTAGCACATAGTGAGCACTGTACAAATAAGCTGTCTTGTTATTATTGATGGATCCAGCTCCGTCTACAGATTAGTGATGTAATAGGAGTTCAAACATAGTGCAGAATAAAGGTCCTCGAGCTCTCTCCTCTGTCACGGGCTCCTTCCTTCACTCTTCCAGAACATCACTACTGGTCCTAGCTCATGACCACCTATGATTTTTTCACACTCGATATGTATTTCAAAATGCCCTCCGAAAAGCACTCTAGGATCTTAGTCTATACAGTGAATGGAGTTTGTAAAGGATTAATATTAATACTTTGATCAATTAATTAAGGAAACGGATTTAAGGGTATGTTAATTCTGCCAGGCTTCTCTGTGTTTGATCATGTATTGGAAAAGGTAATTATCTGATACACTGCCAAACTGTTAGCAGCTGACCACTTTTTTACCTGGAGTTATAGTCCTTCAGAACTCAGTTTTTCCATATTTTGAAAAGTAGGGTCAAATACACCAGATTATATGGGATCATAATCTAAAAGATTACTGATCTCTGTTTACAACATTTTGCTCCATATAATCTCATAGACATTAATTTACCTTAAAAGGGGGAATCAAATTTATTATTACCTTTGCTTTTTCTTTCTTTTTTTTTTTTTTAAAGTTTATTTATTTTCAGAGAGAGAAAGAGCAGGGTACGGGCAGAAAGAGGGAGGGAGAGAGAGAATCCAAAGCAGGCTCTGTGCTGACACTGTGGGCGTGGAGCCCAATGTGGGTTGAACCTACAAACCTTGAGATCAGGACCTGAGCTGAAATCAAGAGTCTGTCACTTAACCAACTGAGCCACCCAGATGTCCCTATTTTTGTTTTTTCTAATTTTTATGAATAGTAATTGTTTTTACAGATGGGGAATTCAAGATGAGGATAGCCTCAGTTGTTCAGATTCATACAGCAAAATACAAGAAGTCCTTGTCATACTCCTTAGATATTTTGACTCTTTAGGTGGCACCTTTTTTTTTTTTGGTTAAGATTTTATTTTTAAGTGATCTCTATGCTTAGCATGGGGCTTGAAGTCACAACTCTGAGGTCAAGAGTCGCATGCTGTACTGACTGAGCCAGCCAGGCTCCCCAAGTGGCACTTTAATCGCGTTTTTTTGTCACGAGATAAAGAGATGTAGAACTAAGTCTGTTCGTTTTTCCTAAGAGCCACAAAGGCACTAAGCCATGAACTGTGAGAATATGATTTTTACCCAGCCACACGGACTGACTCAGGCACAAAAACATCCGATGGGAGTAGCGAGTGGCTGGCCGTCACGGCCCCCATTTCTGAGACTTAGCTTGTGAGTCAGGATTGAATACGGCTGCTGGGATGATGGCCAGGGAGGGCTTTTGTTGATCATATCTCTTGTGTTACCTTTTAAGCCAAGCTACATGCTACAGTCGGAAGAACTTCGGGCCTCCCTTCTGGCAAGGTATCCCCCTGAAAAACTCTTCCAAGCAGAACGGAACTTCAATGCCGCTCAAGACTTAGACGTCTCACTTCTGGAAGGTGACCTGGTGGGCGTGATCAAAAAGAAGGACCCCATGGGCAGTCAGAACCGCTGGCTGATTGACAATGGAGGTAAGAGTGTTAGACCTCAGATTACTGTAACTGTAAATGAGGAACAAGTTATTTTTGACCATACCCGAATCTTATCTTGGCCAGAAAAAAATGTGAGAGTATTTGATTAAGGGAGAAAAATAACCTTACAAGTTCTGTCCATCTTGAGAGTGTGTAAGGCCCAAGTCATTACTGAAACAAAACCTTTCTTTGTTTTTGTTTTTGTTTTTACAAATTCCAGAGGGGGCTCCATTACTTACCTTGCAGGATCTCGCCATGTTTTACAGCTCTTCTGGGCGGTGCTTACGGCCCACCGGTTCTGAGCCCTCTCAGCCTGTTCTAAGCGAACCACAAAATAAGCTGTCCTCTTCCAAGCTCTGTAAACATGTTTTGTGAGTGTGTGAATTTAAACCTGTAGGAAAAGATTTTTTTGTTTGCCTTTTGAGTTTTTTGTTCCATAACAAACAGTTTTATCTCTTGACTAGGGAATGCCTTTAAATATTTTTTTGTGTGTTTAATTTTGAGAGCAAGAGAGACAGAGTGTGAGCAGGGGAGGGGCCGAGAGAGAGGGAGACACAGAATCCGAAGCAGGCTTCAGGCTCCGAGCTGTCAGCACAGAGCCCGACGCAGGGCTCTAACTCACGAACTGTGAGATCGTGATGTGAGCCCAACTCGGACACCCAACCAACTGAGCCACCCAGGCGCCCTGAAAATGGCTTTAAAAATAGGGCGCCTGAGTGGCTCAGTCAGTTAAGCGTCTGACTTCGGCTCAGGTCATGATCTCACAGTTTGTGGGTTCAAGCCCCGTGTCGGGCTCTGTGCTGACAGTTCAGAGACTGGAGCCTGCTTCGGATTCATGTCTCCCTCTCTCTCTGACCCTCCCCTGCTCGCACTCTGTCTCTCTCTCTCTCTCTCTCAGAAATAAATAAACATTAAATTAAAAATAAATAAATAAATAAATAAATAAATAAATAAATAAATAAAATAAAAATAGCTTATAGTTTGTTTCTAGCAGGGGTGGTGGTGGGGCAGGGCTTGTAACAGAATTAAAGGAGAAGTAAAAAGAGTAATACTGATCCATATCCTTTCTCCCCAATTCCACAAATCCAAACGCTCTGAAAAACAAGAATTCATTTGCCAAAATCTTCCCTTATCTGAACTTATTTGATAGCAAAATCCAAACAAAGTGACGTGAGCCTATATATAATCATTACTCATCTCTTTTGATGCGAATAGTCATACATTTTAGAAACATGAATTGGTTTAATTATGAGGTGTTGACCTAGATACTGCTGGAGATGTCATAGACAGTATATGTACTTGAGTCCTTTTCCAAAATTCAAAAAGTCTGAATTCCAAAACATATCTGGCCCTCAACATTTTATTTTTATTTATAAGTTTATTTATTTTGAGAGAGCGAGAAAGGAGGAGGGAGGGGTGGAGAGAGAGGGAGAGAATCCCAAACAGGCTCTGCACTGTCCATGCGGAACCCGACAAGGGGCTCAAACTCGGTAACTGAGAGATCGTGACCTGAGCTGAAGTCAAGAGTCAGATGTTTAACCAATTGAGCCACCCAGGCACCCCCTAAATAAGCATTTTAATAAGGACCGTGGGCCTATATAATAAACATCTATGTTCACACCACTGGAATGTAAAATTGTGACATTCTCAGTTTGAAAGTATTTTGTGGATTTTCTCTCTTCCATCCACTCCTGCTTTCCCCAAGGAATGGAGATTGGAAGTGGGAAAGGAAGGACAAGGATGGAGGGTGATGGGCCGGTGAAGCAGGTGACGGGTTCATAGAAAGACTCCTGGTCAAGATCCAGGCTGTTCAAGAGGCTGCTCCATCCTTGGGGCTTTTCTCTTCTCCATCCTGATGAGGGGTGGCAGGAAGCCCACAGTATTAGGATCAGTTGTTAGACCCTCTACCCCTCACCATCTGCCCCGGGGACCCCTCCCATCATTCAGCAGATGTAACAAGGGTGGCAGCAGTTTTCTTAGGTACAGAAAACACATTGAAGATGAAGACGGAGATGGCCCTTCCTCGCACAGAGGTGACATTCTCCAGGTCCCTGCCTTGACAGATACTTCTTTCTTAACATAAAAAATGTTTCTGTGGATCAGGGATTTCAATCTTTTATGTTTAAAAGTTTTAGCCGAGGACTTCCTTGCAGTAGGGATTTGTATCTGACTTGGGTTCACCAACTGGGTGCAGTCAGAGGAGACTTAAATTCAGAAATCCGTCCAGAAGGGAGAGTGTTGC
Organism: Herpailurus yagouaroundi; assembly: GCF_014898765.1. Taxonomy (NCBI): domain Eukaryota; kingdom Metazoa; phylum Chordata; class Mammalia; order Carnivora; family Felidae; genus Herpailurus; species Herpailurus yagouaroundi. The sequence continues at coordinate 39,191,519 of NW_024412404.1, read as the reverse complement.
ATCTTCCTGATTCCAGATTCCTGCTGTGATTGAGGCAGAAGTTCTGCTGGTATGGGCAGTTGTGCAGTAGGGTTTCGGGAGCCAGGCCCAGCCTAGCCCCTGATCCTTTAGACCTTCCAATAATTTTGTAAGCACCTGATCACTTGTATTAAAACTTTCTTCCCCACGCCCCCGCCCCCAAAATAATAAAAGTTTTAGCCGAGGGCCCTCCCTGTCATCATCTTAGGCAATTTATTAAAGTGAACATGTGCTGTGCCTGTGTTGTGTATATACTAACTCCTATAAACCGCTTCCTACTTGAGACTCTTCTCACAGTATTTCCACCACGTTCCCAAACTAGAAGCGGGATTCAAGTGCTCCAGATGGAAAACAGAGCCGGAGGCCCTTTCTGAGGGGCTCTGTCACTATGAGGATGGTTTTTAAAATCCCTTTTTCTGTACTTGGTGTACCTGAACACATCCTTAGTTAAGTCTCTCCTAGTCTTTGTTTCCATGATGTAGATATCCTGTTAAATTCTCTTCCTATGTTCATTCTCACACACGTGGTGATTTTTAATACTTTCCTCTTGAGTCTTCACGAGGGCTCCTGTCACTCATTGTTATGGGGTTGTAACGAGAACGAGAACGCGCTGGCAGGCAGCCAGAGGTGCGTCTCCACCCACATCGGACCTGGGATTGAATGTCTCATCTTTTTTGTCCCTAGGCATCTTCTTTTGTCCCTCACACTATTGACCTAGCTTTCTTTTCTTCTTTTAAAGTTTTATTTATTTGAAAGAGATAGCATCTGTGCTGACAGCTCAGAGCCTGGATCCTCCTTCGGATTCTGTCTGTCTGTCTGTCTGTCTCTCTCTCTCTCTCTCTCTGCCCCTCTCCTTGTACTGTCTCTCTCAAAAACAAATAAAGATTAAAAAAAGCATGTGTGAGAGTGAGCTCTAGTCAGGGAGGGGCAGAGAGAGAGAGAATCCCAAGAGAATCCCAAGCAGGCTCCACGATGGCAGTGTGGAGCCTTATTCGGGCAGGGCTTGATCTCACAAACCGCGAGATCATGACCTGAGCCGAAACCAAGAATCGGGTGCTTAACCGACTGAGCTACCCAGGCGCCTCTTGACCTAGCTTTTCAACCACAGTTTTTTCTCTGTTGACTCCGCCTGCAATCCCTTCCACTAAAAGCTCTTCATGTTGATTTTTCCTCCCCGTAGTCACCAAAGGCTTTGTGTACAGCTCCTTCCTGAAACCCTACAACGCCCGCCGCAGCCACTCCGATGTCTCTGTTGGCAGCCACTCCTCCACCGAGTCGGAGCATAGCAGCTCCTCTCCTAGATTCCCACGGCAGAACAGCAGCAGCACCTTGACCGTCAACCCCAGCAGCATGGCTGTGTCCTTTACGTCAGGGTCTTGCCAGAAACAGCCTCAAGATGCATTGAAGGAAGTAGACCAAGAAACTCTCAGTGCATCCTTAAACTTGGGTTGCTCAGACAGCAGTCTTTCCAGGTGCCCTTCAGACCCCGACCCCAGCTCCCAGCCCAGGCCGTGGGACTCTATGGAAGCAGTCAGAGACATTAACCAGCCTGCCCCTGCCCTCAGGAGCCACAGAAACTCCAGGCATCCAGAAATGGTAGGTTACTCCCTACCAGGGCGAAATGGGCAGGGAAAAGACCTCATAAAAGGATGTACAAGAACAACCCAGTCTCTGGAAGACAGAAGTGAAGAGCCAGAAAGCAGTGAGGCAGAAGGCAACCAGGTAAGCGCTCCCAGTCACCATGTGGAACAGGTAGCAGGAAGGCTGGAGGTGTGGGAGCGGGGATGTCCCAGGCACGCCCAGGGCCTGTGCGGGAATCTGGGCTGAGCTCATGGGCGACTCTTAGAAAATCTGCTGTTTATCCCATCTACTTAGGTTTTTATTCAAACAGCTATTTTTTTCTTCCCATAGAATTTAGAAATAACGTTCTGGCTCAGGTTCAGTTTTTCCCATTCTTTATGTAATGGCCTATTCTTGTCTTATGAATTTGAACATAGCTTTTGTATCTTGAATTTTTTTAATTTTTATTATTATTTTTTTTAAGATGAAATTTATTGTCGATTGGTTTCCATACAACACCCAGTGCTCATCCCAAAAGATGCCTTCCTCGATACCCATCACCCACCCTCCCCTCCCTCCCACCCCCCATCAACCCTCAGTTTGTTCTCAGTTTTTAAGAGTCCCTTATGCTTTGGCTCTCTCCCTCTCTAACCTTTTTGCATCTTGAATGTCTTAAACCTACATATTTTAAAGTCATTTTCACATTCACAGCTGAGGAATCCCTGTCACCCACTTATGGCTTTTGCTCACTCTTGCAGCAGGGAGTTTCTGTGTGTGTTTTATAACATCTGTCTGTGAGCTCATCTCCATCAGGGTTGCCTTTGTTTGTGAGACTCCGAGGTTACGGAGGTATTTGCTTCTGTCAAGCTTTGGATTCCAGCACCGGTTTTCACACTGGATGCTCAGCCCAGTCTTTCTATTGCCACATTCCTCAGTGCTACAGATGAGCATAGGGCATGCCCATTTCTCTGGCAGTTCTGTTACTACTCACTGCCCAGGACAGACATCTAAGGTCTGGGCTCCCAGTGGACAGTTTTTAGACATGTGGAAGGAGAAAATGGTCCTTTTTTAGATTCTGATTTTGTTTAAAGAGCTCACTTTGAACTTCATCGACTCGTGTCCAGGCCCTAAGACTCCTCAGGTGTGTTTTCATCCTTGTGCCCCTCAGGCCTCTTGGCTTCCCCTTCTGATCACTGAGTATCACCCATCTTCCATATTGACTGACGGTTCCTTCTCCTCTTTAAGGCAACTCTGAAAGAGTAAAAGAATATGGATTTTGGTTTTCCTTGAATCTGCCCTGTTCATAATGGTAGCCACCAGCCTTGGGTAGCCATTTAAGTTTTAGTTAAAATTAAATAAAATTAAAACTTAAGCACCTCATGGGGCACCTGGGTGGCTCAGTCAGTTAAGTGTCTGACTTTGGCTCAGGTCATGATCTCACAGTTCATGAGTTCGAGCCCCACATTGGACTCTGTGCTGATAGCTCAGGACCTGCTTTGGATTTTGTGTCCCCCCCCCCCCCCCCCGGGCCCCCACTGTGCCACGGCTAAGGAACGCGCTCGCTCGCTCGCTCGCTCTCAAAAATAAATAAATATTTTTTAAAAGTCTCTTGAAAAAAAAAATTAAGCACCTCAGTCTTACTGGCCATAATACTTCAAGTGCTTGACAGCCACACGTGGCTAGAGGCTGCCATACTGGATGGTGCAGGAATCGTACAACCCCACCACTGAAGGAAGTTCTGTTGGACAGTATTGCTCCAAGCAGTTTCCCATTTCCTAACTCACTTTCTCTCCCTCCCCAGGTCTATTTTGCTGTCTATACCTTTAAGGCACGGAACCCAAATGAGCTGAGTGTGTCAGCCAATCAGAGACTCAAGATCCTGGAGTTTAAAGATGTTACAGGAAATACAGAGTGGTGGTTAGCCGAAGTTAATGGGAAGAAGGGCTATGTTCCATCCAATTATATCCGCAAAACTGAATACACCTGAGCCATTCTCCCTCCCGCTCAACCTTGCTGCCTTCACTTTCCTTCTGCTGAAGGGTTCTGGTGGCCCCCAAGAGGGCACCTGCTCCTGGGACACAGGCCCTGTCTACATTGCTTAACCATGGCACAGTGGGGCACAAGATGGGTCTTGTTCACCACCACTGGGTTGTGTCAATCTTGATGCTCACTAGACTTTCTAGGATTTGAAATGGACCCTAGGGCTATGAAGGATTCAGTGACCATGAGAAGAGGCAAGTCGTGGGTCAGCCTTTGGGAATGAGAAGCCGCCAGCCGGAAAACCAGTATTGTATGTATGCTGGAAGCTGTGCTACAGCATTAGATGTTGGCGCTGGTTACACCGTACTGAGTTTGGGGTGGTCCTGTGCTCCACGAACAAATGACCAGAAATTGACTTGGATGACGAATTCTCCGGGAGCCCTTTTAGACTGTGCTTCTGCATGTGGCAAGGAGTTTGTTGAGATTGTATCAAATCTGGTGTTTCAGAGCTTCAGTGTTCAGCACACACATTCACGCATACACACCCGCCCCTAATTCCTAAAAGTCCCTAAAACACTACCATCTGCAATCTTTTCCTTATTTATTTCAAATACTGCATTTCCAGATTGGCTCTGCAAAATTCTGTTGTTTTCTCTTTTTAAAAAATATTTACGGTCTGTATTTCCCTTCGATCTTTATCTGGAAGGTTCTCTTCCCTTTTAGGTGTATAGCCACCTATACTTTCGAACAGCCACCTCTGCTTCATCGAGTCCGTGTGTGATCTCTCCTAGCCCTTCACCTGCAATCCAATAACTGATAGATTTTCTTAGGAGAACAGGCTCAGAGCTCCAGCAACCCCATGAAAAGGATTCGTTCCACAGGGAGCTGGAAGCAGTCTGGCTTTGTGGAAGACCAGATGCCTTTCTCCTTCTTCCACACCTACTACCCACAGAGGCAGAAAGCATAGCACACGTGTCTTATATGAATTAGGATAAGCAGTCCCAGAGGTAGCTTATCCTAGACTTGGAAATAAGCATTCTCTGTTTCACCACTAACCTCCCTGCTTCAGAGACCGTAGTCTAAGCCAAACAGATTCTAAAGTGCCTGATCGTACCTCCCTTTGGCCTCAGGAAACGATTTGCTAATCCTTACAGAAAGAATCTCCCCCTAAAAGCTCTATTTGAGGAGGGCTCTTATTCTTAAGGTCTGCCTCAGATATGGAGCCTACCTTGAAACAAGAAACTATGAATTCTGTCTTAAGGGAATGAAGAACACCTCCAGCCCCTGCTCATCCAAGTGCACCTTTGGCCTTAAAATCCTGATGAATTGGGAGACACTTGTGGACCCCTTAGCTCTGTGTGTCTGTGGGTTGGTCTGAAGGCAGCAACGCGAGTCTCTTGTGAATAGTGTTTATATTTAGAGATGTTTATATTTAAGTAGTTATTTTATAAATAAAAGCATTTCTAAGGGCCATGAGTGTGTTTTCTTGATTTCCCTCCATGTTTAGCTTGAGCCTAATCAGATTTCTGAGGGTACCTCTGTGACAATTCAAAATGATGTCCAGATTCTGGAAAATGGGAGGCTAACTGAAGAAATCCAAGTCAGAAACTCATTTTGTCAAATATAATTTCAACAGAATGACTGTACCCTCAAGACCCCCATGCTGCAGGCAATTGCCTGTTTGCTTTAAGCGTGTTTATCCTAGCAGAATGGAAGAGCTGAAGTCTCTAAACTGGAAGCCCTACGAGGTAAGTGTTTTCCTGATATTACAGAAGTGGAAGCCGGTGCACTAGCGGTTAAGTAACAAGGCTTGGAGTAGCAGCCAGACGGGGCTGGGGACGGGAGGTGGAGGATGATGTGTGGGTGACTGTGAAGCAATTGTCTGATATTGTTGTTTTTTTTTAACGTTTATTTACTTTTGAGACAGAGACAGAGCATGAACAGGGGAGGGTCAGAGAGAGAGAGGGAGACACAGAATCTGAAACAGGCTCCAGGCTCTGAGCTATGAGCACAGAGCCCGACGCGGGGCTCGAACTCACAAGCCGTGAGATAATGACCTGAGCCGAAGTCGGACGCTTAACCAACTGAGCCACCCAGGCGCCCCGGTTGTCTGATATTGTTAAGGGATAGAAAACATGATTGAATAGGTAGACTCTGTGGTACAGAAACTTACAGATCAACTAGGCCAACTCATTTTATGAACTAGGAAAATGAGATCTAATGACATTGTGACTTCCCCAAGTCACACATCAAGTTTTTGATGAATCCTGAATTTAAACGAGTTCTCTAGCTGAGTTTTTACACCTTGTTCTGGAGCCAGACTGTCTGGCTTGAGACACTTCAGAGCTGTATGACCCTGGCAACTTACCCAACCCATGCTTCAGCTCCCACCTCTAAAGTAGATGGTAACACTAGCCACCTCATGGGTTGTTGTAAGGATTGAATGAGTTGGAACATGGAGAGTGCTAGAACACTGCCTGATACATAGTGATAAATCGGAGAGCCTTGAGGTTCAAGTCAAGGAATTTAGATTTGATGAGTCTGGTAATAAACTCTTGGAAGTTCTTAAGTAGATTGCCTGTTTTAGGAAAGCTAAATGTTACAAGATGATTGGGAGGGACTACAGATCAAAGGCAAGAAAATCTAATAGGAAAAAAAGTTAACTGCTTCGGATATAAGAATGCTTGAGAGTGGAAAAAAGCATCCTATAAAGAATATGAAATTAAAGAAATGATGGAATCACTGGCAAAGAGGAGGTCATTGGGATGGGGACGGGTTTCTGAAAATGTGTCTTTTGTTTTAAACACTAGATGTCTGCTTGTCTTGCTTCCGCAAGTGTGGCTGTCAGCCCAGTGGCATCACCGTCACTAACCTGGGAGCTGCTGGAAATGCAGGCCCCATGTGATTTGTGCACACATCCAAGTTTGAGAACATCCGTCAAGGCAATTTTTGTAAATGGGCTTTTCTGCCGTCAGAAAAGTAAGAGTTACAGAAACCACGGAAGGAAAGGGTGTCAGATGTTTCAGACACAACAGAAGGAAATGTCATTGAGGAAAATCTCTCAATCCGGTTTGCCTACTTGCTTCCTCTCATGAATTTTCTCCCTTTCCTGTCTGGAAGTAGCTCTTCAGTTGTGCTTTCATCCAAAAGTCCTAGGAGAATGGAGAAGTGGTGGGAATTGCCATCTATAAAGTCTCGATTTCTGGCTTTCCTCTCAAAATTATTGTGGGAACCAAATAAGATGACGTGTGTAAATTTTTGCGCACTGAGCTCTAGGAGTAGTACGTGGTTCTAATAAGGATTGAATTTTGTGTCACTCTGTTTTAATTAGTTGTGCAGCTGGGACTCTGTTTATGTGGGTTTTGTTTCAGGGTCAGGAATACAAACAGGCCCTAGAAGGACACAGATGCTTCACTTGCAGAACCTTAGAGCCCGAGGACCAAGAAACTTCAAGATGTATACGCATCATTCTAAATCACCGTACAGGTCAGGATTTTAAACTTCTCTATATATTAATATGTTGTATTGATGAAGATTTTACTCTTATGTCTTTCTTAGGTACAGGAGAACCCTTGCTGTATCTCACTCAGCCCACTGGAACTTTCCATGGGAGTATTACTGAAGATCGATATTAGTATTTTGCATGTATCAAGAAGGGAGTGTTCAACAACAAATTGCAGACCTTGCAAGTTATTCCCTCACCCCACTCAGGGGTGACCCTCCAAGAAAAGGGAGCCAGTGTAGTGTTTTCCCAGAGGTAAGTTCTGGTGGTGTGGTGAGAGGGAGCAAGCATTCTGGTCTGGGCGGCGGCAGGGTGTTCATTCGGGAGACGTTGGGAGCCGGCCGATGCATGGGACTCCACTGCAGATCGGGGGTAGGCGGGGAGAGGTCTGCAGGCCTCAACCATGTCACAAGTCACTGCCCGTGTACCACCATGCTAGTTATCCCCTGAGACACCCAAGAGGAGTCAAGCTCCAAACCTTTCCCATAGCCACTCCTCAGGTCCAGGATCAGGGAAGCTGAGAGAGACTGCTGATGTGTCGCAGCCGCCTCTTACGGAGTCACCATGACTCACTTTAACAAAGGACCTTCCCACAACCTCTCCGCTGAGGTCAAGAAAAGATTACCTCCAAAAATGATGATGCTGAATAAGATGCTGGCAGTTTGCCAGCAGAGGGACAGGTATGAGCACTGAAACCTGTTTTTAGCAGGGCTGAAAAGATGGTGTAGTCGTCTGCAAACTCAAATGGGATTCACTGAAGATCAATGAATTGTCATTAAGCCAACTTCAGTTGGAGAATATTGGCAATTTCATCAGAGCTACTTGGACTTATCGTATTGTATTGGTTTCCTATTGCTGCTATAACAAATTACCACAGTTTGTGGCCTAAAACAACACAAATTTCTTATAATTCCGAAGGTCAGAAGTGCAAAATCAGTCTCACTCACTCAGCTAGACAGTGTCGGTAGGGCCAGTTCCTTCTGGAGGTTCCAAGGGAGAATCTGTTTCCCTGCCTTTTCCAGCTTCTAGAAGCTGCCTGCATTGGCTTATGTTCCCTTTCTCCATCATTAAAGCCAGCAGCATAGCATCTTCCAATGTCTCTGCCCTGACACTATCTTCATTCTGTGGTCCTCCTGCCTCTCTTCTGGGGATCCTTTTGATTACATTGGGCCCATCTGGATAAGGTCATCTCAATATCCTTAATCCCATCTGCAAAGTCCCTTTTGATATGTAAGGTAAATAAGTCCTCATGGGTTTTGAGGATTAGGATGTGCACATCTTTAGGGACCATTATTTCTGTCTCCTGCAGTTATGAAATCACATGCCATTTTTGAGGCAAATTCTCTTTTTGCGAACGGAAGCATGATCCAATTCAGGCTACCCTGGTGATTCTGCAATAGGGGTCAGCAAACCTTTTCTGTACAAGGCCAGACAGTGAATATTCTAGGCTTTGTAGGCCATACAGTCTGTCACAGCTCCTCAACTCTGCCACTGTAACCCAAGAGTAGGCATAGATAATACAAAAACAAGTGAGCATGGTGGTTCTGATAAATCTTCATTTACAGAAACAGCCAGATTTGGCCCTTGAGCCATACCCCTACTTTAAATCTGGCTAAAACAAAAGGATTTGGGTCAACCATTAACATTGAAGGTAAGTATGCAGGAAAATTAGACCTTTTGATGAGGAAAATGAAAAGCTAGCAAAAGTGTAATTGGTTTATAGATTGGAAATACAGTATCAGCCAGGCAGATATCTATGGGGCTAGGAGGCGTCTCTATGATACCAGAATGTTAAACCTTAACATCACAGTTTTCCTGCATATAGATGCTAACAACAAAAGAGCCAGCAGGCAAGGGTGTTAGCACCAGGTGTTGGGAAAGAAATCTGTGTCTAGAGGTACAACCAGTGGATAACTCGACAATCTCTATAGATGGATTCCAACAAAGTTGTTTCCTAGAGAAGAGTGAGTGGCTGTGGGCTTATGCAGCAAACGTCCCAAAGACTGTTGCTCCAGCAGAACCAATCATTCATAGTGGAAGCCAAGGAGACGGTAGGTGGACCTGAAATCCATGACAGTGGTTATCAGGAAGAATAGCCAGAGGCTGTCACAGTGAGGACCAAGGTGACTAACCAATATGGCGACCAAGGCCTTGATTGTTAGAGTTGAAGAAAGGAGCTCTTACATTAGTTCATTGTTTAGGTTCAGTAAGAACAAAACTAGTCCTAAGTAATTTTTCTTTTCTTCCAGAAACTTTGTTTTTCTGTTCATTTTACCTAAAAGGAATTCTGCCTTACACACACCCCTTTTTTTCTTTTTTCTACTTCTTCCCTAACTAGTTGATTTTTACATTGCATAGTTAAATTGTATAGCATAATCTGTTTCCTGCCTGTGAAGTAAAAAGGAATGCTATGGAAATGGAATGCTTCTTGCAGCCAATTCTTTTATGCATTTTTATCATCTTTTACTTTAATATCTTTAAATATCATAAAGCCCTTTTTTATTCCAGTATAGTTTACAGTATTATAATAATTTCAAGTGTACATTAGAGTGATCCAATAATTCTGTACATTACTCAGTGCTCATCATGATAAGTGTACTCTTTAATCTCCTTCACCTATTTCACCCATCCCCCCACCCCCTTCCCCTTTGGTAACCATCAGTTTATTCTCTATAGTTCAGGGTCTGTTTCTTGTTTTGTATCTTTTTTGCTTTGTTCATTTGTTTCTTAAATACAATGTATGAGTGAAATCATATGGTATTTATCTATCTCTGACTGACTTATTTCACTTAGCTTTATATCTGTCCATCCATATTGCAAATGGTAAGATTTCATTCTTTTTTTATGGCTGAGTATATTCTAGTGTGTGTGTGTGTGTGTGTGTATCACATCTTCATCAGTCAATGGACACTTGTGCTACTTCTGTAATTTGGCTATTGTAAATAATGTGACAATAAATACAGGGGTGCATATGTCGTGCATATGTCACTTTGAATTAGTGTTTTTCTATTTTTTTGAGTAATACCCAGTAGTGGAATTACTGGATCATATGATAATAATTTTAATTTTTTGAGAAACCTCCATACTGTTTTCCACAGTGGGTGTACCAGTTTGTTGTTTCTTGTGTTTTTTATTTTAGCCATTCTAACAGGTGTGAGGTGGATCTTGTGGTTTTGATTTGCATTTCCCCGATGATTGATACTGAGCATCTTTTCATGTATCTGTTCACCATATGTATGTCTTCTTTGGAGAAATGTCTATTCATGTCTTCTGCCCATTTTTAATTGGATTATTGGGTTTTCTTGATATTGAGTTGTAGAAGTTCTTTATATATTTTGGATACTAACCCATTATTATATGCAAATATCTTCTCCCATTCAGGAGGTTGTCTTTAATTTTGTTGATTTTTTGGTATGCAGAAGCTTTTTATTTTGGTGTAGTAGCAATAGTTTACAGTCTTTTTCTCTCTTGCCTCAGGAGACACATCTAGGAAAAATTGTGCTATAGCAAGTGTCAGAGAAATTACTTCCTATGTTCTCTTCTAGGGTTGTTATGGTTTCAGGTCTCACATTTAGGTCTTTAATCCATTTTGAATTAATTTTGTATATGGTGTAAGTGAGTGGTTCAGTTTTCCTAACACCATTTGTTAAACAGACTTTTTCCCATTGTTTATTCTTTCCTCCTTTGTTGAAGATTAATTGAGCTTATAATCATGGGTTTATTTCTGGGCTGTCTATTCTGTTCCATTGATCTGTGTGTCTATTTTTGTGCCAGTACCATACCATTTTGATCACTACAGCTTTGTAGCAGATCTTGAAATCTGGGCTTGTGATACCTCCAGTTTTGTTCTTTTTCAAGATTGCTTTGACTATTTAGGGTCTTCTGTGGTTCTACACAAATTTTAGGATTAATTGTTCTAGCTCTGTGAAAAATGCTGTTGGTATTTTGATAGGGATTGTATTAAATCTATAGATTGCTTTTCGTAGCATGGAAATTTTAACAGTATTTCTTCTTCCAGTCCATGAGCATGGAATCTTTTTCCATTTGTTTGTGTCATCTTTAGTTTATTTCATCAGTGTTTTATAGTGTACAGCATACAGGTCTTTTACATCCTTGGTTAAGTTGATTCCTAGGTATTTTATTTTTGGTGCAACTATAAATAGGATTGTTTTAATTTCTCTTTTCTGTGACTTCATTATTAGTGTATAGAAATGCAATAAAGGGGCGCCTGGGTGGCTCAGTCGGTTAAGCATCTGACTTCAGTTCAGGTCATAATCTCACAGTTCATGAGTTCGAGCCCCACATCCGGCTTTGTGCTGACAGCTCAGAGCCTGGAGTCTGCTTCGGATTCTGTGTCTCCTTCTCTCTCTGTCCCTTCCCTACTCATACTCTGTCTCTCTCTGTCTGTCTGTCTCTCTCTCAAAAATAAACAAAATTAAAAAGAAATGCAATAGATTTCTGTATATTGATTTTTGTATCCTTTAACCTTCCTGAATTCATTTATCAGTTCTAGTAGTGTTTTTGTGAAGTCTTTATAGGATTTTCTATATATAGTGTCATGTCCTCTACAAGTAGTGAAAGTATTCCTTCTTCCTTACCAATTTGGATACCTTTTATTCCTTTTTCTTGTCTGATTGTTGGGGCTAGGATTTCCAGTACTATGTTGAATAAAAGTGGTAAGAGTGGACATCCTTATCTTCTTCCTGACCTTAAGGGAAAAGCTCTCAGTTTCCCCCCATTGAGTATGATGTTCGCTGTAGGTTTTTCATTCATTCATTCCTTCATTCATTCCTTCAAAGAGAGAGCATGAGCAGGGGAGGGGCAGAGGGACAGGGGGAGAGAATCTTAAGCAGGTTCCATGCCCAGTGCGGAGACCAACGAGGGACTCGATCTCACAACCATAAGATCATGACCTGAGCCAAAATCGGGAATTGGCCACTCGACTGAACAAACCACCCTGCTGTGGGATTTCCATATGACCTTTATGTTGAGGTATGTTCCCTCTAACCCTACTTCGTTGAAGGGTTTTTTTAAATCATGAATGGATGTTTTACCTTGTCAAATGTTTTTTCTCCATCTATTGAAATGATCCTATGGTTTTTATCCTTTTGTTGATGTGATGGATTGCATTGATTTGCGAATATTGAATCCCTCTTGCATCTCAGGAATAAATCTCATATGATTGTAGTGAATGATTTTTTGAATGTATTGCTGGATTCAGTTTGCTAATATTCTGTTGAGAGTTTTTGCATCTACATTCATTAGAGGTTTTGGCCTGTATTTTTTTTTTAATTTTTTTTTTAATGTTTATTTATTTTTTTTGACAGAGACAGAGACAGAATGCAAGTGGGTTAGGGGCAGAAAGAGAGGGAGACACAGAAGCAGAAGCAGGCTCCAGGCTCTGAGCTGTCAGCACAGAGCCCGACGCAGGGCTCGAACTCATAGGCTCTGAGATCATGACCTGAGCCGAAGTCGGACGCTCAACCGACTGAGCCACCCAGGCGCCCCCCGTATTTTTTATTATAATGTATTTATATGATTTTGGTATCAAGGTAATGCTGTCCTCATAGAATGAATTTAGAAGCTTTCCTTACTCTTCTGTTTTTTGGAATAGTTTGAGAAGAATAGATACTAACTGTTCTTTAAATGTTTGGTAGAATTCACTCGTTTGTTGGGAGTTTTTTGATTACCAGCAATGAACCTGAATGAGTAATCAGTTTGTTCATATTTTCTCTTATTCAATTTTGGGAGGTCATATGTTCCTAGGAATTTATCCAGTTCTTCTAGGCTCTTCAGTTTGCTGGCATACAATTTTTCGTAATGTTCTCTTGGAATCCTTTGTATTTCTGTGGTATCGGTTATTTCTCCTCTTTCATGTCTGATTTTGTTTGAGTCCTTTTTTTTTTTTTTTTATCAAAATCTTATTGATCTTTTCAAAGAACCAGCTCCTGATTTCATTGATCTGTTCTATTGTATGGTTTGTTGTTTGGTTCTATATCATTTTTTCCTGCTCTTATCATTATTCCTTCCTTCCTTCTCTTGGAGTTTGGAGTTTTGTTCTTTTTCTAGTTCCTTCAGGTGTTAGGCTAGGTTGTTTGAGATTTTTCTTCTTAAAGTAGGCTTGTATTGCTAGAAACCTCCTTTTTCGAACAGTTTTTGCTGCATCCCAAAGATCTTGGACCATGGTTTTATTTTCATTTGTCTCCATGTATTTTTTTAATTTCCTCTTGGATTTCTTGCTTGACCCATTCATTGTTTAGTATCATGTTATTTAACTTCCATGTATTTGTGCTTCTTCCAGATTTTTTTCTTGTGGTTGATTTCCAGTTTCATAGTGTTGTGGTCAGAAAAGATGCCTGGTATGACTTTGAACTTTCTGAATTTGTTGAGACTTGTTTTGTGGCCTAATATGTGACCTATTCTGGAGAATGTTCCATGTGCACTTTGAGAAGAATGTGTGTTCTGTTTTAAGATGGAATGCTCTGAATATATCTTGTTAAATCCATCTGGTCCAGTTTCCTTGTTGATTTTTTGTTGGAGTGATCTGTCCATTGATTTAAGTGGGATGTTGAAGTCCCCTATTATTATTGTACTACTATCAATTACTTTATTATTTACTGCTTTATGTATTTGCTCCCATGTCCATATTGGATGCATAAATATTTATAATTGTTATATCCTCTTCGATTGTTCCCTTTATGGTTATCTTAAAATCTATTTTGTCCGATGTAAGTATTGCTAATTCAGCTTTCTTTTCATATCCATTTGCATGATAAATGCTTCCTTTTTTTTTTTTTCCATGTTTTTTGTTTTTGAGAGAGAGGGAGAGACAATCTGAAGCAGGCTCCAGGCTCTGAGCTGTCAGCACAGAGCCTGATGCAGGGCTTGAACTCACAAACTGCAAGATTATGACCAGAGCTGAAGTTGAATGACCAACTGACTGAGCCACCCAGGTGCCCCAACATAAAGCCTTTTAAAAAACAGTTTAGAGTCTATGTGGAAGACTCCACACTTATAGCTAAATAAGTTCTCTGCTTACTGTCAATGTTTATACAATAGTGTTTACTTAAAAATTAGCAAAGTCATGATCAGTGTGCATTTGTGATTGAATGTGTTCTTGTCCTATGACCTAAATGGAACAAATTTCTTCAGGGAGTATTTCAAAAGGCATTTGTACAAAACTAGCCTGCAAAAAATTGAGATTTGATTGGTACACTTAGTCTGTTTGTGCCAATGTATCATGTGGAGTTACTTTTCTTTCCCTCTTCCTGCATTGTTAGCACACATCTTTCCCATTGTGTTTATATAATTTCGAACATTGGAAAAAAATGTGTGTTCACTTGCTCTATTCTAGCTCCTGGAGATGCACAAAAAAAATAGTTACTGTTTTCAAGAGGCTCACAACTAGGGAGACCCAAACAGAAAATTATCTGACAAAGTGATAAACACAGTGACCATAAATTAGCTGGAGAGTATTTTTAGTTGCAAACCACAGCCCCTAACTCTGGTAAACCTAAGCAGAAAGGGAGTTTTCACGTGTCAGCAGGTAGCTCACTGACTCTCCGAGAGACGAAGAAAGCCAGATTGGAGTCTTTGAAGCCAGGAATGATGCTCAACCTCACTGCACCCTGGTGCTGGGACCCCTCCACTGCTACCTCGGGAGAATAGCTGTGCCTGCCACAACTGCCATCCCCATCGCCGGGACAGATTTCGAACAAAACAGAGGAGGTGCCCCACAGAGCTGAAACCCAGACTTCTGGGAGGGTGAGCTGCTCGTGTCTCCCAGGAGCATGAGGACACCGGTTCTGGGAGTACTAGACAAAGTGCAGTCGGTGCTGCCGCCCGTATGGCCTGCCGCTGCAGACGCCATTGCTAGGGGTGCTGCTGATGGGAACAGAGCAAATAGGAAAAATCCCTTCCGCATCCCGCCTTGTAGCTACTATTCTCTTCCTGCAGCCACTTCCAGACTCTGAGCATCTCACTCAACAGCTAAAATGAACAAATGAAGATATTTTATATAATTTCATCACTAAATGGAAGTCAAGAATGTACTGACCCCAAGATAATGTGACACAAAAAAATCCGGAAGATAAGGAAGGGTCAGAGCTTGGGGTGACTTCTGAAACCAGAGGACTTGGACCTTTGTTGGTAATACAAGATGCCAAAGCCCAGGACAGGAGGCCCTCTGATAAACCTGGACCCAACAGTGTACAAGTAAATGAGGAATAAACCCCATCACGCAGAAGGAGTCAACAAGGCAATGTGTCGGTCTCTAACCGGACACTAGGTCAAGGGGAGGACTCTCCCTGCAGAATTGCAGTCTGAAGTCACACCGACTGTAGGGTTTGAAGCCCCTAGTGGAGAATTTGATTCAAACTGGTTCTGGGTAATGCCCCCAAGTGACAGGCAGAAGCTTTCCCAGTTTTGTTTAGGAGAGCTCAGATTCCACTCAGCCCTCCAAGAATATCCACAGATAAAATGACCAGCTTACAGTCAAAAATTCACAAGGCATACAAGGAAATGAAGCATCATGAATAAGAGCCAGCAGAAACCTCATACTGAAACCTTACTAGTAACCAGAGAGAGATTAATAATTCATACTCATCAGTTTGACAAAAAGGGTTTTCAATTGGCATCACCTAGTGTATGCATGTAAACATTGCATACTCCCCATACCTACATTATATCCTAAAGAAACTCTTACACATGTATCTCAGGAGTAATATACCAGAATGTTCCTAGCAGTATTGTTCATAACAGGAGGGGGAGGGAACCATAGAAAAAACCCTACTGACCAACATTAAAATGGATACACTGTTGGGGCACGTGGGTGGCTCAGTTAGGTGTCCAACTTTGGCTCAGGTCATGATCTCACTGTTTGTGGGCTCAAGGCCCACATCGGGCTCTGTATGTCTCTCTCTCTGCCCCTCCCCTGCTCGTACTGTTTCTCTCTCAAAATTAATGAAACATTAAAATAATTTTTTTTAAATAACATTTTTAAAATTTTTAAAAAATGGATACACTGTGTCATTTATACACTGCCACACTACAGAACGGTGAGAAAGAACCAGCCTCACTATGTGCATCAACATGCATGAATCTCAAAAAAAAAACTGAACAAAAGCAATAGAATATGTCAAGTATAAGTGAGGCCATTTACATAAAAAGTACACCTTGTTTAAGGATACATACCAAGTAGTAAAACTAAAATGAAAGGCAGGAGGATATAATTATCACAAAATTCAGGATAGTAGTTATTTGGGAAAGGAAGTAGGAAGGAGGTATAATCAAAGTGGGTTCACAAAACGGGGGTTCTGCTGGAGCTGGTAATACCCTTCTTTAAAAGGTACATTTCACATACTCCTGTGTGATAGCTTTCATAAGAAATAAGGAATAATCCTTCCTTCTCCAGCCCATGGCACCTACTGTCAGAGTGATGTGCTGTTCACATTTTCAATGCCAGCTTCTTTGGCCATCAAACAAAAGGGGCCAGAATTTTTCAGCAGTTCGTTAGGGGTGCCATACTCTACAATCTTCCCGTTGTCTAGGACCATTATCCTGAAACAAAGGAGAAAGAAAGGTCTTAGCAGCATCTCAGATCTTGGCATTTATAAGAACAACTAGTACTAAGTTGTGGTATATTCATTCATAAAAGGTGATAAAGCAGTGAGAATGAGTGAACCATAGCTGTCTGTGTTAGTCTGGGTGGATTCCAGAGATAATGCCAAAGAATCAAGTGGAAGAATATATACAGTATAAGTCCATTTACATAAGTTTTTGTTTTTTTTGTTTTTGTTTGTTTTTTTAAGATATACATTGTTGGAGGGAGACTATTCTCCAAACAGGTCCCAAGATTATGGACATTACCCCCATTTTAAATGTAAGATGTCAGAGTTGGAAGAAGCAGAAAACTAGTTATTGTATGGAGGCAGCTGCTGAGACCCAGTTGAATTGAGAAAATCTGTGGTTAATATCTGCCTCTCGTGGCTTGGGCCTCCACCTCCCACACTCAGTTAATTTACTATTGCCTATTATACCCTCAGGACTGTTCCCTTAACACCCTGTTGGCTTTTATTAGCGTGATGTAGAATTTTGGACCCATTACTTGAACTCTCGGAATCTTTGGCTGGAAGATATCTTACGGCTAATGTGCTTAGTTTTTTCAAGGCTCAGTCGTGTCTGTCCAGCTCTGTCACTCACACTCACTTGTCACTGTCCATGATGGTGTGGAGCCTATGAGCAATGGTGATAGTCGTGCAGTGGGAGAACTCCTTTTGGATGGTCGTCTGGATAAGGTGATCGGTCTCTATATCCACCGCAGCAGTGGCCTCATCCATGATCAGAATCTTGGATTTCCGAAGCAGAGCCCTGGCCAGGCACAGCAGCTGCCTCTGCCCTATGCTGTAGCCAATGGAACAAACCAAGCATTAGCTCCTCAGGACCAAGGCAAAACGTGGGATGGGTGTGCGTGCACATACACGTGCACTTTTCATGTTCCGGATCAGGCTTTCAGAACCCCTACTCCTAGATTCCTCCAGGATGAATACCTAACAGAAGAGGCGAACACCATGTTTTCCTAACTTTCTCCATTAGAAGACCTACCACAGGTACTTAATTTTAAAATTCATATTTCTGGGTCCCACTCTTCTCAAGCAGAATGGGGAGGAGCCTAGAAACATGTATTTTTAATAAGCACCCCAGGCAATCTCCATGTTTGATGAGTTTGGAAAACCCTAGCCCAGGAATAGTTCTTTGCATCACTACAGTAATAGCCCAGCACCTCAACAGTAATTCCAAAATAACTCAGGATGCCACCAAGTTCAGTGCAGCAATATTTGACCTGGCACTGTGAATATCGGGTGACACTGCATCAGAATGCCCCAATGGCGTTTCTTAGTGGCCTTAGCAAACCCATTCATTATTTTAATGTGTAATTCTAGTCTCAAGGCTAATTATTTGTTCAAGGCCTTCTGCCTTGATTAGAGACATAGCTCTCTAATGAACGTGATGTCTTGGTGTGAGATGCAATGTATGTGGAATTCGAATATGCTAGTAAAATGCAAATCGCTTTAATTTGCTAAAAGCCAGTAATGAAGGCTGGACCTCTTACTTACATAAAGAAGCTTTGGGAAATGATGTGGAGGAAATATTCAGGAATTCGCTAATTGCTCTTTCCTGCTGTGGCCATTAGGGAACGTATTAAACAGAGGGCGGCTAGACTAGAGTTCTGTAATTCTCTGTAAGAAAATTTCTGCAGGAGATGAGAAGTCACCCAAGATGAACTTCCAGTTTTTCTCTGTAATGTAAGAACAGAGACACTGTAAAACCGTACTTCAGTTGTACCAAACTCCTGCCTGGCTCAGTCGGGCTTCACAGTAATAGGCTGTTACCGAGGCCCCAGTCTGGTGTTCAGCTGCTATCTCTCCTTCCAAATGATTGATCTCCCATCACGCACCAGAGAAATGTTGAGTTTCAGCCCTCAACCCTGGTCTGAAATCAAGGCCCTGATAATGCCGGATAGGTGTCTCCCAGCAAGGATAGAGAAGGATGGGAGGACTTTTGTTCTCACAAACCAGATGTGTCAAGGCCCGTGTCACATCTTGCCAGAGGGACCCACACGGCCCACATGTCTGCGTATCCACTATATGACATTACTTTGTACACGATCAATG
The DNA here is from genome assembly GCF_014898765.1 of Herpailurus yagouaroundi. Classification (NCBI taxonomy): domain Eukaryota; kingdom Metazoa; phylum Chordata; class Mammalia; order Carnivora; family Felidae; genus Herpailurus; species Herpailurus yagouaroundi. Next base: position 39,172,787 of record NW_024412404.1, on the reverse strand, counting down.
CATATTTGTGGACTGAATAATCTTTTCCATAGGCCTAAAAATCTACTTAAGTCCTGCCAGTTCCTAGATCTGTTGCTGATGGTTAACAAACTTGGTGCCATTCTATACCAAAGCTTACAAGTGTTCTCTGGGGCTACACACCGAAGTCACCTAGGCCCTGACTCAACTGGTCTGGGGTGCAGCCTGGGCATTGGAATTTTAAAAAAATGTTCCCAGGTGATTCTAGTGTGTAGCCTAGTTAGGAATCAATACTCTTAGGCAGTGCTTCTTAAGCTGTAATGTACACACAAATCCCTTGGAATCTTGCTAAAATGTAGATTCTGATTAGTAAGTAGGGTTGAGTCAGAGTGTGCATTTGTAACAAGTTTCCAAGAGAAACCAGAGCTGCTGGGCCTCCCTTCAGTTCTGAGCTTCATCTGCTAACGTTCCACGCCCTACCTACCACTGGGACTGGAGCAATCCTATGATACCACGGACTACCTAGCCCAAGGAACAAAGGAGTGGATCCCCTTCACTTCCTCCCAGTGCCTGTGGGTTATGAAACATTACCTAAGGTTGTCACCAGCCTCTGTCACTTTGTGGGACAATCCAAGTTGCAGGCCAGCCACAAAGGATTTGAGGTGAGCCAGCTCCAGGGCCTTCCAAATCTCCTCATCTGAGTGGTTGTTAAAAGGATCTAGATTCATCCTCAGGCTTCCGGAGAACAGGATGGGATCCTGCAAGTCAAGGGATGAGGGGGCTATTGAAGGTAATGACAAAAAAAGGGTCTAGCAGGGTTTTTTTTGTTTTGTTTTGTTTTTTGTGGCCAGGAGAAAGTAGCGAGGACTGGCCTGAGGTGCAAAGCTGGTTAGTGGTCAAGCTTTTGCAAAGTTTCCTCACTGAAGACTAAAGGGGCTGCCAGAGGATTAAAAGGAGTTCTTGGTTTTTTCATTTTAAGATTCATTTATGGATTTCCATGAAAACTCATGGTAAGGAGGTGGAAGGGTCAGGGGTGGTCAGGGGAAGGGACAGTACAGAAGAATTTATTAAGCTGCAGAAAAGATTCAAACTGAGCTAACACCAGACAAACCAAAACCACCCCCCAGAGACTTGGCTAGAACAGCAGAGGAAGAATGGTTCTAATAAGGACCCATATATCACCACCCCTACCACCCCGCCCCCAATCCCCGCCTAAACCTCCAAGAGAGGCCTTATTTGGCAGGGTCCAGAGAGGAAGCCAAAGAGAAGCCTTTTTTTGCTGATGCACTAAGCGTTCCACTTGCTGGCAAAAACCTGCAGCAAATTCCCTCCCCTATCTTTTAACCATATCAAATGGGGAGTATAAAGCTTAATGGTTTCAAGCTTCAGCGGCAAAACTACTAATGTTGATTGCAAAGGTCTCGCGAACCTAGGATGGGCTACAGAAATGCTAAATAATCATCCGCTCTATTTGACTGCTGTTGTGTTGCTGCCACTTAGTGGTTAGATTTTGGCAGTGACATAAGTATATTGCCACAAAATGCAAAAGTTATTTTTGTCAGTTCTGGAAACCATGTGTCCTAGGGTATCCTGGGTAGAATGCAGAAATGAGACTGCTAACTGAATATACATCAAGAAGATGCATATGTTTCCTGCAGAAAAATCTGTCCCCTGCTGCACGTGCAAAGTTCTAGACCTCACCTGGGGGATGATGGTCAGTTTCTCTCGGAGGTCATGGAGCCCAATGGAAGCAATATCTACCCCATCAATGATGATCTGGCCACCTGCAGCCTCTAGGATTCTGAAGAGGGCATTTGTCAAGGATGACTTCCCAGCTCCTGTCCTGCCGACCACACCAACCTGTAAATACAGTTCCTTTGTACATTAGTTTGCCGTGTACTTCTTTGGGGGAAAAATGTTTAGCCTGGGACATTCTGGGCACTGACTGGCTACTTCATCTCTAAGGTGTTCAACTGATATTGATTTTTGGTGGGGGAAAAAGGGCCCAGATGTCAGAAAAAAGATGCCTTCTCATTCTACCTTCTCAACTGTTGGTTGCTCAGAACTGTAATGACCATTGGAAATGTACACATCAACAGCTGTTGTTGTAATTATGATAAGACATTATAGGGTTTAAAAATAAATCTTCGTTTAGAAGTGAGGAAAACGGAAGGGTCAGGCCTAGCATCAGTTGAGAACCTCAGCATCCTTACCTAGACTTTTTTTTTTTTACATTTTTACATCAGACCCCAAGTCCTCATAGAGAAGGCGCAGGACTTTGCAGACCAGAGAACTAAGTCATTTTCTCTGCAGAGACCACCTCCACATTGCTGTTCTCACCAGTTCCTTCCCCAGGCTGGGTGCTTTCTATCATGCCCTTACAGGAAAGGAGCTACATCAGCAACAGAAGATGATGCTGGCAGGGAGGCAGGGAAGGGCTCAGCAGAAAACTCTTATAGCCCCAGTAAGTCTGTTTGATCCCTTGTTGACATCTTGCCCTCTGGGGGAGGAGAGGGCAGAAGTGTCCTGACCCTATCCCTCCACCCCAATGATGAAAGCAGAGTCTGGCTGCTCTCCCCCTCCAACTGTGTTCTGATCACAAGGACTCACACTCAGGCCTTTCTTCAAGCTCCACCTACCTTCTCCATACTCTTAATGTCACAGGTGATCCCTTTCAGTATGAGATCCAGCTCAGGCCGGTACCGTAGTTGGTAGTTGTTAAACTGGATCTCCCCTTTGCTGGGCCAACCTGGGGGAGGTCTCTTATCAGTCACCCAGGGTGCCTGGCAAAGAGACAGGAAGGGAAGTGCTTTACATGGTGGCAATTCACTGAATGGTACCCATAGGACTCCTATCACAGAGCAGAAGGATAGCAGTATCCCAGCCACCTGTGGGCATCTGCAATGATGAGACTGCAACTCCCAGAAGTTTCCAATTAAAGAACCCCCATCCCTCAAGGTTTCTCTGTGGAGCTACGGAATGAAGACACCTTTTAACTTAGTGCATTCCAAGACCTGACTTCCCCCCAAACCATTTCCTATCTAAGTTTTAAGAAATTGGGTTGAGTTAGAGCACAGTGAGTTGTAGGAGAAACTTTATGATTCCATATGAAATCTCTAGACAGGGTAACGATACTCTTTTGAAGGAAACTTTTTTTTTTTTGGCTTGTCCATGGGTTCTTCTAATTTCTCCTTACCTCGTTTTCCACTTTGATGTACTCATTTATTCGTTCAACAGCCACAATGTTGGTCTCTACTTCTGACGTCATCCTCACTAACCAGTTCAGGGTTTGTGTGATCTACAGAAAATCATCTCAGGCTCAGAAACCAACTCAATTTGTCAAACCATAAGGTCAGTCCAGTAACTCTGGTGAATAACAGAGTCCTTTTGGGTGCTCCGCCATGATCACATTGGGCCTATATTAACTCCTAATGAACACAGCACCATACATAACCAGCTGGTAGCTATGTAAACCTCCTGCATATTAGTTACAAAAGATGGCCAAGTGACTCATCAAATGAACATTTAGTGAATATGTATTACTGTGACAGACATAGTCTTGGGCACCAGGAAATAATGTCTAACATGTATCCCCTAGTCATGCTGGGGATGCATATCATTTTATTGGACTCTTGATTAGAATTTTCTTGATCAGAATTAACTATTCTGTGATTTAAGAAAAACAAACATAGAAGAAGACAGTCAAAAGACTTTCTGGTTACTACTACATTTTGGAAAAGAAACTCGTTTATTCTCTTTTGACTAGAATCAAGCAAAGAGGCAAAGAGATGGGGACTATTAGGTTGCTTCATATCAAACTGCTTTCTTAACTGCCAAAGGCAACAAAGTTTTTGTCCGTTTTTCCAGATGACACTGGTACCTGCTTAGAAAGGGTAAGGAGCATGTCCATAGACTACACAATTAGTAAGAGATAGAGCCAGGGTTTGAACCTTAGTCTTCCCTACTCCCTTCTAGATCTAGAAAGGAATCAAGAGCACAAACTCCATGGTAGACTCTAGACTTGATTTAAGAATAAGTGCATTAATTTAACCGAACTCCCAACCTTAAGACTCACATTAAGTGCATTGGACAGAACAAAGCCCGCAGTGTCTCCACTTAGTGTATCTCTATAAATAACCATCATCGTAGATGCAAGGAAGACAATCAGGTTCCCAATCAGCTCCAGACGGACTGCAAGCCACCTGTAGGGCAACAGAACCAGAGAGAAAGGTGTCACTGATCTTCACCTCCTTACCCTAACCAGGAACCTACATGTTCATGGAACACTCTCAGAGGGATTGAGTTGGTAGGGCTGTGTTCTCATGAGATGCCTCAATTTGACTATACCATGTGTTCCTAAAATCTTTTAAATTAGATTTTAGAAAATAAATTGCATCTTAAAGGTACTAGAGGAGCTTGCTAACCTAAGGGAATTCTATGATTCAGTGTCTCCCATACTTGACGTATCATAAGAACCATCTGAGGTAAAAGTACACAAAATTCATGCCAAAAAAAAAAAAAAATCCTGGACTTTAACCCCCAGGAGATTCTGGTTCAGAGAGCCTAGGGTGGACTTCAGGAATCCATATTTTTAAGTAAACTCTACCCCCAATGTGGGGCTCAAACTCATGACACCAAGATCAAGAGTCATGCTCTACTGACTAAGCCCACCAGGCACTCCAGGAATCTGTATTTTTTCTTTTTGTTTGTTTCTTTAGAGAAAGAAAGAAAAAATCTTTTTTTTTTTTAATGTTTATTTTGAGAGAGACAGAGTGTGTGTGTGTGTGTGTGTGTGTGTGTGTGTGTGAGTTGGGGAGGGACAGAGAGAGGGACAGAATCCCAAGCAGGCTCTGCTCTGTTAAAGCAGACCCTGACACATGATCCATGAAATCATGACCTGAACCAAAATCAAGAGTCAGACGCTCAACTGACTGAGCCACCCAGGCACCCCAGGAATTTATATTTTTAATAAATGTTCTAAGTGATCTCTTTTGATTAGGCAGGGCAATAGAGAAAAGGGATTAGGCAATGCCATAGAGAATCCATCTGTAAGTGAAGAAAGTCAGCAGCACACGAAGGTTCAGCGTACCCTGATTTTATGATTTTAAAAAGGGAAAGAAGCTGGAGGTGGAGGTGCAAGTGGATCACAGGGTGAGATGTTGGAACTTTATGGAGAACTGAATAATGTGTAGACATCATTCATAAAATTTGACTTTCCCAAAGAAAATGAATTTAAGTTTGCACCAATAATTCTAGCACATGTACAAATAAATATGATACATATTTTACAACGGCGTCTAAATAGGATTGACTCACATGCCAATGTTCTTCTTGGAAAGTATCTAAGAAATAAAGTCTCTTTACAATCAGAGTCCTGACCGCTCCATGTTCCAGGTAATACTGAACATCATTAGCCTGCCCTTAACACTTCAAGATAATGTGGAAGCCACTCAGGAACGGTCACTTCCTGAAAAAGACCTCCAAGGACATATCCCTTCTTGCCAGGGTCTAGTGATGCTGCAGAAATGAAGGACACTCACCCTACTCAGGATTCACCTCCTTGGATAGGAGCTTTCCAGGTCTGTCATCACTGGTTTTACCTAAACATTCCATAGTCTCCTCCCTCCAATCTCGGCTTCTTTTCCACCCTACAAGCACACACTGCCCGTGGAGAATCTCACATCCGCTCTCAGGGAAGCCAACTACACATTCCCAGTTCACCCAGCACTGCTTAAGTAGCTGGGATACCGAATGCTTATCGATGTCATTGGACTTCCACCATAGCCCTATGATATATGTTGTGTTCTAGCTGCTGTAAAACAAACCAAAAATGAGATTTTCCTTAGGTCAAGGCATTTTACCCAACTTGGTAAATAGAGTAGGCACAAGCATCCAGTCTCTGACTCCAAACTTCATACTTTCTTCTACTTACACAACAAGTATGTTTGGGCACGGTGAAATTCACATCACTGGCTACACCTGCCCTCCCATAGCTAAGGTCAAACATACATAACCCTAAAGCATATATTTGGGTAAATACCCAGGGGCAGCCTCACCTGTTGGAGACAATCCAAGAGAAGACACATTTCTGGTTGGTGTCAATCCCCACCTCATTATGTTTTAGAAATCGCTGCTGATGCTCAAAGGCACGGATGACAGACAAACCTGACACAGTCTCACTGAAGTGAGAGTAGATTGGGGACCTGGTGACAGAGTCCAGACGTTTCAGCTGGCGGGAAGTAGCCACATAAAACATCTGGACCCCAAAAGTAAACAGTCAGTCACAATCACATTGCATATGCAATATCTCTTCCTCTGTGGCCGTGACCCAGCATTCTTCACCTTGATGGCCACAGCCCATATCTGAACAGGACAGAAGACTCTAGGCTCACCTCTGGCTAGGAGAATGAGGAGAGAGGCCTGGGAAGACATTGGTGGGGAACAGAGGAGGATGAAAGTGAGGAGACTATACCACTTGAGGAATTTAGTCAACCTGACCCATATTCTCCCAAAGAATCTGCATATATTGTCCAAGCAACAGTTTTTGTACTAGCTGGAAAAACTGTCTCCAAAGGGATTTTGTAAATTACAGCTGGGACTCTAGGGGTGTGGAAAGTGGAGATGGGCAGAAAATGGCCAGAGAAAGGTAGCCTGAGGATTAGATAAAAATTGAATAGTCAGGCAAGTGACCAAACTGTGCTTCAATGGTGTATGAAGGTAGTTCTGGAAATATGTGGAACGTTGAGGGTCTAAGAACTAGAACTATATGTGCAGACAGACCTTGAGACACAAGGCTGAAGGATGAGATTTAGTGGAATGCAGTTCTGCGGTGCTACTGGAGTCTGTGAGGATTTGTTGAGACCAGGAAAGAGCTGGTCATTTGAGAGTCTGGACCCAAAACGTTTTACCTAGAAGTTTCCTCAAATATCCTTCTTCTTACTGTTGGCTTATCATTAATGGCTGAGAGGTTGTTATTGAGATAGCAATGTACCTGAGGAACTTAACACAAATACCAGGGGTTGTCACCTTACCAAGAGCCACAAGGCTGCACTTAACTGCAAGTTTTTCAGAATTGTTTTCCCAACGTAAACATTTCATCCCAACGAATTCTCTCCACAGCTTGCCTCCCCTCATCACTTTTTAATATGGGCGTGGAGTCCCCTCCACTTGCTTCACTTGGCTTTCAAGCTATCTGTTCCCTCAAGAATATATTGGCATTGAGTCTAAGTCATCCATAGACACCCAGGTGAAACTAGAATTGCCCTGAAGTGAATAGAGATCTAGCTTCTGCCAAGAGACATCTCCCAGAAGATAAGCCTAAGCCAATCAAGGAAGCAGCCATAGCACAACTCTTCTAGAAGCAACCCATCACCTATCCATTACGGGGGATCTTACAGAACTTACAGACTGTCCAGAGCCAACCTCAAAGTAGTCTTAGGTCCAAACATAAATCTGCCCCATGTAAATCTTTAGTTGAGGGTTGGGGGAGGGCAGCAGCTAAAGTGAGATCTGCTGTGAACCACACACCAGTTGGTGCTGACACTCTATCTCCAGACAGTGGCCTCTGGACTCCTCAGTATGTCAATATAGGACTAAGTGACAAAGATGCTAGAGAGGACTGAATGACTAGCAATAAACAGAAGATTCTCAGGAGGGAGACTGGGCTTTTCTAAGTAGAGAGGAAAGGACACCTAGGTCTTTTTGAACCTACCTGCACAAATGTATAAATGATGCCAAGGGGAATGATGACAATGATAAAGATGGGAGTGGCCGTGCAGATCATGACAAGGGTGCTGATGATTCCCAGGAAGCACAGTATCCAGCTTCGCAGGGACAAGGGGAGGGTGTCATCCACCGTGGAGATATCCTAGGAACACATAAATTAGAAGAATGCTGTGCAAATAGGTTACTAGGACATCTTCCATCTTCCTGACTCCAGCAGGGGAATTGTTGGATTCTGGGTTACCAGTGAGTCCTTCATTTAATCATTTCACGGTATTCATTTGCAATACACTTTTCTGCTCATCCCAATAACCAATATCACTTCTGTAATTTCTTCATCTTTCTAAATCCTTCCAAACAGATATGGCAGTCACCCTTCACTTTTTTCAACAGACTTGGTAAAGGTTTTCACTCTTCTCAGTGAAATTCTCACTTGTCAAATTTATTAAACCATTCATAATCATTGTAAGCTAATAGAGACTTACAGGTAAATCCTCCTCTAACTGAGCCAATTCAATTTAACTTTACACAGGTCCTAATTCCATTCAGTACCTAGAATAGAACCTGGCACATAACAAGCATTCCTTCTGTTTGAAGCCTCCAGTCAACAAGCCTTGTCACCGACCCTTGACTGAAGAACCATCATCTACCTGGCAAGCTGTTTTCTCTGCTGAGCAGAGAGCTTCATGGGAGAGGGAGGTGGAGGTCAAATGTGACACTTGCCTGGCCAGTGTTCTAACCAAGTAACCCAGAGGTGACAAATCGGTCTTACTGCCATATTGCCTTCATGTCATGTTGAATAAATGAACAAATGGATGGATGGATGGATGGATGGATGGACGGATGGATGGATAATGGGTCAGTATACACAGGAAGTCTGATTTATACTTTGGGCTTCCCTTACTTACATTTCTTAGATTATATGGATTTTAGCATTAGTAATATGTGGGTATCAAGGTGAGTTCAAATTATCTCTGGAGTTTCCCAAACTGGGTAAGGGATAACAGTTTCCCAAGAGTCCTGAATGACTGAGTCTAATTTACCTTCTCAGAGTCCTATCAGAATGCAAATAACTATATGTCCAGGATTGGCAGAAAAAAAGAAATCCTTACCAGCTATCAGTTCTATACAGATTACTTTTTGTCCTTTACTGGCATAGATTCTCCCACTTTCTTTCTTCCGTCCTCTCCCTTCACCTCTTAAGGGCTCAGCCATCTATTCCAGAGGACTCTAAATCAAACTCTCCTTTATAGGTATGAGCTCCCTTTCCCCACAAAACTCACCATATAGTCAATGACAGTTGCCTTTTTCATGCAAAAGCAGTCAGCAAAATATGACAGTTGCCTAACTAACTCACAGTAAGGTCTCTGCATTCTTTTTCAGAAGATTAATTATATACATATAATTTTATATTTATTTATATTTATATTTATATATGGTTATACATAATACATATATAATTATACATATATATATATACTTATACATATATATGATATATATAAATATAATTAACCTGGCACATAACAAGCATTCCATGTTTTATATATTCCATATATATATACACACACACACACCCATATATTCCATGTAATAAATATATATTACAACATCAGAAAAGAGTGTGCAATCTTTGCAAAATTCCTGTGAGAAATCTCCCCATTTAAAATTGCATGCCCAGGGTGTCTAGATGGCTCAGTCGGTTAAGCATCTGACTTCAGCTCAGGTCATGATCTCGCAGTTCACGAGTTTGAGCCCTGCATCGCGCTCTGTGCTGACAGCTTGGAGCCTGGAGCCTGCTTCAGATTCTGTGTCTCCCTGCCTCTCTGCCCCTCCCCTGCTCATGCTCTGTCTCTGTCTCTCAAAAATAAGTGTTAAAAAATTTTTTAAAATAAAATAAAATTGCATGCTCTTTGGGGCATCTGGCTGGTTCAGTCAGTAGAGCATGGGACTCTTGATCTCAGGGTTGTGAGTTCAAGCCCCACATTTGGCATGGAGCCTATTTTAAAATGAAATAAAATAAAATAGGGGCACCTGGGTGGCTCAGTCAGTTAAGCGTCCATCTTCAGCTCGGGTCATGATCTCACGGCTCATGGGTTCAACCCCACATCAGGCTCTGCACTGACAGCTCAGAGCCTGGGGCCTTCTTTGGATTCTGTGTCTCCCTCCCTCTCTGCACCTCCTCTGCTCGCACTCTGTCTCTCTCTCTCAAAAATAAACATTAAAAATAAAATAAAATGGGGCGCCTGGGTGGCGCAGTCGGTTAAGCGTCCGACTTCAGCCAGGTCACAATCTCGCGGTCCGTGAGTTCGAGCCCCGCGTCAGGCTCTGGGCTGATGGCTCGGAGCCTGGAGCCTGTTTCCGATTCTGTGTCTCCCTCTCTCTCTGCCCCTCCCCCGTTCATGCTCTGTCTCTCTCTGTCCCAAAAATAAATTAAAAAAAATTAAAAATAAAAAAATAAAAATAAAATAAAATAAAATGAATAAAATAACTAAAAAACTAACATAACTAACATAACTAACCTAACAACCTAACATAAAATAGTATGTTTTTTTAGGTTTTATTAAAGAGCAGAAAACCCACTGAAGTTGTCTCCAATGACATCATGCTCACCATATTTGTCCCAGAGGAAAGTGATAAATGGAGACCAGTCAACTTGTCCAGTTTTAAAGCAGCCACGATGTCCCAGAACTTAGCTGTGGGCTGGCCTTTGTGTCTGTTCTGAGGCCAAAAAGATAAGGGTCTAAAGCTACTCAGACAGTGTGAAAAATGTGCTCCCTTTTCTACAAACAAGAAGACTAAAAGCGTGCTGATGACAGCCGACTATTAGAATTACTTGATTTCTGCCTCTGTTCCTAAAATCTCCATCTCAAATGCATGAAGAATCATGGGTTGGGTTTGGCTCTTGGAAGACAGCCATCTATGATCTTATCATTTATTAAGCATTCCAGCGCCTCATACAGTCCTTGGCTCATACCAGCTGCTTGATAAATACCGTTGAATAAATGAATGCTAAGCGTTCCCGGATCTGCAGTACATGGAAATGATGTTTTAGAACTTTATTAAAATTATAGGTGGCTCTTTTCCATAATCCAGACTTCGTTTACTTATCTTAAAGTATCAAAGATAGAATAGGAATGGAGCAGAGACCAAGCAAAGGGTTATTCTGTTTTCTCTTTTATTGACCATCATAGCCAGTGCATGTGTTTTTCCCTCTGCAGGATAATCCTTCTCATTTTTCTTCTACTGCCAACCCACCTCCCCCCACCATATCTCCCTGGCTAAGTTCCTTTTATGACTTAAGTCTCACATTTTCTGACATTTCCCGCTTTGTCACCAGGATGAGCTAGTACCTCTTTGCTCTGTCACTGTTTTGTATTCCCAGAACAGCACTATATACACATGTTGTTATTGGTTTTATTGTGTCCTGTCATACTCCTTTATTTCCTTGACTGTCTCCCTCACTAGATGGTGAGCTCTTAAAGGGCCAGAGCTTTTCATCTCTATATCCCCAGGATCCTTGGGACCTCACACAAGGTGCTCAATAAACATTTGCATGCTAAGTGGACAAAAGAACTATAACTGTATACTGTTGCCTAGGGGGATAGGAGAATTCTTTCCCTGTTCACAGTGGAAAGATCCTAAAACACAACATCGTACAGCCCTTTAGATACTTACACCAGCGAACCTGTTCACAATCCGGCCTGTGGGTGTTGTGTCAAAAAAACTCATGGGTGCTCGAAGGATATTGGTTAGCAGTTGCTTGTGAAGGATGTTTGACGCATGAGTGGAAGCACGGATACTGCAAAGATTTCCTAGGAGCACAAACACACCTAAAAATGGAACGAGTTTAGTCAGTACTTTGCACAGGGATCCCTAAAGACCTGTGCCAAGGACACGATGGCAATTTCTTCCCTGAGTCTAGACAAAGTACATAGACCAGGCAGATTCTGTAAGAGATGGCTGGTATAGCCATCAGACGTACCTTGTACCAATCCCAGAGCTCCATAGACGCCAGCTCTCAGGTCCCTCTGTGAGGCTGGATAGTTAGTGCCATTATAGGTTTTAGAGTCATTGGTCCAAGCGCTGAGCCAGAGGTTGGATCCAATATAAGCCACAGCATTGATCACATAGGCAAGGATGATGAAGAATATCAAACACAATCCCATGGCTCGCAGGTATTTCAGGTAGATGGACAGCTTCACCTGAAAAGCACCCACCCTCAGTATTAGAAATCCTAACGGCTTTTGGTGAGTAGTTACCTAGAATACCAATCACAAGGGGGAGTGGAGTCCCCTGGAAAAGTGGATAGCAGGTAGCAAAATTTGGTAATCTGTGGTCACAATTTCTGCATTAGGCCAGGATACTAATGGATGCTGAAATACAATGTGGGGTAAATAATATCACATTATTAATAATCTTCTAGATACAATTAAGAGAGAAAGACATCAAAATAGAGTGGGAGAACAACAACACAGACACAACAGAGTGGGATGGAGGGTATACTGCAGACCTTGGAGCTTGTTTTTAGTAATTTGGATTTAAATTAAGACCTTAAACTTAAGACCTTGTTTTTAAGTTTTATTAATTTGAATTGTGTGCTCTCAGATCGACTTATTAGTGTTTTCTGGCTCCAAGAATTGCATCTCAAAGCAGTTTTGTTGTTCCCTCCACATATCAGAATGGAATTACTTATGCAATGTGGTGTGAGGATGTTCACAGGAAATCTGTCATTCTTGGAAATAGGATTTGATAGAAAGCCCAAAGCCTCTACTAACATTTCAATGATGAAGCTGAAGATTTGCAAAGCACATGAGACATATCCCACCTGTAGATATGTATTCAAGTCACCAAACTTTATTTTATTTTATTTTTTTTATATATGAAATTTATTGTCAAATTGGTTTCCATACAACACCCAGTGCTCATCCCAAAAGGTGCCCTCCTCAATACCCATCACCCACCCTCTCCTCCCTCCCACCCCCCATCAACCCTCAGTTTGTTCTCAGTTTTTAACAGTCTCTTGTGCTTTGGCTCTCTCCCACTCTAACCTCTTTTTTTTTTTTTTTCCTTCCCCTCCCCCATGGGTTCCTGTTAAGTTTCTCAGGATCCACATAAGAGTGAAACCATATGGTATCTGTCTTTCTCTGTATGGCTTATTTCACTTAGCATCACACTCTCCAGTTCCATCCACGTTGCTACAAAAGGCCATATTTCATTTTTTCTCATTGCCACGTAGTATTCCATAGTGTATATAAACCACAATTTCTTTATCCATTCATCAGTTGATGGACATTTAGGCTCTTTCCATAATTTGGCTATTGTTGAGAGTGCTGCTATGAACATTGGGGTACAAGTGCCCCTATGCATCAGTACTCCTGTGTCCCTTGGATAAATTCCTAGCAGTGCTATTGCTGGGTCATAGGGTAGATCTATTTTTAATTTTCTGAGGAACCTCCACACTGCTTTCCAGAGCGGCTGCACCAATTTGCATTCCCACCAACAGTGCAAGAGGGTTCCCGTTTCTCCACATCCTCTCCAGCATCTATAGTCTCCTGATTTGTTCATTTTGGCCACTCTGCAAGTCACCAAACTTTAAAATGTTCAGATCCCAAGCCTTAGATCACCTCAAATTGTACTTTTTTTTTTTTTTTAATTTTTTTTCTTTCAACGTTTATTTATTTTTGGGACAGAGAGAGACAGAGCATGAACGGGGGAGGAGCAGAGAGAGAGGGAGACACAGAATTGGAAACAGGCTCCAGGCTCTGAGCCATCAGCCCAGAGCCTGATGCGGGGCTCGAACTCACGGACCGCAAGATCGTGACCTGGCTGAAGTCGGACGCTTAACCGACTGCGCCACCCAGGCGCCCCTCAAATTGTACTTTTTATTGTGGCCTTCACCTTTCCAGTATGTATGAATTCCTTCTTAATTAGTTTTTGTCCTTTGACTAGTTCTTCCTCCTCCTTCAGGGTATTCACATTCCGAGTTTTCAAAGACTTTTTTAGGGATTTCCGGTGCCTGCTACTGGACCTAGAACTGAGAAAGAGAGAGGAGGAAAGCATTCTTGAGGACGCGCAGATGCATCCGGGGGGGTCTTGTTGCAAGCAGATGTCACAGTCGCTCTGCTAACATCAAAGTGCATTTCAGAACACATGGCCATAGAGAAACACCCCACCCCGCCCCTGCTCTCCGTACAAAGAAACAAAGGAAGAGCTGGGAGTGTCCCCGGTGTCCACTCCCTCAGGACAAGCCCACAGAGAAAAGGGAATGATCAGATGGAAATATGGAAGTGATGACGAGGGCTGCCAGCTGAATAGATGACCAACCTGTGACTAAGTGTTCGATGAAGGCTGTTCTCTCTTCTCATGGTCAAGGAGGCCACCTCCTCAGGGATTTCCTCCACACTGGGCATCAGCCCACAGTCATCTTCTTCACTGTCCTCATTGACTAGGAGACACATCAAAGGTTAGGGAGGTGGCGACATAGAGCTGTCTGAATTCTATGAACAAGGAAGAGTTCTTTCTGATCTAGCTGGCCCTTCAGCAAGAGACCACAAATGTATACACGGGCTGGAATATTTTGCTTCAGAAATATTACTTATTAGTATCTCTAATAGCTGAGAAATACAAGGATAAAGGAGAGATGAGTTAATGTTCTAGTGGAAGAGAAAATGGTAAAAAGGAGACAAATATTCCCAGAAGCTTCTCAGTTCTTTTGCAGCAAGGAAAGAATTTTTAAGGTTATAGTAGATAAGCAGAAGAGTCCTAATTCCCAGAATTTACTAGAAAGGGGAGTATAAATTAAAAATGCTCTTCTTGAAATTCAAATAACTTTACAAACTTTTGTAAATTTAAAACACTTTAAAAACATATGCTGCAAATGAAGAATACATTTTTAAAATTGAAAATAAAAGAAGTAAAATGTAAAACAGCCTGGACATCAGTGGCAATGGTAAAGACCTCTGGAAATTGATAACTCCATAAAGCAGTGAGAATACTGGCAAAATATTGTTAAACATTTTTCCTAACTCTGGAATTAACCAAAGGCTTGCAACAATCCAAGGAACATTTATTTAAGAAAAATGGCTAAATCCCAGTAAGAACAATAAGCTTTGTGATAGTTTAATTTACCCCCAATCCTCTCTCCTCAGATCCGCTGTAGCCTAGAATACTAATAGCCTCACAAACATGGTAGCCACAAATAGCAGCAGCCTCCTGGCTGCTGGAGGGAACAGAAAGTGTTCAAAATTCTCCCAAAGCCTCATCCTGTAACTGAACTCAAGTCTGTCTGCCCAACATGCAGCAAAGACCATCACTGAGCCATTGAGTATAAAGTAAGGAAAGGGTTTGAGAGGATGCCAAAAAGACAGGAGGGCAAGCTTCACATTTGCCTCCACAAAGTAGAGTCAAGAACATTTAAGGGCAAATGAAAAAGGCCTGGGTAAAGAGTTGTAGTTGTGCTTACTAAGTCCCACTAACCCTTTGGTTACCGATTTCAACCCCTAGAGAACCATCATTATTTGACCTGTCTGGCAGTTCCCTAGAAAACCCCATGCACAGGGCTTGTCTTTGTTGGACCTGACTTGGATTCAGCAATCGGCAACAATTGT
This sequence comes from Herpailurus yagouaroundi, assembly GCF_014898765.1. NCBI lineage: Eukaryota > Metazoa > Chordata > Mammalia > Carnivora > Felidae > Herpailurus > Herpailurus yagouaroundi. Next base: position 39,157,497 of record NW_024412404.1, on the reverse strand, counting down.
GTAACATCACAGCTGCCTGAGATGGCGATAACAGTTGGGGCAAATAAGTAGCTAAACAAAAACTTAAAAGGAAAAGCTGGGGAATAAGATATCCTTAGGGAGCTTTGATATCTTTAATATACCCCCTGGCAATCTAGAATGCCATACACATGGGCAGGGCTGCACACATGCTCCAGAGAGACTGGAGAAGGCCCTACTCTCACCTCTGGCTACTCTGGGCAAGCAAGAAACAAAAGGTGAAGCAGAATTGTAAATTGCCTACTGGAGTGTTAAGGACACGCCCCCGCCGCTGCCGCCGCCGCCGCCGCTGCCCACCACTCTCACACACACACACACACAAAGCCTCTCAGAAAAGCCTGAGTGACTTATTGGTTCCAGGCCCTTAAAGAAATCTCTAATCATTAGCTGACCACCCAAGCAGAGACTTCATTGGCCACACACGACAAAGAATGCAGATTTAGTAAGAATTAGTTAAGGAAATTAAACAGGAGGAACAACAAACCCTGGCAGAGGAAAAATCTTATTTCCAGAGTTGTATTATTTAAAGTGACCAGTTTTCAACAAAAAATTGTGAGACACGCAAAGGAAGAAAGCATGGGACCATACACAGGAAAAAAAAGCAGTCAACAGAAACTGTACCTAGGGAAGCACAGGCATTGGGCTTACCAGAGAAAGACTTTAAGTCAACTATTATAAATATGTTCAAAGAACAAAAGAAAACCATGTCTAAAGATCTAAAGTATGAAAATGAGTTCTTATCAAATAGAGAACATCAAAACAGATCAAATTAAGAAAAAAATAGAAATTCTAGAAAAGTACAGTAACTAAAATGAAAAATCCATTAGAAAGACTCAACAGATTTACTAAAGAGATTAAGTGTGTGACTTAATCCAATCAACCATCTCAGCACAAAAGCTGCCAGCTTGGACTGTAGGGGACAGAGGCAGGACTAAATGAAGGAATATGGTCAGACTTCTAGGATTCTACAGGCAGAAAACGTACCAATAGAACTATCCAGCCGTGAACATGTGCTATCCTTCAAGAAAAGGGAAAAATGACCCTGGGGTTGACTACCCCTCAGTTCCAGAGGGTGGAACCACCAGCCCAGGTTGAGCCTAAAGAACAGATAGCATCAGACCAAACAAGACTATCATCAAACCTTAAAATCTGGTGGAATTGACCCTGCTAGATTTGGGATTTGCTTGGGATTCATGACCATCTTTCCTTTTTGGAATGGGAATGTCTATCCTAATGCTGGTCTTACCACTGAAGCAGATAATCTGTCTGGTTTTATAGCTTGTCAGATGGAGAGGAGTTTTGCCCCAAGACTCTGGGTCTCACTCACAACTGATTTGAGTGAGGAGAGGATAAAATTTGGGACTTCAAATTGACATTTGGAGGAGATTTTGGACTTCGAGGAGATACTGGAATGATTAACACATTGGGGATGCTGGGATGGTGTGAATGTATTTTGGACACAAAAAAGATGTGAATTTGGGGATGCCAGAGAATAGACATGATAGAGTGACTTGTGTCCCCCACCAAATCCATATGTTGACATCCTAACCTCCACTACCTCAGAATGTGACTTTATTTGGAAATAGGATCATTGTAGATGTAATTAGTTAAGATGAGGTCAGACTGGAGTGGGATGAGCCCCTAATGCATTATGTCTGATGTTTTTATAAAAAGGGGAAACTTGGGATTGATGCACACAAGGGAGAATAGCATGTGAGGATGAAGGCAGAGATCGATGTGATGGGTCTTCAAACCAAAAATGCCAAAGATTGTCAACAAACCCCCAGAAGCTAGGAGAGAGTCCTGGAACATGTTCTTCCCTGTCGCCTTCGGAAGGAACCAATCCTATGGATTGATTTTGGACTTCTAGCGTCCAGAACCATGAGACAATAAATGTCTGTTGTTTGAGCCCGTTTGTAGTGTTTTGTTATGGCAGCTAATTAAGAAAATAGTATACAATTTTTAAAAAGGGGGGGTTGCACCTGGGTGGCTTAGTTGGTTAAGCGACCGACCGGCTCAGGTCATGATCTCACTGTTCATGGGTTTGAGCCCCATGTCAGACTCTGTGCTGACAGCTCAGAACCTGGAGCCTGCTTTGGATTCTGTGTCTCCCCCCCTCTCTGCCCCTCCCCTGCTCACACTCTGTCTCTCTCAAAAATAAATAGGGGCACCTGGGTGGCTCAGTCGGTTGAGTGTCCGACTTCAGCTCAGGTCACGATCTCACGGTTTGTGAGTTCGAGCCCCGCGTCGGGCTCTGGGCTGATGGCTCGGAGCCTGGAGCCTGCTTCCGATTCTGTGTCTCCCTCTCTCTCTGCCCCTCCCCCATTTATGCTCTGTCTCTCTCTGTCTCAAAAATAAATAAACATTAAAAAACATTAAAAAAAATAAATAAAATACTTTAAAAAAGAAAGAAAATGATAAACCAAGCCAATATTGACACAGGTCACCCTTGCCCTCCTGCCTTTCCCTTCATTCTACCATGTCATGGTCTACCCCTTGCCAACAACAACAGCATGCCAGGCATCGCTCAGAAATAATTGCTCAATGTTTACCTTGATTGACAAAGGCTTGATGAGCTGTTTTACAAACTGACCTTTACATAGAGGATAGGATTCTTCAAAGGGGCCATCTGGAAACTCAGATCATGGCAGAATCCATGAAACTCAGATCGCGGCAAAAAAAAGTCTAGACTTAGCATAAGAAAACTACCCAGGCACCTCATGTTGATGTAGTTGAGCAATAACTTAAGGGAATAAAGCATCTGACACTGCCCTTTGGCTTGGGGCCTTCACTGCCCAGGCAGGTGATTTTTGCTTTCTCCAGGCCAGTGCCTGGAGCACGTAAAGGCTAATGAAAAGTTCCGACTTCTTCCTTTCTGCTGGTTCCCAGTGCCCCTGCCCCAGTCTCCTGGGATAGCTCCCAACCCTGTCACCCATATCATCCTGTTCTTTGCTCCTGTCCTACCCCTCCAACACTTGACAGTTTATCACTCCTATCCTGTCCTGCCCTGAGCAGTTTTCAACAAAAAATTGTGAGACACGCAAAGGAAGAAAGCATGGGACCATACACAGGAAAAAAAGCAGTCAACAGAAACTGTACCTAGGGAAGCACAGGCACTGGGTTTACCAGAGAAAGACTTTAAATCAACTATTATAAATATGTTCAAAGAACAAAAGAAAACCATGTCTAAAGACTTACTACTTACAGACTTTATGGTTCAGGCTTTTCTTTCCATCTCTTGTGCTCCCTGGGGTGGGTTTGAACCATCATGTGTCCTGACCTCAAGGCCTGAATGAGTTCTCACTTGCAGGCTCTGTAACTACCTCCTTTTCTGACTGACTTGTGGAATGCACCCTTCAGATCTTGCTTTCTAAGGCTTGACCTACTGCTGGTGACTGCTACCCAAAGCAGATATCCAGAACTATGTGCAGGACTACTACTGGCAGATTCTTGGGAAGGTCCCCAGGGATCAGGGCTCCATTGCTGACTAGAGCTAATCGATGACCCCAATGGTGGTGGTATTAGGGGCTATTCCTGTGGTGTACTGTGAGACCATGCAACTGCACGATTCTTCCTGGTTCGAAACACCCAGTGGTTTTTGGTATATTGGTCAAGATGCCCTTTGTTAGGCCTTATCAAGAATGTTTCAGTATACTATTAGTACCAGTCTATGAAGCTGTCCAGGAAGTGGTTTTAGCGGATTTAGGGTAGGTGGGGTGGGATGTGTGATTTGAGTCAACAGAAGTACAGCATCCTTAAAAGGGGGTGCCTGATGGTACTAGTCTTTCTTCCACAGGGACTAATCACCCCAAATCTTCAGTCATACCCTTCTAAAGAGTGTTCTTCGATTGCATGGTGGAGACGAGCTGAGCAGGATGAGCCCCTAGTTTGGCTCAGGCACAGAATTTCTGTGTCTGTGTTTCTTTACAGAGACATAAAATACAGAAAGAATAGATTTTGGATCTCTGGATAATTCACTTCCAAATTGAACTCACTGGATACTGCATAGTTCAGGCAGTCAGTATCAGTTTATCACTTCTACCCTTCCCATACCCAAGCTTTATCCTGTTCCAGTCCTCCTTACATACCTGTGGCCTCTCCTTCAAGACCCGTCTGTTTTTTGGATGTCTTCAGAATCTTAGCAAACAATCCTTTCTTGGCCAGCAGAGTGCTGTAGGATCCCTTCTCCAGGATGGTGCCATTCCCCAGCACCACAATCTCATCCACTTGGGGAAGAAAGTGAATGCTATGTGTAATCAAGAGTCGAGTCTGGAAAAAACAACAGTAAGTAGTGCCACCACCTTCCTTCTGTGAGCCCCTCTGTCCACCACCATCCTTGGCTTGCTCTTAAAAAGGAAAGGAAGTAACTTCTTCCTGCCAACTATGAGTAGCTAACTTCCAACTACCCAGAATGTCTATTGACTTCTTTGGCTTGCTCTGGGGGTGGGAGGGAAGGAAAAAACAGTCATTTAAATTCATTTTAGGGCTCTGTTTCAAAACGTAGCCCTGAACACTTGACCTCTTTTACTTTTTTCTTTCCTTCCCAGTGCCTCATCCTAACACCAGACCCTATGTGTAAGGGGAGACTCTGGTCCTCGTGGATATATTGTTATTTGCCTGTAGTGACAGCAAGGTTTGCCCTACACACATTCTTCCAGCTTCCTGAGAGCTTAGGAATGTCACTTGAGATCCAAGCCTATCAATATAACAGATGCATCCTAAACTAAGGAAATAACTAGCTAATTTCCCCTTCTACTAACCAGCTAACCAACTGAACTTGAGAGCAAGGACAGACCTTTTCATCTGTGCACGCCCAGTCTTTGCAACAAACCAGGCACAGGGTGGTATATAGTTCATGAATGAATGGAGCCAAAGGCCATTCGGACAGGAGACAGAACCAGAAATAGAAGGGAGAATGAGTTCCTGTTGACTTACTGATCCAAGAGAAGCAAAGGGCCTCAGGGGGACAGCAGCCCACCTACCCTGACTAGCAGCAATCAAGAAGTCTTGAAGGGAACCGGCCACAGATGGAGTTTTACTGCCCAATACTGAGGGAGATGTTACTGTCGGCCCTCATTGTACACTTGCTGTTGGTGAGGGACACATTCAAACCCACAAAGGGCTCTGCCAGCACCTCCCCCATTCAGCCCACTGTGTCAGGGCAAATGGGCTGACTTGCCCACGGTAAGGAAAGTCTAGCCTTCACCTACCACTAGCTCTAATGACTTGCTCTGGCCACTTTATCTGTACTCTCTCATGGGGGCATTGTGAAAGTCCAATGAGGCATCGCAATCAAAGTGCTTACGCAGGCCTGGGGCATCATGAAAACACAAAAAAATGTTAGTTCTATTTTATCCCCACATTCCCACATCCTGCAAGGGTTCCAGGAAAGTGCCTTTTCAGAGCAGAGCTCTAAAACCTGTGGGATGACCTATGTCCCACCAGCAAGGTGAATTATTGGGTCCTCTGGGATGTTTTCTGACTCCAACCAATTTTCCGACACCAGCTAGGTGTTCAGCGATTCAATTCTGACACTGAGCACCTAGAATTAGCACAAACCCCACAGCTGAAGGGCTTGGTCCTATGAGACTGACTGACTTCAGAGGCAATTTGCATGACTTGGGCCACCCTTACTTCCAACCAACTAGCCATAAAGCCCCTTTCTCATGATCAGTAGTTTATTAGAATGGCTCATCGATCTCCAGAACACACTTTACTTGTTTGTTGGTTTATCATAAAGAATACAATTCAAGAACAGTCAACAGAAGAAATGCGGAGGGCAGGCTATGGGGGTGTGGGACTCACCTGTGGAGCTTCCATGCCCACAGCCTCCCTCTCAGCACCTTAATGTGTTCACCAACCCAGAAGCCCTCTGGATCCCACTGCTCACAAATTTTTATAATCCAATCTTCAGCCCTTGCTTCCTTCCCCAGAGGCCTGAAAGTTCCAACCCACCCATCACTTGGGCTTTCTCACTCTCTTTTTTAAAGTTTGTTTGTTTGTTTATGGGAGAGAGAGAGAGAGAGCGCACTCACCAGCGAGCATGGTGGGGAGGAGCAGAAAGAGAGAGGAGCACAGAGGATCTGAAGTAGGCTCTGCGCTGACAGCAGAGAGACTGATGCAGGGCTCGAACTCATGGGCTATGAGATCATAACCTGAGCCAAAGTCAGACACTTAACTGACTGAGCCACCCAGGTGCCCCACTTGGGCTTTCTCTTGAACAACCCAGTCCTGAGGCTATCTAGGGGCTGCACCTTAAGTCTCTCTCTAGGCTTATGAACAAAAAACACTCCTAGTATTACTCAGGAAATTCCAAGTGTTCGGAGCTCTGTGTCAGGAACTGGGGGCAAAGACCAAATATAATCTTGTTATACCACAGATCTCAGAGTGCTTTCCATCACAACCAATCATCCTAGGAGGATCAATGTCATCGGAGCCACAGAATAAGGTTCAAATTAGTCAGTTCTAGCATAAGCTATGACCTCAAGATGGGAGCTTTCATGGGTCATCTCCTGAAAGACCAGTCTGACACTGTATCTCCTCAGCAGCCTTGGTGGTATGTTGGGGGATAGGGGAGGTAAGTACATGCTTCAGGACAGCAACAGTCCTAGGAGTTATGTCCCCCAATCCCTACCCTGATGTCTTCATTGCTTTAAGTAATTTCTCACCTTGCCTTTCAATAGGCCATTGGGACCCAAGACCTTATTGAAAATATGTTTTCCCACATGAGCATCCACGGCTGACAGGGGGTCATCCAGAACATAGATGTCTGAATTTTGATAGGTAGCTCTGGCCAGGCTAATCCGCTGCTTCTGACCCCCACTGAGATTTATACCCTGAAGAAGAAAATAATTTCTATTAAGCACTACTCCACAGTCCCACCTTCACAGAGACTATTATGGAGGGAAAAGGAAGAGATTTACTTCAATAAGGTATCAAGGGATTTAAAACCTTCTAAGTTCCTCTATACAAATCAATAACTTTGATTCAAATAAATTACTTCAGGCCCAATGATGAAACGTATGCCAAAATGACCATTTTCTATGAGATGATTTACTTATTAATTTTGTTTCCTGCCCCATGGGAATGTGGAGCTGCACCAGGGCAGATTTTCCCTATTTTTATTCATGGTTGTAACTCCAGCGCTTAAAATGCTGTGTGGTACATAGTAATTACTCAATAAGTGTATTTGAAATAGTGAACAAAATCATTCTAGAGCTGTATCTTCATTAATCTTCTAGTAGCTGAAGATTCTTGTCCCTCAAAGACTGCTCTATTCATTGTTAGTAATAGGAAAGAAGGTTGAAAACATCCTAAATATGTAGGCATCGGGAATTTCTAAATCAATTACACTCTAACCATATAATGGATACAATACGGTCGTTAACAATGTATTTTTTAAAAAGGCATTTAATAACCTGAGAAAGTCACACTAAATTTCTAAGGATTTGAAGCAGAGTAGTAGAACCTTTCTCCAGGCCTCACTAGCATCCAGAAGTTGAGTCAGGACACCTAAGCTCCGGTCCTGCGTCTGCTCCTCCACCTGCGAGGTCATCCTTGGGCCAGGCTCTGGTTAGTTAGCCTCTCTGGTCCTAGCCTCATCAGCTTTCTTTAAAAAAAATTTTTTTGGTGGGGCGCCTGGGTGGCTCAGTCAGTTAAGTGTCCGACTTCGGCTCAGGTCATGATCTCACGGTTTGTGGGTTCAAGCCTCGCATTGGGCTCTGTGCTGTCAATTCAGAGCCTGGTGCTTGCTTCGGATTCTGTGTCTCCCTCTCTCTCTGCCTCTTCTCCACTCATGCTGTGTCTCTCTCAAAAAATGAATAAACGTTAAAAAAATTTAAAAAAATAAAATTAAATAAATTTTTTAATGTTTTTATTTATTTTTGAGAGAGAGATACAAAGCGTGAGTGGGGGAGGGGCAGAGAGAGAGAGGAGACACAGAATCCCAAATGGGCGTCAGGATCTGAGCCATCAGCACAGAGCCTGATGCAGGGCTTGATCTCACAAACCAGGAGATCATGACCTGAGCTGAAGTTGGATGCTTATACAACTGAGCCAGCCAAGTGTCCCTCGTGTTTTCTGGTATTTGTTCCAAGCTGACTACCAAAATTGGTCAGCTCTTTTACTCCCATGTACTTCTTCACCGTCCTTGCTCCCCGCCACCCCCTCCCCCCACTACTATTTCTTCACCCTTCAAGGTCCCTTGGTGTCCCAAGTACCTTCTCTCCAATCTCGGCCAGGTCTCCTCCGGGCAGCACTTCCAAGTCTGGGAGGAGGGCACAGGCCTCCAGAACCTGCTGGTATTTCTTTTCATCCAACTCGGATCCAAAAAGGATGTTGTCCTTTAAGGTGCCATTCTGGATCCAGGATTGCTGTGGGACATAGGCTATAGTGCCCTAGATGGGAAGGACCAGACCACGGGACAGTTATACCTCCAGAAATGCAGGGCTGAAGGAGGGAGTGGCAGCATGGGGAAGGAAAAACAGAACTTAGATTTTAAAAAATGAATGTCAGGCTGACTGAGCACCTAATATGTATAAAGCGCTTGTATTTATTGCACCAGCCAGGGAGAAACATTCAATATCCTGTTCACCACTTAAATACTTCTCCCTACTCTCTATTTCACTATCACTTTCTAGCCATGATCCTGAAAATTAGAGGAAGAAACACATGCTGCTTCTAGAACAGGAAACTCACTGGGATTGACTCAAACCCTAAGACCACCAGAGGGCTAACACAGGGGTGATGGTATAGAGATTGTAGGAAGAACCAAGAGATTTGAACGAGGGCGCCAGGCTGATGCATGAAGCAGATCATGTCCAGAGAGGAAGCCTGACAAAGGCCTGTGTTTGAGAATGAACTCAGTGATGAGTTGGCAAGAAAAAGCTTTCTCATACACCTGAAACTAACATAACATCTTGTGCCAACTATACTCAAAATTTTTTTGAAAAAAATTGTATTAAAAAAATAAATAGTAATTTATGATAACAAAAAAGGAAGTATGGTATGATAAGTTTTTATTATTTAAAAAGTTAAACAGAAGTCAAAACTTGACTTGAGGCTAGAACCAATTTAAATATTAATGTTAAATCATTACCACAAATTTCCAATGTGAACTTCTTTGAGTGTTAAAGTCATTTGAAACGAAAATGCCATTTTAAAAAAATAATTTAGAAGACACTCAGCAGTTTTGTGTCAGTTTAAAGGAGAAGTGTGTGTGTGTGTGTGTGTGTGTGTGTGTGTGTGTGTGTATGCACACACACACTTTTATAAAAGAGAATTATGTTTAGAGGTAATTTTAAAATAATCTTCTTTTAGCCTGTGTATCCCAGTATCTATGGGGGCAAAGTGACATGCCAATTCAAAATTGACTTCTAGGGGCACCTGGGTGGCTCAATCGGTTAAGTGTCCAACTTCGGCTCAGGTCACAATCTTGCAGTTGGTGAGTTTGAGCCCTGTGTCGGCTCTGTGCTGACAGCTCAGAGCCTGGAGCCTGCTTTGGATTCTGTGTCTTCCTCTCTCTCTGCCCCTCCCCCACTAGTGCTCTGTTTCTCTCTCGCTCGCTCTCAAAAATAAACATTTAAAAAAATTTTTAAATTCAAAATTGACTTCTAAAGGACTAAATAAAGAAATGTTCCAAGTGAACAAAAAGAAGAAGTTAGGAAACAGTTAAATCAGTAGCATCTGCTCCGTTATATCTCATATTATTTAATGTAAATTGGCTCATGAGGGATTGGTAAATCAGGGAATAAGGTCAGTATAATGTGGAAGAAGCATTAGTTTTTAATTTTCTGAGCATCTCAGTGTCAAGCAGTCAGGGGCAAGCTTTCCCATAATTAGAAAGAAATGGTTAGCAATATATGAAGATCTTAAGGAAAAAAACCTAAAAAATCTACAGACACGTGGGGTGTTTTTTTTTGGTGTAAGTAGTGGCTGGTTAAGTGATTCCAAGTACTTATAAGTTCCTCTAAATTGAACTCTCTGGGGAAGCTGAGAGTGCTCATGGAGATGCTATGAAAAGATTTCTTCTGGGTTAAAAAATATATAATTGACAATGATGTCTACACCCTGTATCAAATTTTTGAGCAAGTAAAGTCAAAGACCAAACTCTCAGAGGAGGAAGAGGAAATCGGGAGTCTAAAGCTACATGTGATGCTCAGTGTAATTGCCAGTGGGGATTTTACAGTGCTGCTGTTTTAATTGTTATTGGTTTTGTTGGTACGCTAGTTACAAAGTTATGTCAGTTTTTTTTAATTATTATTTTTGAGAGAGAGAGAGAGAGAGAGAGAGAGAGAGAGAGAGAAAGCACACAAACACATACACGTGGGAAGGGGCAGAGAGAAGGGGAGAGAGAACCCTAAGCAGGCTCCACACTGTCACAGAGAACCCAACTCAGGCTTCAAGCCCACAAACTGAAATCATGACCTGAGCTGAAATCAAGTATTGGACACTTAACCAACTGAGCCACCCAGTTGCCGCAGGTATGTAAGTTTTTAATGATGCTTTTAGAAACCTAGATGTAGCAGAATTGCCTATACTTTGAAGGAAGAGATCTCTGTTAAACAGTTTTCAAACTTTAGTATGCATAGGACCTCATTAAACATGCAGATTTTTAGAATCTACCCCCAGAGTCTGATTATATGTGTGGGGTGGCGCAAAGAATCTGCACTTTACAAGTCTACCTAACGTCTCCAAGACTGCATCTACAGCAAAACAACAACAGTGGTCATCAGATTCTAGTCCTCAGTGCATTCTCCAAAATGAGAAAGCAGTGCTCAGTGGCCCACATCTCAAGGTCAGAACTCTTTTCCTTAGCATCCCCTCTCACCTTGATGGTGATGTGCCCGTGGACATTTTCCATTTCTCCCAGCATGGCTGACACTAAGGAAGACTTCCCAGAGCCCACAGTGCCCACCACAGCCACCAATTGGCCTGGCATAATGTCCAGGTTCACACTGAAAAGAAAGAAGTGTATTTGGTTTTTAAGTGTCTATTTTAAGAGAAAGTGAGTGAGCGAGCGAGCATGGGGAAGGGGCAGAAAGAGAGTAAGAGGGAATCCCAAGCAGGCTCTGCACTGTCAGGACCAAGCCCGGTGCAGGGCTCGGTCCCATGAATTGTGTGACCATGACCTGTGCTGAAATCAAGAGTCAGACGCTTTACTGACTGAGTCACCCAGGCGCCTCAAGAGAAGTGTATTTAAAGGAGGTGAGGGGTGTTTTTCAAGAGTAGTTCAGGCCACTTCTCAGACCATTCATAAGAAGTCTCGTATTAGATTTTCCCTCAAGATTGGAAAATTTGTCTTGGATATAGAAGACTCTGAAGTGCTTCTTTAATACGTTTTTTATAAGCTCAAAAGGGCTAGAGAATGAGCCCTAACTTATCCAACTGTCTATAAGCTGTTTGTGCCAAATGTAGGTTTCAACTGGGAAAATTCTCTTAGCACCAACATGGTACCATTGAACAAGAACTTAATGGGAGCTTAGAGACCTGAGTTCAAGTCTCATCTTTGCCACTGCTGAACTATATGATCTTGGAAAGCCACATCCTCTGGACTCTCATTTATGAACTAATAGGGTTGGAATAGATCAGGGTTTCCCAAACTTGGCTATTTAATGAGAATGGCCATTCAATGGAACACTTGCTGGAAGCACAGAACACCTTCCCCTCTCCTGGAGATTTGGCTGTGTCTAACTAGGGAGGGACACACACTGGGCAGGGCTCCTCGAAACTCTGTGCCCACCCTGTTTTTGAGTCCCTAGTATATTAAGAACATCAGGAACTTGTTCACAGTCTTTCTGAAACTGCCCTTTGCTAGTGTAAGTCTAAAAGAAGTTCAGTACAAAGTGGGAGCTGTGTCCAGCCTCTTCTCTGCAAAGGGAGGCTTTCAGGTTGGGAAGGTCCAGAGGAGGGGCTTCTGGCCTGATAGCATCCCGGGGCAAGCTCCAGAATCTATATGAAAGGCTGTAGGAATAGAAGTGTGGGAAGACCCAGGTGTAACAGGGAGAAGATAAGGTGTGCTGGGTTGGGAACAAAGATGTGGCCTGCTCAGGCTTCCTGGTATATTATGTGTGCTACGTTCAGTGGAGTTGGGTATATACTGTCTATCTGACCCTGTATAGGCCACGTGTTCTCCTATCCAGACATACCTATGGTAAAGTTCAATTTATAAATTAGGCCCAGTAAGAGATTAACAACAATAACTAGTAAAATAGAACAATTATAACAATAAACTGTAATGAAAGATATGTGAATGGGGTCTTAACTCTCATTGACTGTCCTGCACTCACCCTTCTGATGATGCAAGATGATACAATGCCTACGTGGAGAGATGAAGGGAGGTGAATGATGGGAGCACTGTGACCTACATTAGGCTACTATTGACGTGACCATTCGTCAGGAGGAGGATCATCTGCTTCCACACAGAGGTTGACTGCAGGTAACCGAAACCAAGGAAAGCAAAACTGCAGAAGAGGAACTACTAGACAAGCAACAGCGTGGCAAGAAAGGGTTGGCTTAGGGCAGAGGAGGTGGGAGGTGGGAATGGGTTAGTTAGATGTAAAACTCCAGATCTCAAGTTTAATCTTTGTAGAGGCAGCTCCTGTTGTCCACTTTGGGGAAAGAAGCCATATTCTTGATTACTGTTCTTAAATGAACAAACGAACTTAAATTGGTTTCAGGCTTTGGTGTGTATCCTTTATCATACCCAGAGACCTAGGCCACTTGCTGCACTACCTCCATCCACAATCTGGAGAACAAAGTTCTTCCTGGGTTCTTAGCTGGAGCCCACAGTCCCACAGTAAGACAGCCTGGTGGCAGGTGCACTTCCGGGGAAAGAGGCTCGGGAGTTTTGCTGTCCGCTGGTCTCCCCAGGGTTTCAGCCTGCACTGAAATCTAACGGAATGTGTGCACATTGTCCATATTTCATGTGCCCTAGTGGTTGGAATTTTCCAGTAACAGGACTGGCAAGGAGAAGCCTAAAGAACAGCAGGCTGGGGGGCGCCTGGGTGGCGCAGTCGGTTAAGCGTCCGACTTCAGCCAGGTCACGATCTCGCGGTCCATGAGTTCGAGCCCCGCGTCGGGCTCTGGGCTGATGGCTCAGAGCCTGGAGCCTGTTTCCGATTCTGTGTCTCCCTCTCTCTCTGCCCCTCCCCCGTTCATGCTCTGTCTCTCTCTGTCCCAAAAATAAATAAACTTTAAAAAAAAAAAAAAAAAAAAAAAAAAAAAAAAAAAAAAAGAACAGCAGGCTGGACAGGAGGCAACTCACTCTCGAATTGTGGCTTCCAGATCCCGGTCCCAGGTAAAGGAGGCCTCTGAAAACTGCACAGCTTTTTCTGTTGAGAAAAAGGCCCTCTCTTTTAGTCAGATGTAGGTCCTCATGTATCTGTCTGCCCCTTCTCAGCCCTCCTGCGTCCCTCCTTCAGCAGATCCCAAGATCACCTATCAGTGCTGGCTCCTACATTAACAGGAGGCAGAGGAAATTTCCCCTGGTGAGACCAAAAGTGGCCTGCAAACAAAAGCGGTTCTGGTTGAATTCCCAAGCCTGTTAGCCAGATTCCTGACCTGCAGACACCTCTGCAATGTCTGCCTCTGGGCACATTCTCACACCCTCTGTTGCCTCATGTCCTGGTAAAAATTCTACCTCTATATACAAACCTGGTCACTCCCTGGATTCCAGGTCCACAGGTCCCTCTGGCTGTGTCTGCCCCCCAATCCTTAGATCTTCAGACCTTGCAAATGTTCTTTCACTCCAGCCTACTTTCCCCAAGTTCCCATGGTTGGCTCCATCTTGACTTCTCTTTTCTAGATCTTTTGCAGGATTCCCTGCTTATCCTCAGACTATGGTTTAGCCATCTGGCTAAGCAACCTATTCTAAATGAAAATGTCACTTAAGTAAAAATAGTAAGCTTGTTATGCAAATGTAGGTTAAAGTAAATCCCTTAGCTCTCCCTTTCAATCAGTTTGCTGCCCCTAAGCCCTCCTATGTCAAAGTTCTGGTGCCAGCACTGTGAATAAGATGGGGAAGCAACTTCCGAATTCATTACCAAAATTGTACTCATGTCGAATGGCGGATGTGTCCAACTCATCCCCTCCCAAGTACTTTTCTAGCCGTTCTGTGGAAACGCTGGCCTAGAGGGGGACACAAAGGATCTCAAGAATAAAAAATCCAACGACAAGCACAAGCAGGGAGAGGATTTTGACTTTGTCATCAGCCCTGGATGTGGAAGCAGAGAGTCAACCTGCCAGGCCTCTTGCCGATGGTTTACCATTTGCTACATCTGGAACCTCTGGACACCCCCATAGACTCAGCCACATTTCAGCCCTGGAAGACATCCCTCTCTGCACAGAGGGAAATTAAGATGCTGTTTCAGCCCCTTAGAAAACTTGTGGTGCTGGGGTCAACTCTATTGCCATCTCTTCAATCTTTGGACCCAGTTCCAGAAACTGTCTTCTGCCTTCTTCTAAGACAAAATCCTAATTTCTATCTGCTTTTGGTAACTGGGCCCCTGGTGTGCTCTTCTTTAATGGAGTCTATGCCTTGGTCCTGCCCAGTGTCCTAACTGAGCCACTACTGGGACCCTTTATACAGGAATTGGCCATGGCACCACAGTGACCTTAGAAAACTCCACACAGGCCAAGTTTAAACTGCAGCTGACCTAAGCATTGGCAGAACACCCTGTGGTCTCCTGAAACATAAGAACTGGGGAGAGATCCTAGGAGCTTTTACAAGGACCTTTCTCACTTGCCTGTTTTCAGGGAGCCTGTCAGAGAGATCGTTTCTCATTACCACCTGGGTTCTGATGAAAGCGTGGACTTTCTGTCTTGCCTTTCCTTTGAGTGCAGTTGCAGGCTACAAAACCACTCAGCTGTTGCATGGATCCGCCCCTCAGAAACAGAGTGCCTCGTTTACATTATCATGTAATGCCTGTGTTACATTATCATCTGGCCCCTTTTGTTTCACAGTCACCCCGCGAGATAGGGAAGGCAGGGAGCAGACACCTTTGCTGATCTTGCTCTTGCAATTTATGTACTAAGCTATTGGAGTCTAGAAAGAGCATACTGTTTCTTTATCAGCCAAACCTGTCAGCCTTTCTTAACCCCCTCTAGGGTAGCGAGGTCTGAAACTCATCCTTCCTATGGTCTGAGCGGTCTAAAGCATGCCACCCTTAGTGTAAGTGTACATCACCATACTCTATCTTTCTGATTACCTCACTAGCCTACCACCTGCCCTGTGAATATCCTGAGGTCTGGTACCTGGTCCATCTCAGTGACTGTGCTCACTTTTCAGGAACCAGACACTCCCTCTGGACCATCCGAGTCCTCTTGAACTCCAAACTCACTTTCTGAGAGCTTGAAGCTTAAGAGCTGTATTCAGTTCCACCACCACATGGCTTCATGCAGAGAGGGTCTTCTCTTTCCACGTATGCTGCATTTCCCTGATGCTATATAAATACCCCAAGAGCCTTGGTAAAATGTGGGGGAAATTGGGCTGGGAAAAGGGCTTAGAAACGGTCCAGGTATCAGCTAATCATCATAATCTCATTAAATGCTTTCACAGGCACTGTCTCCCTGTGAGGTAGAGAAGATTGGTATGATTATCCTCATTTTAGAGTCAGATAAACTAGGGCTCAGAGAGCTTGTGATTTTATTAAGCTCAAACTTGGTCTCCAGAGACCAAACAAATCTCTCTAATTGAAAGTTCACCAGCAGAAGCGAGAAGTAAGATATGATAGGGCAGTCATTTTGGGATGTAAGCCTTTTAACCAGAGATAATCAGTTAGCAGTGAGGGCTTCTACCCACCTGTAACATGGAGGTGATTACCATGGGAAACATACTCAGGGGGAAACGCAGGATATTGAAGAGGGTGATGGAGGTGAAGGCCTTTTCTGCATCCAAAACATTATTGCTATTCACCAGAATGTAAACTGAAAATGTGACCACAGACACCTGGAAAAGCAAGGTCATGAGCAATTCATTTCTAAAAAGGGTTCAAACACTTATGCTAAGTTTCAGGAACACAGTATATCAGAGTTGAAGGAGCCTTAGGGATCATTATCTCAACCTTCTTGTGTTACACAGGAAATATTTTGCCCGAGGTCACAGTCAATTAATTGTATTACTGGGACCAGAGTTCGGGTCTCCGGGCTCCTATATTGGTGTTCCTCCCCTCTCTAGGCCCACACAGCCTCCTCAAGAAGACAAGAAGCTCTCCTATGCAAACCATTCCTGATTACCACATTCATGCTGACTATCCTGGAAACTTACTCTGGGCTGCCGGATGACCAAATTGTACACAAGGGTGACATTAGAGTTGGGGGCACCAGGCAGGAATAGCAACTTTGGGAAGTTGAGGAGGGGGATAGATTTTCCAGGATTTCAGGGTTAGGCCTAGAGGCACTGGGCAGTCTGCTGAGAACAGACCTTCCTCTTCAGGAAGCTGACCCAGTCCATTGACTCCTGTCACTCACCAGGACTGGACTTATGTATAAGAGAAATGTCATTATAGTCTGCATCTGACCCAAGGTCAGCAGGTTCTTGAGCTCTTTCTTCCGAAGTTCATGGACTTGCTTTTTGAATGAAGGTTCCCAGGCAAAATACTTCAGGATCTAATAGGATAGAAAACAGCACAGCTCACACTGTTGCCCCCAAAGGACACCAGACAGATCTCATCTACCCAGGTTTTAGGATAGGTTCTCCAAAATAGGGGAGTGGGGGGGGTATAGAAATCCAGATTATAAAGTATTATTATAGAAAGGTAGGTTGCATTTGTCAGAAACCTACTATGTACAGAACGTTTTAATTTTTTTAATCTTTATTTCTGAGAGAGCATGAGTGGGGGAGGGGCAGAGAGGAGAGACACAGAATCCAAAGCAGGCTCCAGGCTCTGTCAGCACAGAGATCTTGTCAACAAGATCATGACCTGAGCCAAGGTCGGACGCTCAACCAACTGAGCCACCCAGGCGTCCCTGTACAGAACGTTTTGAACACATGATCTTACTTAATCCTTATAACAACCTTAGTGTGATCAATGGTCCCAGTTTGCCTGGTCCCAGTTTGCCCAGGACATGGGGCTTTCAATGCTAAGCTCAGAAAGTTCTGGGAAAACCAAGGAGAGTCCCCTACTTTTACAGAATTATTGTGTCAGTTTTAGTGAAGAGGAAAGAGGCAGAAGATACCAGGTAGCTTGCCCAAAGTTACCAAGCTAGCAAGCATTAGAGAGGAGACTCAGGGCCAGGGCTACCTTTTCATTTTGCCACATTTAGCAAAAAGTCATATCAGAATTCTGCGTAGAGAAATACCAGAGAGTTAAAAGAGGCCTCTGCTTCATTTTCAAAAAGTTTAGGGTAATGTTTAAATCCTTGAATTCAAAACAACACATATATTAAAAATTAACTTGCTGGTAAGCTTTGGAGGAAGAAATGTGTTATTTTGAAAGCTGGCCAAAAGAGGGGAAAAAACCAGCATTTTTCCTGCCTGTCCTGCACAAACTTTATTTTAGTGTAACCAACTAGCTAATCGATGCTAAAGGAATAATAGAATTCAAATTTCACTCTTTTGCAATTCCTAATGATATAATAGATCAAGGCAATGATCAGCAGCTGCAAGAACTTCTAGGACAGTTTTCAAACTTGGCTGCATATTAGAATCACTTGGGGGAGATTTTAAAACCTATGTATGCCTAGGCCTCAACCCCAGAAAGTCTAATTTAAATGGTTTGAATTAGGGCCCAAGCCTCACTGAGAGTCAAACTTCCTGGGGGTCAAACTTCCTGGGGGTCAAAATGTGCTGCCAGAGCCACAAATCACTGCTCTGGGGGAAAGAGTGGCAGGAAACCTAATAAGGGGTGAATCACCTGGACCCCCGAACACTCACCATTGCTGGTGTTTGGAAGCACATGGTACTGTCTGAAAGTATCTGTCCTCCCTACCTCCACCAAAAATCAAAACAAAAATATCCCCTATCTAATCAAGCCTCTAGATCTGATTACTAATTTATAAGAAATATAGGAAATAAGACAACGCAGTTTCTCCAACATGACAAAGATAAAAAGAAAAGGGGGGGGGGGAAGAGTCAATTATAGATTAAAAGCAGTAGCAACTAAATGCCATGTATGGATTTTTTTGGATCCTTATTCCAACTAATTAACAGCAAACAAATGACATCTGAGGCAACTGGGGAAATTTAATGGTACCAAAAATGACTAATTTTTTTTTAAGGTGGGATAATAGTATTGTGGTTATGTTAAAAAAATAAAGTCTTTTAGAAACACAGAGTATTTATGTGAAATACAAGATACTACATCTGGGATTTGCTTTAAAAATAATCTAGCAGAGGGGTGCCTAGGTGGCTCAGTTGGTTAAGCATCCAACTCTTGATTTCGGCTCAGGTCATGATCTTGTAGTTCATGAGTTGGAACCCCACATCAGGTTCCTTGCTGACAATGCAGAGCCTGCTTGGGATTCTCTCTCTCTCACTCTCTGCCCCTCCCCTGCTCTCTCGTACTCACTCTCTCTCAAAATAAATAAATAAACTTAAAAAAAAATCTAGCAGAGCATGAAGTGGGTACATAGATGAAACTAGATCATGCTGATAATTGCTAGACCTAGGTGAGAAGTCCATGGGGGTTCATCACATCATTCACTCCACTTGTGTGCACGTTTGACAATTTCGACAGTAAAACATGAGAAGAAAAGCAACCATTTAGGGTAAATAAAGAGAAATGAAGTTTTGAAGGAGGGCCTGAGACCACTGGAAGGAGAAGCAGGAGACCTGCTAACAGGGGTTGGGAGTCCTGGGACACACCACAGGCCCAGAAGTGGGGGAGACCCGCAAGCCCTGCCAGGCCTTTTGAAGGCCGAGAACCCTCTGCTGCTGGCATTTTCCCCCCGGGCCACCTGTACTCGGCTTCTCACCTTGATCCCACTGAGAATTTCATTCATGATCTTTAAACGTTTGTCTTTATTCTTCATATTTTTTACCTGCCAGGAAAAAGTCAAACAAAACACACTTCCTTGTAAGAGGGTCCAGAGTTGCTGCAGATGCTAGGTCCTAGTGATGGCACATGTGGCTGTCACATGGGTGCCTGGTGATAGGATGCATCCCTGCCTGCTCTGCTCAGGCTGCTCCCGCCACACCCATCTGCTTTCTGATCCTTAACTACACCCAGTTCACTTCTGCCCCCACAGGCTTTGCCTGCCTGCGCCTCTTCCCAGGCTGTTCTTCCCAAGGCTTCCTCTCCTGCACAGTCAGGCTCATGCTATTCAGAGCCCAGTTCACATGTACCCTCCTCACAGAGGCTTTTCCTGACCCCATAATCTAAAACCACCACCCATTCACTTGCTCTCATCTCACTCTGTTTAATTTTCTTCATAGTACTATCATGACCTGATAGTTTTCTTCTTCACTTCCGTTTATGGCCTGATTCTCCACTGCAAATAGAATGTAAGTAAGCTCCATAAGAGCAAGAGCTTTGTCTAATTTGCTGCTATATTCCCAGAATAGTATGTACAGAAAATCTTTTAAAAGTAATTACTTGGGACTAAAGGAATGCAAAGTGAATGCATGAATAGATCATGTACACCATTGAGTCCACCCACCAACCTATGACTTCTGGCAGAGCAAAGGACTATCGGCATGGAGCCCCGCCACCTGGTAGGAGCAGGGATGACTGCCAGGATTTAGGCGTAATGTCTGGGTCATTCATGTGTCTGCTCTGCATGATTGGTTTGTATTGCTATGACAGAGAAGCAGGGCCAACAATCACTACTTGAAGAACAGTCCAGCAGAGCAGGGTGGGAGAGTTATGTGCCGTGTCCCTGGGAAGCTCTCCCCTCTCCAATCAGGCTCTGCCATCTAACACGAACGAAGATGGAGTATATAAACCTTAACGGTGCTCAAAAGATGAGAAGGGAATCCAGAGAAAGCCACAGTCATTTGGGATGGTGGAAAGTCTTCCATTAGCATTGCCTGCCCAAATGCCCAAGAGTTAGAGTAAGCAAAAGACTTTAGACTTTGAAGTGGGTGTAGAGATCTCCCTAGGGTGACTCGGTTTCTTTACCTGAACAGCTCTACTCTTGGTGGCAAGTATCCCATTAATTGGGATTAGAAGTACCATCACCCCAACACCTGCTAAGACTGAGGGTCCCAGCTCTGCCCATAGGAAGGAGATACATAAAGTAATCTGTAGAATATTTGACCACAGCAAATGGATGAAGCTGGTCACATCCATGAGCTTCTGGGCATCCACAGACATCAGGTTCACAGTTTCTCCAATGGTGTACTGCTTTCTGCTCTGGTTGGATAGGGTCAGCGCCTAAAGATAAAGATTGGAATTGGGATCTATGGATAAGTCCAAGAACAATGGGGAATAAAAGGGAAACTCAGGAAGTAAGAACACACTAGAAAGATGGGCTCCATATGGACACAACTTTTCCAAGAGGCTAGGCCTTCTTGCCTCCAAATCTTACAGACAGTGTTCTCTCATTTTTGACCACCCTTTCAGGCTATTCCCACCTCCCTGAACCCCCTACCACTTCCACCCCAACACACACACTTCTTTGCTCAGAAAATTCCTAATTATTCTTTAGTGTCAGTTTAGATGGAATTTATTCTGAGAAGACTTCCCTGGACTCCAGAGTTTGGGGTAGATACCCCTCCTGTGTACTCCTATAACACTCTGGACTAACCTCTGTCATTATGGTAGTGACACTGAACTGTAATTGTTTTTCTATTTCTCCACCAGATGCGAACCCGGGAGGACAAGGGCTACATCTGTTCATTTCACTCCTGTATCACATGGCACACAGTAGGGAATCAGATAGTGAAGGATAAAAGGAAGGCAAGAATCATGAGTGGATTCTGGCCGTGCAGACTTCTGACGTGGCAGTTTTATTGGAAGTCATATTCTTATGAAGAAGTTTCAACCGTTTCCAAGGACAGAGATCTTAGAATGAAGAGGAAAGCTGTAGGGTTCACGCATTTGAAGCAAAACCATTTGTTTATGGTCAGGAATTTGTAGGCAACATCTAGATGCTGACTCATACAGCATGGGCCCCCGTTCTCATGTTAGAGAGACCAAAAGACTACTGTCCGTCCACAGGTCTGTTACTTATACCAATGCCTTGCACAAATGCACCTTGCCAAGGGATTGGGGTGGGGGCACTGAAACCAATTCACACCATGCCCACCATACCACCTCCTGAACATTCTTCATACCACTATATCGTCCTGGAGGAAGGAGAGCCTTCTAAGCCCCCAAAGATAGAGTATGGGCTAAGGTTAGTTCCAGGGATCCACCTCCAGCCACTTCCTAGAAGCTGTACTGTCATCATATCCACAAGACCTATTTCTTTGGAACATAACAAGATTCTTGTTTATACAGTAAAATGAGGGATGTTCCCCCAAACGTTAGGCCACCAACGTTCTAGAGAAATCAGTTCACTGCTATGCCTCCCCTTTAGTATGGAAAAGCAAAAATATGCCAACCCTCCCCCCCAACAAAAACCAAACCAAAAAACCAAACAAATTGCCCTTCAAGGTCATCACTTTTCTATTCTCAATAAATCTCAATACAGTAGAAAAGACATTGGCTTAGTCCCAACAGCCCTTATCTGAGGGCAAGTCCTGGCTGTGTGATTATAGGCACTGAAATGATCTAATCCTTACTTCTCTGTAAATAATGCTGTTCCTTCACAGGGCCATGGATTTATAATGGATATGAAAAAAATGTTCTATAACATTTCATAAATGAAGCACTACCTAAACATATAAAAGTCAATTTTAAATTCTATTTTAGTAGCAATATTAATTTGAATGAAAGTCTTATTAAAATCACCATTTTAAAAATTCTTTGTGGATTGTAACAGTTGTAAACTTGGAATATATTAAGAATCAAAAATAGTGGGAATGAGTCAACACAATTGTAAAAGTGTACATTCATAAAAATGGCTGAGACAGCTTGGTTATTGACCTCATATCCTGCAAACAGAAATCCAGTATCTCCAGAAGAAATAAGGGGATTAAAAATTGAGGCAAGACATGGGGCGCCTGGGTGGCTCAGTTGGTTAGGCATCCAACTTCAGCTCAGGTCATGATCTCAGAGCTCATGAGTTTGAGCCCCGCATTGGGTTCTGTGCTGACAGCTCTGAGCCCAGAGCCTGCTTCAGATTCTGTGTCTCCCTCTCTCTCTTTGCCTCTCCCCTGCTCACATTCTCTCTCTCTCTCTCTCTCTTTCAAAAAAGAATTAAAAACATAAAAAAAAAAAAAATTGGGGGGAGGACCAATCCCAGTGTGAGGGTATTCAGGAATTCAAAAGACTTGACCAGACTTCTGGGTTAAAGACATTTGGACTACCTGTCTGGGTTTCTCTCTCTCTCCCCCCACCCCCCAACGCTTTTTTTTTTTGTAACTTAAAAAAATTTTTTTTAATGTTTATTTATTTTTGAGAGAGAAAGAGACAGAGTGCAAGTGGGGGTGGGGCAGATTGAGAGAGGGAGACACAGAATCTGAAGCAGGCTCCAGGCTCCAAGAGGTCAGCACAGAACTCGATGCGGGGCTCGAATTTGCAAGCTGTGAGATCATGACCCGAGCCAAAGTCGAATGCTCAACAGACTGAGCTACCCAGGCGCCCCTCCTTTTTATTTTTTTTTTAAAACGTTTATTTAGTTTTGAGAGACAGAGACAGAGCATGAGCAGGGAAGGGGCAGAGAGAGAGGGAAACACAGAATCCAAAGCAGGCTCCAGGCTCTGAGCTGTCAGCACAGAGCCCAACACAGGGCTCAAACTCACGAACTGTGAGATCATGACCTGAGCTGAAGTTGGATGTTTAACCAACTGAGCCACCCAGGCACCTCACCTGTCTGGGCCTCTTGGTGAGTCAACATCTGCTTGGGGAAGACAGTGACACATGGGTTTTAAGAGACAAATGCAAAGGAGAAAACCAAGAACGATAAAAGAGAAATCACTATGATGGAACTCTCTAGTGGTACAAGAAGGAGGGGAAGAAAAGGCAGTTGATGTTTAATGTTCTGTTCTATAAAAAGTCCTATCTCCTTAGTTCTGAATTTTCTCCTCAGGCTTGTAGTCACTGACTGTAACTACTCTATTTTCAATCCTTTTTATTTATTTATTTTTTATTTTTTTATTGAGATATGATTGATTCTATTTTCAGGGATGAAATGAGATTTCACCTTGGCATCTAGGACACAAGGAAAATACAGTTGCCCTGAGAAAGCAAAATGTTAAAAGCAACATGTTAGAAGATTAGCAAAATCATCATAAGGAAATGGAAAATTTCAAGTCTGCAGAACTCAGTAACCAAAGTGACTGTATTTATAAAATGAGAGAAGGAGTTGGGCAGAGAGGGGGTGGTCAGATGCTAAAGGTTAGAAAAATCAGTCTCTAGGCAAAAGTGGGTCAGGGAGACAGAGTCCTGGCCCATAGAGAATTCTAGTCTATAGCAACATTATAATCTGAGATGGATGCACCAAGTCTTGTGAACCCAGCTTCATGTAATACCCAGTTTAAATGTTGGTGGTTTTAAGAGTTTGCCCTTGGCCAACTTCTTTTCTGATCTTACATTCTTTCTGATTTTAGTATATGTGCTGCCATATACAAGCACCCTGATCTTACATTCTTTTCCAAGGTGTTCTCACTTTGTCAGGAGAGGCAGGAAGAGAGAGACAGGCATGCAAGCCTTCAAGGGTGAAAGGCAGATCCTGGGCAGGGGACAGCTTACCAGCTCTCCTCTGGAGAGTATCTCCCTATGTCCCCAAAACACACACACCCTTTGTCTGTGAATCTGCTTTTCACAGTTTTCAAAGGAACAATTAAAGGAAGCTATCTAGTTAGTCAGAACCAAGTGTTAAGGGTCAGCTAGCATTTCCATCAAATTTTTTTTTTAATCTTGGGATAAGTGCTCACACCTACTAAGGGGATTTTCTGTGGTGAGGTCTGACACAATCCACTTACCTTCTTATATACGGAAGCCATGATGGTTGCCCGCACACTTGTCCCCAGCATGAAGCACAGTTGAAAGTAATTCTGAAGGCAGAGAGACTGGATGAGGGCCACAACAAAGAAGAGGACCGAATAGAGATATCCAACCCACACATATGCATCTCGGTTATTTGCAAAGGAGATCAGCAATCTGCCAAAACAAAAACCATGTAAGTGATGCTCGTGAGGTCTCCAAGGACCCTTCACATTGCTCAGCCAGAGCCAGCTACCCTACCCCTGCCCCGCAGTTAACAGAAGTGACCAGCATTTTCCAATGCCTTTGGAAGACCTGAACTCCACAGTTATGCCACTGTTCTCACTTTTGCTTGGAGGAATAGCAGTGACAGCTTAGAGTTGATGAGCCATGGCTGTGAACAGGGTTAATGAGAGAAACTCTACTTACAGCTGCCATTGCTATGCTTTGGCCCATTCTTCCCCCAGCCCCTGGTAAAAGACGTCGTGTGGGATAAATGGATTCGTTCTTGGGCAATGCAAGCCCGAAAAGTATCCAGCATGAGTTAGAACTTGTCCCAGAGGGCAGCTCATCCCATAGATTCTGGCAGACCGTGAAGTCTTGTCATGATTAACCGGACCCTCCCACCGAAGGCAGTGGCCGGAGAGATGGAGTTACAGACACTAGGTACAAGTCTGTGTTCGATTTGCTGCCCACCTCTTGGGCATGGCTCTTCCTATATCAGTTCCGTTTACAAGAGCCCCTAACTAGTATCTGGCTTCCTAGGAGGAGAGAGATGTAGAAAAGAGGAAGGCCAAAATATATAGCATTTTAGAGCTTGAAAATGGCCTTGCGTTTTTCATGAACATAGCACTGCAAGGTGGAAGGCTATCATGAGCATTTAAAAAAATGGGAATTTAATATTAAGCCCCTGTGTGCATATACAAGGGACAAGCAAAAGGCAGAGGAGGTCCTGAAAGGATAAGGCAGGCCCAGGACTCACTTCAGCAGCTGAGGATTCAGAAACATGAGGAGGTCATGCATCAGCTTCAGTAGGAAGGACTTCAAGAGTAGGACGTAGAAAGTTTTGAAGAGAGTCTTGACCAACCAGGCCTTGGGAAAGTTTTCTGTAGTGCCAGACTTTTCTTTCTTTTTAACATCTTCCTAGGTATAAAACCAAACAACAGTGCCCACAGGGCTATGTAGTGTAAAACTTTGTCTTGCACCGCACAGCTCCAGAGTGTTAAGCCTCTGAGTCCTGTCACCTTCTTTGTACAGATTTTGGTCTTCTCACTGCCTGGTTACCATCCACCCTTTCAGCCGCCTCACCAGGCAACTAAACTGGTGAGAATACCACATAAAAACAAAGAATAGACTCCAAGTGGCAGCCTGGAGGGTAATCCTGAGAGTGAAGGGTGACAGTATATTTTTTTGATGTTCAGAAGTCTTTTTGGTTTTTTCTCACTTTTTCTCACTATGGTTGTTGTGGGTTCAATTATGTCCCCCCAAAAGATACGTTGAAACCCTAATCCCCAGTACCTCAGAATGTGTCTTTATTTGGAAACAGGGCCTTTGCAGATGTAATCAAGTGAAGATGAAGTCAAGAGGGGGTGGGCCCTACTTCAATATGACTGGTGTCTTCATAAGAGAAGAGACTCAGATGCAGAGAGAAGATGGTCATGTGACGACAGAGGCAGAAATCAGGGTGATGCATCCACAAGCCAAGGGACAGCAAAACCGGAAGGTAAAAGAAGCAAGGAAGGTTTCTCCCTTACAGGTTTTGGAAAAAACATGGCCCTGCTGATACTTTGATTTTAGACTTCTAGCTTTCTACCTGTGACACAAAAAGATTGTGTTAATTTTGTGGTGTTTTGTTAGGGCAGCCCCGGGAATCTAATACACGGGGCATTACCACTCACTTGCCAGTGTCTTCCTTTTCCTATGATTTGGCCTCTTTATTACATTCTCCAGGGTCCCATCAGGCCCCAAACTCCAGCTTCTCAGCCTCAGTTTCCAGGTTTTTCTACCAGTGACATCCTCTTGTAATTTTGTCACTGAGATCCCATCTGATCAGTCTCTTTTGCCCCCGCCTGCCTCCCAGCTTCCAGCCTTGCCCCCCAACCATCCATTCTTCCAGCAACAGCCCAAATGGGCTTTTAAGAGTATAAATCTGGTCACATTACTCCTCTGCTCAAAGCCTTCCCCTAGCTGTCCATCTTTGTAAAATAAAACCCAGATTCCTAACCATGGTCCCTAAAGGTCTACACAGCTCATTCCCTGTCCACTTCCCTGAGCTCATCTCACCGCCTGCTCAGCCTCTCCCTCCATGCCCCAGAACTTTCTTGAAGCTCTCTGAATAAAGTGTGTTTCCCTCAGTCTCACATTCCTGTTCCTTTGGACTGGATTACACTTCTTTCTGATGGTCCCCCAGGTGGATTCTTCTCAGACTTTGGGTCTCTGCTCAAGTGCCAGCTCCTCTGAGAAGTCTCTCCTAGGACCCTAAAGTCACTTCACACCAAATACATTAACATGTTTTGTTTTTCTTTTCTCTCTCTTTTTTTTTTTTTTTTTTAGAGAGAGAGAGAGCGAGCGAGCGAGCATGGAAGCAGGGGAAGGGCAGAGGAAGAGAGAGAGAATCTTAAGCAGGCTCCACACTCAGCATGAAGCCCAACATGGGGCTTGATCCCACAACCCTGGGATCATGACCTCAGCCAAAGTCAACAGTCGGATGCTCCCCTGACTGAGCCACCCAGGCACCCCAATGTATTTTCTTAATAGCATTTATTACTCTCAAGGAGTAATATGTATTGGTTTATTATTTATTTTCCAGCTATCTAAAGAGGACTCTTTCAGGCCATTCCTTATGCCCAGTGCCCAAAATAGTCTCTGTTACTTGGTACTGATAAATACTGTTGAGTAAATAAATAAATGAATAAATTACCTAATGCTAAAACCCACCAAGGTGCAAATTCCAGTAATGCTAAGATATTATTTTTCTAAAGACACATAATAGAAAAATTCAAACATACCCAAAAGGAGAGAGAATAGCACATTATACTCAAATGTTTCCATCACTAAGGTATTATTAGTATTATGAATACTACAGATAATATAAAATGCACTGTATAAAGTGCTATCAAAATGTAAGGACAGAATCATTATGCCACTGATGCCCTTCTGCTTGAAGACATAAAGCACACTCACACAGACACTCATGGGAAAGTTACCAGGACAAGGATATCTTGGCTTTGACTCTGATTCTTGTTCAAGCCATGCAGCCTGTCCCTGGAGTTCCCCTGTGCTCTCCCCCGCTGTCGTCTCTGGACTGCCTTCCTGGCCTTCTGCAGCTCTCCTGCCATACATTTTTCAAACTTGCTGACCAGGGTCTTCGTTTTAATCTTTTCATCAAGATCCCAGACATCTTCGAGTGTCAGAGGTTGCTTGTAGCCTTTCAGAACAATGCTGGAACCAGAGTGACCCATAGGCTGAGACCATACATGTGGAGTCAGGGCGGGGGGAGGTCCCTTGCTGCTTCTTTCAAAACCTGCTCCCTGGTTCAGAGATGGAGGGGCAGAGGATGGCAAGAGGGCCACTGCCCCATCTTCTGGCCCTTTGAACTTGGCAGAGGAGTGGGTAGTGCGGAAAACAGATACAAAAGGTGATGGAACATGGAAGAAGATGAGGAGAAGGGAAAGAGGGGCGGCACTACTGAATTAAAAGCCAAAAGAGCATCACTTCCTCCCCATCCTTCCTCCTCAAACACTGGCTGCCTCTCTGCCACTCTGGAATCTCCTTGAGGGGCTTTCATGCTGCCCTTAAGGAACTGAGCAGCCCTGGAGGCCTCCTCTATACAGTCTCCCTAGATCAGGGCCCATCAACCTGGTATTTGAGGACATGGATACAAAATAAATTATATCTTTATCTTTACTAGCTTCTAACTGAATTTTAGCCTTTCCTTAGGACCTGAACGTAGGCTACCAAACAGTTGTAAAAAGGACTGCCTGTGCCTTGGACACCAAGAGACATCACAGTGTTTTCATGGCTCATTTACATCATCATTACTTTGAAGTTGTGATCATGATTAGCCCCATCAATAGATCTTGTCATTTAATGAATTCTTAAAGAAGCACTTGTGTTACTACATCACAAATTTGTGTTTTTTTAATATTTAAGTGATTATATTTCAATATATTCGGTTTCCTTTGTAACTCTATACCTTTTACGTTATACATTTAAAACATGATTTGAGAAGGGATTTATAGACCTCACGAGCCTGCCAAGAAGGCTCCAGATCTTTTGGTAGCCCAGCTATTTCACCCCTTACCCTCCAAATCATGCCACACTGCCTGCACCCAAATTCTCCTTTTCTTGTCCTTCTGCCTCTTTTTCCTAATGTCCTTTGTTTTTCCCTGTGGAACCCCCAGACCACCAAAAGAAAATCCCCCTCCACCCTCTCCTCCACATCCTCTGAAATAAATAGATCCATTACATTAACATTCTTGGACTCTAAGAGGAGAAATGGAGGCCTCAGGAAGCATTTTTAAAATTAAGATTTCCATCACTTTCAGAAGAATGAAGGGGTAGGGATACAGACAGCCCATACTCCGGGCATTTCCTACCTGTTATACCAACTAAAGGTAATGCTACTCAGAAATGAAGCCGTGAATGATGGATTCTGTAAGACACACACACACACACACACACAAAAAAAAAAAAAAAAAAAAGAAAAAAGAAAAAAAAATCAAAAAGTAATTCAATTTGAAACAGGAACTTTGTGGGACTCTATAATCAGAAACTGATTTTTATAGATATAATGTTATGCTAAAAAGTAGATATAATACTGAAGTAGACTGGACAACAGATTTATCTGGAAACCCTGAAGTTATTAGTAAAAATCAGATTTTCTGGCATAGATATATGATGAATTGTCTATGCTAAAGATTGGTGGGTCAATGTCAAAGTATTTCCACACACACAAAAGTATTTCCACATGCTAGTCACTCTATTTCCTTAAGCCATAAATGGTCCACTTTGCTATATTGTGGGCTCATGTGTCCTCCATGAGCCCTGGGCATCTCGAAGTTATAGTTGTCAAGATACCATCCAGTTAAATACTAAATGAGGTAGGCATATTTAGTGTCTCACATTCGAGGAGTCATCTTTTTCTGAAAATGCTGAAAGTATCAGGATCAGGACGTTCAGCGCATAGCAGATGAAGAACAGGCAGGAGTAAGCCAGATTAGAATTGTTGCCCTATGGGGGAAAACAAACAAACAAACAAACAAACAAACACAAACAAACCAACCAGAAATAAATGGGCCTTTTTCCAAATTAAGTCTAAATGTCCCATATGTCAATGTTCATGATTAAAACCTATCATCAAATTCCCCTATTCTATCCCAGAGTTCAACTGACTGTATGCCATTTACTCTTAGAAGGTGCTCACCTCTACCTCCTCGTGTCACCCTCTCTTTCCTCCTTACCTTTAAGAGTGTCCGGATCAGAGTCTGAAACTGGAAGACGCCACAGAGTACTGAGAGAATCCAGAATAGGGACAGGAACCAAGAGTCCTTCTGCACACACCATAGTCTGCTGTGTTGGAACAGCAAAACCAGGAGCTAGAGAGAAGTTCACATCGAGTTCTGAAGAATATGGTCACTAACTGAGGACAAGAGGCAAGAAAGAGGCCAGAGAACAAGGGAGCAGTAGGTCAAAGGAGGAGATTGTTATAACTAATCTGGCCAAGCAGAAAATACACAATGCCAAATTGTAGACTTCCTCCCTGATACCACCCATCTTCCTCTTTCAGGGCCTCAGCCTCAGGGCTCTCCTTGGGACCCCCTTCCCCACCCCTATGTCTGTTCACCACACTTGGGTGGGGAGTTAGCCAAGAATACAGAGGGTCCTCTACTGCATTTTAATGGAGTTACTCTGGGAGCCAGATAAGTCTTTTCAAGACCCAAGGAAGTTAATGTCAGGCACTACAGTAGTCCATCTGGGGAGGCAGATTCTGCTGGACGAGTGCAAGCTGTCTATAGGATTTTCTAATAATATCAAACTAAGTAATAATAATAAAAAAAAAACTTGCCTTGTAACAACTCACTTAAATATAATTAAATGGTTGTTTCCTAGATTCTGTGCCGAACATGTAAACTAGCATTCTGAAAACAAAGCCACGATTAGTAGCATTTGCTAATTTTTGTGGTGTAGAGATTACTACCATGGTAGATGTCAAGCCCCAACATACAGTCACTAAACAGCGTCGGGAAGAGATGCACACGGCCCTGTGAGCGGGCTCCAGCACACCATGCCTACACCCTTCTTGTTTTATAACAATGGTAGCAAACAATAATGCCTGCAGGGGCCAGGCCATGTTCATTCCCGAGTGAAGTAAAGGTGGAAGACTATGCTGAGCAGATGTGTAATCTATCAGGGATGACTGCCACTCAGTGCCAGCTGACCATTGCCCTATGGGGACACAAGCCCATAAGTGCCAGGCATGCTGATTTTCCAAAGAAGTTTAGAAATCCACAGAGTTATGTGGCATCTTCCTCTTTTAAAAAATGGTGGCAACTAATTCAGTTGTTGTTCAAACACTGCACAGGCCTCCCCCAAAAAACAGCCTGTAGGAGAAATAGCCGTTTCTGTTATCAAGTTTATACAAACAACCCTGGACTCTACGATCCATTGATAAGACTATTGGTCAATTTAAGAATAACATTTACATAACTTTTTTTTTTTAAACTCCTGAAACACTGTTTATTTCACTGAAACCTGGAAGCAGGGGAATGGGTATGTGAATGTCTGGGACACCAAGCCTAGAAGTGCATGTTGACAACAGGAACATACAGGGCCAGGGTGCTGAGGGCTGGACAGCTGTCCAGGGAACAGAGGTGGACAAAGATCTCTATGACAAAGGTCTTGTAGCACTAAAGAACACCAGTAGGAGTACTGCTGGCTCAAAAGTGTGGTACGGGTCATAGCGTGCAATCATCTAGACCTGGGCGGATGTGTCGATGTAATGGACAAGACTAATGTTGGAGTCCATGCTCTTCTGGATGTACTTCCAGTCAAACTCAGTGTCCTGGGTTCCCACTCAGAGGGGGATGTGGCGGGACATAACGAGCACGGTGATGGCCCAGCCCCAGGCAGCACCCATGACCTGTACTCCCCCTTGCCTGCATTCTGGGACATGACAAGGTTTAGGCCTATCAGGTCTACCACATCCAAGCTGGCCTTCACGAACTCCCCAGTGAACTCATACATGCCGCCTTCCCAGGTGAGGAAAAAAAAGTAGCCAGAAACAGCATCTTGCACAGCTGCACGAAGAGGTGGGTGACCCTGGCCTGCACACATTTCCAGAAGGCATTGTACTCAGGCCACTGCACTTGTAGGTGATGAAGTAGGGGAAGTAGCCTAGGGCAAAGCCATTCCTGAAGTAGAACAGGGTCATGGTGCTGACCTCCTGCACCCACCAGAGTGTGGGTCTCTGCCTTGGCCAGACTGACACTCGCTCATGTATAATTATTAGATGGAAAGATAGGAGGGCATAAGGTACGTACCTTTGTCATCAGAGCTAGTATTTACACTAGGGAAAAGGATCTAGATGTTAGTGTTCAAAAGAATATGAAAAGCTAAAATTTGATTCAACTCCATTACAAACAAGTTTTGCCTCATCATAGGCGCCTGAAAAAAGGTAGAGGAAACTGGACTTAGTTTTATTCCAAAAGAGTACATTTCAACCAGATGACTATGAATAGGGAGAGAATAAACAGGGCAGGAGTGGGGATACGCCTTACCCATGTGCCCAGGTAAAGGCTTGGATTGGTATATCTAATGGCAGGGACCGTGGCTTGTCCAGAGTCTTCTGTGAGTACAAGGACCAGTTCTATGGCTGTTAGAATAAGAAGGAACCCAACAAGCACCTGAGAAGGAAAAAGACCACTGTTAAGAAGATATCATTCTTTAGAATAGAATGGTTCCTGATAAAGATAATAAAGATAGTATGCAGTGATTCAGAGAACATGTAAGTAATACTGGCATCAATGAATACATGTAGTTCAAGTAATGGAATAAAGATCAATGTATGCTAGGACAGGTTTTTGAGGAATGTTGAGTATGGTGATTTTAAACTCTGTTCATAAATTCTGATATCTTCCTTCAAAAGATCTGATATCTTACCCCTTTTGTTGACTGTGAGCTTAGTCACTCATTTCTAAAGAGTAGAATATGCTAGAAGGTCATAAAACACAATATGGCTTCCTCGTTCTCTTTCTCAGATCACTTACTTCAGGGAAAGCTACCAACATCATCATGAGGATATTCAAGTAGCTCTATGGAGAGATCCATTTGGTAAGTAACTGAGACCTTTTGCCAACAGCCATGTGAGTGAGTCATCTTAGAATTAGATGCTTTAGCCCCACTCAAACCTTCAGATGACCTTAGTCTCTTCTAGCATGTCAGCTGCAACCTCATGAGAGACCCTAAAGCAGAACCCAGGTAAGCTGCTCCCAAATTTCTGACCCACGGAAAAACTGAGAGAAGAAATGTGTTTTTAATAGCTAAGTTTTGGAGTAATTTGTTACACAATAGGTAATAAAAATAGATTTGAAAAGGGAATCCCCCTACCCCAACTGGGATTTCTAGTTTCCTTGGTCATATTCTCTTTCCTTGGTTATTTATTATTCCCCAGCTCTTCCCCATATAACCTTTGAAGTTAACATTGCAAAGGAGTGTGACTATGTCACCCTAGGAAGACTCCAAGCCAATCAATATTTGTCCTATGAGTTCATAGGACATCATACACATTGTATTGTTCTAAAGAATCACCCCCACCCATCAGAATGAAAAAAGTACTACTTCCACTGAGGAAGTAGCAATTCTCATTCTCAGAATGAAGATCTTTAGTACCCTCTTCTACCAGCATCCCTTCCCACCCATCTATCCCTACTCATTCCCATGTCTCATTCATCCAGAATAGTTCAGGCAGAGATATTGGGCTGCTTGTAATGAAAACCAACCAAGGAGGGAGGTGAATCCATCTGTAGTAGGACCAGTGTTGTTATTTAGCAAGGCATAAAGTCAAAGACATGTTGATAAAGAGAATGTATTTCTCAAGTAGATTAATACATGATGTTGTGCTTTCCTCACCTGAGGCTGTGGGTTTTTTTCTGGAAAACCACAACAGCTTTTGAAGCATTTATGTTTACCTTTAGGTGACCTGGGAGTAAAATAGAGCAAAAGGTGGAGCTACAGCCCCCAGTCAAGGATGACTTTAGGTCAGGTGAAGGGAATACTAACCAGCTCCTCAGGCCAAGGAAAAAGAGCAGACCCCGCCACAGGCTCACATACATTAACGCTCGCAAACTGATTAGAAATATACTGAGCAATCCACATCAAAAAGGACAATTTACATTATAGAGAACTCCCACAAAGCAATTTAAAACAAAAACAAACAGTCCAGTGCAAAGGGCATAGAATGGAAAATTTGAAGAAAAAAAGCCACACATGGCTTTTAAGCACAGGAACAGATGTTTAACCTCACTGATAATTAGTGCAATTTCAAATGATACCAATATGCAATTTTTCATGTAACTGATTAGCAAATATCAAAAAGTTTGATAAAAATTTGGTGAGACTGAGGAAAAACCTCTATGGAGGTTAATTTTCACCATATATAAAAACTTTGAGCCCATATACTCTTCATCCAGTAACTTCACTTCTAGGAATTCATGCTACAGACACACTAATAGGTACAAAGTTATTTACTGCAGCACTGCTTATGACAGCAGGTTAAAAACCACCTAGATTTCTATCACATGGGGCACATAAGTTATGGGACACCCAAGTAACAGCATCGTTAGTAGTCACTGAAAAGCAAACAGATTCTGGGGTATCTGGGTGGCTCAGCCGGTTAAGCATCCAACTTGATTTTGGCTCAGGTCATGATCTCAGGGTTCATGGGTTTGAGCCCCCATTGGGCTCTGTGCCTAGCATCTTATTCTACATTTCATAACAAGGTCAATTAGGTCAGTTCAGTTAAACAGTGAGTGGTCTTATTTCAGGAGGTGGTCCTGCAGGTGGGCTTTCAAAGTTAGGCCCACAATGTGTAAACAACCGGGTAGATAATTAACCAGATATACAAGAAAACCAGAAGAATTCATGATCCAGGCTAGTTTTATAGGTAAACAATAAATATTCAAGGACAATTAATCAGAACTAGAATCTAATACCATAAAGGAATCTAACCATAAAGTTTTGTTACTGAAACATTTTTTTTCCTTTCCGAAATCACCGTCAAAAGGTAGCCAAATTAAGACTAACTTGTTTATAGAACAAGTCCAGTTTTAACAAACTTGGCCTGTTTACGTAAGTGCAGCAAGAACAGTGGCTGGCCATTTAAGTTCTTTTAAATCTGGTTTGCTGGAACTTTTCATAAGGAATTTCAGGTTGAGCCGTTAACAGCCTTTCAAGGCCAAGACACTTGCTATTAGACTCCCCTGCAATACCTATGGATTTGGGTTACTTCCTCTTCTTGAGGCCCCCAAAATATCATGAACCTGCTAGGAAGTGACCTTTCCTCCTTACCTGGTAAGGCTCCCAGGAACCCTGTAAACAAGGTACCAGGCCAATTTTTTCCCAACAGGCATTCATTGGCTCCATAAAATCAACCTTAGTTCCTTAAAGCTGTCTGGTCATATTGGAGTCTATGCATGTCTCTCTCAAATAGGACATTCCAGTCAAGGCCTTGATAATACAACTAAATGTTTCCAATGGTGCCATGTTACAAGGAAAAAAGATTTTCTTTTGGGGGGGAGGGGAGAGAAAGAGAGAGAGAGAATGAATGAATGAATGAATGAATCCCAAGCAGGTTCTGTGCTCTCAGCATGGAGCCCCACTTGGGGCTCAATACCACAAACCAAGAGATCACCACATGAGCCAAAATCAAGAGTCGGATGCTTAACTGACTGAGCCACCCAGGTGCCCCAGAAAACAGATTCTTATTGAACTTCTACAAATAACTAACTGATTTCCCTTATGACAGATTCTTCTAGCTTCACTTAAGCCAGCCACCATAGCAGCTACTATAGCACTGGGTTGATTAATCATAGGGGCAGATACAAAAGTCCTGTACCATGCCCCCAGGGGTCTCTTGTCCCCCAATATCTCACAGTCACAACATGCCCACTTTTGCTTAAAGCAGATCATTAGCTCCACTAATTCACTTGCAGAATATGCCCTCATAGCCACTCTCTGACTAGTAGGAATTCCTTCTCCATCATCCCCAGGCTCAAGAGTGGCCTAGGTCTTTGAATCAGAGGGCTTGCCCGTAAATCCTTTTCCTTTTCCATGATAACATCTTCCTTGCCAGAGAAGTCATCACCCCAGGGATCCCATGCTTTGGGGGCACAAGTCTCTTGAGACAGAGTAGCTCTCACTTGGGTACACCGTGGTCTGTGCCCATGCATCTTTGCCATCTTATTTCTAACCCCTACTCCTAACCCTGAAATCTTACAGACCTAATGTCTGCATTAGAGGAAAACATGGCTCATTCATCCTTTTCCAAAGCCAACGCTTCTCTGGTCTGTTCCAATTCTCTTCCTTATTCCTAATTCTCAGTCTGTGGCCTATCGCAAAGCACAGATCAACTGCCAAGCTACCACCAAAATAGCTCGTTCGCTATCTCTGTTTCCTTTCCCCACCATTGCAAACAGGATATCTGACAATCCCTGGGGAGTTTTCAGGACAGCCCCATACTCACATCCTGATCCAAAATGCTCAAAAAACCTGGCCAAGGCTCTTCACATGAAGGTAGCTGGCCAACCTGGGGTTCCCCTGAGGGAACAGGCTTTCCCCTGGCACAGCCCCTTTACCCACGCTGGGGTCATTTCCGGTAGCTTGCAAACCACACCAATCGTCAGCGGGTGGAGGAGGGTCAGTAGTGCATCCTTCAGCCTGAAAAGGCACTTTAATACCGAAAAGCAAAGGAAGCCACTCTATACCATTCACACAGAATTTCGTTCAGGGTAATCACTTACAGACAGGGACTAGCGGGCGGGCGCCAGCTGATGACCTAGGGCCGTACGCAGCTCTTCTCTACCACCTCCCTCCCCGTTCTCTGCAACTACCTGGACCTTAATCCCCAGCTCTTATGGAGCGAGGAGCATGATGGTGAGGTCACAGGGTAGTTATCTAAAGTGGTGCCACCTGTGCACCAGAGACGAGCCCAAGGTGAAGGACCAAAGATGGAGTCAGTGTTATAAGCATTCCTACAGTAGTCACCAAAATTAAGAATAACGTTAATAACAATGGGAAATTCTTTTCATATCATCTTAAGCAAAAAAGCATAGATTATGAAATTGCATATGCAATGAGCTTAATTATGTTTTAAAAATATGCATAATACGTAATCAAGTTTGGGATCTTGAGATGAGATCATCCTGAATTAGAGTAGGCCTTAAGTCCAATGACAAATGTTGGTCTTACAAGAGAATGGGAGAAGACACATAGGCATGGAAGACACAGGCAGAGAATGGAGTCATGCAGCTATAAGTCAAAGAATGCCAGGGATTTCTGGCAGTCCCCAGAAGTTAGGGGAGAGGCATGGGATAGACTCTTCCTCAGAGCTTCCAGAAGGAACCAACATTATCAACACCTTGATTTCAGACTTTTATCCTCTAGAATTTGAAAAATAAATATGTATTGTTTAAAAAAATAATACACACACACACGACAGGATTTTCCAGTTCAAGATACCAGATTTAGTATATTTATCTCCCATCCTTCTCCATTCCATTGATCTGCTTTATTACCACGTAATAAATCCATAACAGCACTGAGAATATGAATGGAGAAGGATAAGCTCAGTAGACCAGAAAAGTTCTAGAAGACAAAAAGCAAACATGTCAATAGTGACAAGAAAAAGAGCAGAGAAAACCATGGCCCAAAACATGTAAGAAAAGGCAGCAGTGAAAGAGGAGCCTGATGCAGACATTACTGGTCGCTGTGTTTGTACCTTCTGTCTGTCCGGGATTCACCCTCTGTTCTTGCCCCTACAAGCCTAGAGTGGTAACAGTTGGCCACTAGGCTCCAGGTCCCCTTTGAGAGACAATCTTCTCACGTGACCCTTTTTTCCCTCAGCCACCTGTTTCCCATTTGGGCCTGACTGGTAAATTGCCTACTCAAACAATTGGAAGCTCTGTTGGAAGCTGGACCCATTTCCAACCCTATGAGATGAGTTAAAACCTATCATGTTGGTCCCATTCTCCTGGCCTGTAATTGCTTTGGCCAATGGGCTTGCAACACAATTCTGGCCAAAGAGAACTGGGGAACAGCTTGTGGGGACTAGTTTGTGGGAGCTCTGGGGAAGTTTTTTTCCCT
This sequence comes from Herpailurus yagouaroundi, assembly GCF_014898765.1. NCBI lineage: Eukaryota > Metazoa > Chordata > Mammalia > Carnivora > Felidae > Herpailurus > Herpailurus yagouaroundi. Next base: position 39,120,151 of record NW_024412404.1, on the reverse strand, counting down.
CAGTGATAAATGTGATACATAGATCCAGAATATATAAAGAACTCTTTACAACTCAACAACAACAGCAACAAAACATACAGAACTCAATTAAAAAATAGGCAAAGGATTTAAAGAATTTTTTATTTCCTAAAAAGGTCAAAAAGCATATGAAAAGATGCTCAACATTATTAATCATTAGGGAAATGCAAATCAAAACCACAGTAAAATACCACTTCACGCCTACTCTGATATCTATAACTGAAAAGATGAACGGTAACAATTATTGGTGAGGATGAGTATTAGAACCCTCGCACATTGCTGGCAGGAATGTTTAAGGATGCAGCCACTTTGGAAGACAGTTTGTCATTTCCTCAAAATATCAAACATAGGGCTACCATATGTTAGCGGTTCGACTCTTAAGTATATACCTAAGAAAATTGAAGACCTATGTCCGCCCCAAATAAACACAATATAGGAAATCTAGCCAATGGTATATTATTTGGCCATACAAAGGAATGAAGTATTGATAGGTGTATAACATGGATGAACCTTGAAAACATAATGCTAAATGAAAAAAGCCAGACACAATTTGCTATATATTGTATGACTGAATTTATATAGGAAATATCCAGACTAGGCATAAATAGAGACAGAAAGCAACTTTGCGGTTTCCAAGGGATAAGGGGAGTAGGACAGAGTGGGGTGACTGTTTAATGGTACAAAGTTTCCACTTGGGGTGATGGAAAGTCCTGGAACTGAAGAGTGGTGATAGTTACACAACATTGTGAATGTATTTAATGCTACTGTATCTTACACTTTAAATTGGTTGAAACGGTCAACTTCACATTCTATGTATTTTCCTATAATAATAACAATAAAAAAGGAGTGAATTACTGACTCACGCTACAGCATGTATAAATTTTGAAAACATTTTGCAAGTTAAATAGGTCAGGTGCTAAAGGCTACATATTGTATAATTCCATGTCTATAAAATGTTCTGAATAGGCAACTTCATAGAAAGTTGATTAGTAGTTGCCAGGGGAGAGGGGAGAGGGGAGAGGGGAGGGAGGGGAAGGGAATGGATTGTTACTGCTTCATATGTCCTGGATCTCTTGGAGTGATGAAGCTATTCTGGAACTAGACAGTAGTGATGGGCACACAATTTTGTGAGTCTTCTAAAAACCACTGAAGTGTATACTTTAAACAGGTGTGTTTTATGGTATGTAGACTATATGTTAATAAAGCTAATTTTTTTAAGTGACACATAGGGGCATCTGATCTCTTTATCTGCCTCTGGACACTGACTGGAGGGTGTGATACCTGGAGCTGCTGCAGCCATCCTGTAATCACATGCTAGCTTGATAATTGGTTCGACAAGCTGAGGCAATCAGAAAAAAGATGAAAATAATCAGCCATCTGCTGAGGTTGCTGAGTCTCTAAAGTAGTAAATCCTGGAGCTGCACTACCTCTGGTCTTCCTGTTCTGTAAGATAATAAATTCCTTATTTTTTAAGCTAATAGGTGCAACTCACAGGTGAGTCTCCCACTGATAGAAATCTATTCTCTATAGTCAGCCTCCGCCTAGAGTAAGACTGGGAAAAAGGACAGAAATGACAGTCCTAATTGAAGTTCTGTGTACAGAACTGGTACAGTTACGCCAGGCATGTCCTTCTTTCCCCCACTTGCAAATCATTACAAATCCACTGACAACTGTATTTGCCACTGTTGCAGGCTGAGTCTGGAGTTGTTTCTTGTCCAGCGAGAGAGCAGACGCAGAACTGAATACGAGAGGGGTTAGTGGCGGGGCGGGGAGGAGACAAGAATCCCGAACAGGGGTTTCATCTCTGTATTAATTGAGCTCACAAGATATTACCCACATGGTGAACGTGAAGAAAACAAGATCTTACACACGTGAAAATGGAGAGAACAATCAGACAGTAATCGTTAACTTGTGTATGTAAGAAGCAAAGGGTCAGGGGGCAGGCGGCAAGTGGTTTGTGATCAAAGTACAATAGTATATTGGTGTTCAGTGGAAAGTAACTTCCTGCAGGTGTTATAACAAGTTACTCATGCTTCCATTACAACATCTCACTAGCTAACCTTGGGTGCTTTTACCACGTGGTAGCAGCTTTCTGTCCTAAGCTTTTTTTCTAACCCATTTATATAAGTAGAACCTATTTCCCCACATGCCACCACTACTCCTAAGCAAGCTAAAACAGATGTACTCTCCAAAGAAATGGAATCCTTAAAAACAAAAATGAAAAAGAAGTGGGGGGGGCGGCGCCTGGGTGGCTCAGTTGGTTAAGCATTGGCGTTCAGCTCAGGGCATGATCTCCGGTGCATGACTTCGAGTCCCAAGTCGGGCTCTGTGCCGACAGCTCAGAGCCTGGAGTCTTCTTTGGATTCTGTGTTGCCCTCTCTCTCTGCCTCTCCCCAACTTGCGTGCTGGTGCGCACGTGCTCTTTCTCTCTCTCTCTAAAACTGAATAAACATTAAAAAACAAAACAAAAAAACCGGAATGCTTTTCCTGAGGAGGGGTAGCAAGATAGTATGTGTCTTGGTGCCCCAGAGTAAAACAGTCTTCATTCGGTACAGCACAGGCTACTGCTCTTGGGAGAAGCCAGTAGGTCCACACAGTTGTCCAGTTGACTCAGACTCAGAGGCAGTCTTGCCCTCAAGAAGGGACAGCTGGGGAAGCTGACTTACATAACGGCAGAGGGACCTACTCCAGCCACATACATTCATTAACTTAGTCCCTCACTTATAATTGCAACAAAGAATGCTAATAACCATAAGAAAGTTGAGAAAAGCCAATACTAGCAAAGAAGATAGCCAAGATAAGTAAACAGAACAACTGATTCTGGGATAAAACAAATTATTAAGTGAAGAGAAAATGATTTTAAATTATTTTGAAATTAATGTACTAAAAGAGATTTGAGAATACAGTGCATCCATTAATAGGTTGATGTTTAAAAAAAAAATAAAAGGTAGGGGTGCCTGGGTGGCTCAGCTGGTTGGGCATCTGACTTTGGCTCAGGTCATGAGCTCACAGCTCATGAGTTCAAGCCCCACGTCGGGCTCTGTGCTGATAGCTCAGAGCCTGGAGCCTGCTTCAGATTCTGTGTCTCTGTCTCTCTCTGCCCCTCCCCTGCTCTCCCTCTCTCAAAAATAAATAAACATTAAAAAAAAAGTATATTCAGAAATTAAGAATAATTCTTAGAAACCAAACCTATGATTGTGAAAATAAAGGCTCGTTACGATGACTGGAAGAAAAAATTGGGGAATATCTTAGAATTTAGGTGAAGCAAGAAAAAGAAATTTAAAAAGAGAGAGAGAAGTTGAGAAGGAAAATCAATGCAGTGTTCAAAATCCACCTAAAAATAGTTCTGAAAAGATGGAATTTCAAAATTGGAGGAAAGGAAATGAAAGAAGTAATGTATGAAAATTTCTCCGAGATAAGAAAGACACGAATCTTTAGATTGAAAGTGTAGAACCCACTGAATGAAAAAAGACCCAGGTAAACAGACTCTCGTGAAATTTCAGGACATAAAGAATAAAGAGGATAAAAGCTTCTAGAGAGGATAACAAGAAATGAGAAGAATTCTATCTCAGTAGCACAGGATGTTGGGGAAAATATAGCAACATCTTCAGAGTTTTTTTTTTTTTTTTTAATTGTTTTGAAGCTAGCATTCCATCTCCAGAAGAACAATGTCAGAAAGCAAGGAGAGTTGCTCTCTGAAAATTTCATTTGAGGATGTTCTCCATATCCAAGAAATTTCTAATTTCTAATTCTCTCATTTTACACAAAAGGGGCATCAAGATGTAGAATCTAAAATTGATGGCAGATTATTTTTAGGAATGAAGGTAACCAACAGAAAAACTGAAAACAGTCATACAAAATGAGAAGACTGAGAGAAAGGGAGGAAGAAGAAAAAGGAAGCTGAAGGTAGGGCCAGTCAACAAAATTCCTTGTCTTTCACAGAGGACAGAAATGGATCTTTTTTGAAGGTGATAAATCAAGAAATACAGGTATAAACACATAATTTGTGATATGGAGATAACCATTGAAATAATTTTAAATGAAGGCCTCTAGAGAATGATACTAGAGGGTAGAGGGGTGAGAAAGAGACTTCGGCTTTTCTTTTTTTTTTTAAGAGAGTGGCAGGAAACGTACCAAATGTTAATAGGAGTATAATAGGAATTAATAGGAGTGATAACAATTATAAATAGATTTAATTTTCTTCCTATTTCTCAAACCTTCTACAATAACCATGCATTGTTTTTATAATCAGAAGTACACGCACACTTTTACTAAATAGGATCAGGGAAATATTATCATTGTTTATAATGATCACCATGTCCTTAAGTGGTCTTTGTCCCTGATCTCTGATTTATTGGAGGAGCTTCAAGCACACATGGAGTTTACTAAACTTTAAAGAGACACAATCTCACTAGTATTAAAAACAAAGAAAGAAAGAAAAGGAGAGTAGTCTGGCCATATTTAATATCTCTCCATCTTTGCAAGGTCCTCCTTTTCCCAGAGCTTTACGAATGACAAGCACTCTGGTTTAATCTTCTATTCATTATACATGTCTATTTCTACCACTTCCCTGGAAGATAAGTGTCTAGCTTCAGTGTCAGTATTTTCAGGGAATATAACTCCCAGCAGTATATTCTATTTTCAGAAAGTTAGTATTATTAGAAAGTCCTTTAATATATTTAGCCAAAGTGGGCTTCCCTGGAATAACCTCCACCCACTTAGTCTTGATCCTGCTCTCTGAAACTTTTCAGAACAAGCCTGGCAATCTTCTATGCTATATTATGCAATCACTTAAAGATGATTTCCATGTTTCACTGGGTCAACACCAAGTTTATTTTTGCTGTTGCTGCACATCTTGCTTTGACCTCAGAATTTCCACAAACTCCAGGACCAAATTCCTCTTTTGTTTCCCTGGGTCTGAATATGAGCTCATTCACTCATTGATTTTGTAATTCAGTTCATTCAATTACCTACTGTGCATCAGGTCCTTTCAGTAAGAATGCACATTTAAGCAAACAAATAAATGTGTAGAATCTCTCACCCTGGTCAAGCAATCTGACTTATTTCAGACAAGTGCAGACAGTTCAGGAAAGTCAGAGAGAAATAGCCCAAAAGCAGGTGGAAGAGGAAATGGAGAAATAAAATCAAGTTGAAGAATGAGCCAAGAAGAAGGTTCTCATAGAAGAAGTAAAGTTTTACTGTGTGAGGAATTATATTTCGGACTGTTCAGAGAAGAGACCAGTTATTTTGAAATTTTCAAGAGGAATCTGATTTGTGTTTGTCACTCTCAGGGTAGAGGACAAAAAAGGAAAGTATAAATTGTGAATGGAACTCCTGAGACTATGAGCAAGGGTAAGTGAATTATTACCTACAGAAAAAAAAAAAAGGTAATACATTGATTTTCTTTTCCTCTATAGGGATTTACATTTATAAAAGTTAGCAAAATGTGATATACCTGTATACCCGTATACCCGTATAATGGAATAATATTCAGTCATATAAAGGGATGATGCACTCATACATGCTACAATATGGGTGAACCATGAAAACCTTGTGCTAACTGAAAGAAGCCATCATAGAAGACCACATATTATTTTAAGATTCCATTTATATGAAATGTCTAAAATAGGGAAAATATAGAGACAGCAAATGGTTAGTGGTTGCTTGGGCTAAGGAGGATGGGGAGATGTTCTTTCTGTTCTAAAATTGATTGTGGTGATGGTTACACATATAAATACACTTAAAAAATAGCATTTAAGTGGGTAAATTGTATGGTTGTGAATTACATTTCAATAAAGCTGTTTTTAAACATTAATTAACAAATATAACTAGGATAGAGTACTGATTTACTCATTACCCAGCCTTATCTTGGAAGCCCCCAAAAAAGACAGTTGACTGATTTTCTTTTTTTAAATTTTTTTTAACGTTTATTTATTTTTGAGACAGAGAGAGACAGGGCATGACCGGGGGAGGGTCAGAGAGAGAGGGAGACACAGAATCTGAAACAGGCTCCAGGCTCTGAGCAGTCAGCACAGAGCCCGACGCGGGGCTTGAACTCACGGACTGTGAGATCGTGACCTGAGCTGAAGTCGGCCACTTAACCGACTGAGCCACCCAGGCGCCCCTTGACTGATTTTCTAACAAAAAGCTCTGACTTATTTTCAAGGTTATTAAAGCGTATTATTCAATGTTCAGAATCTAACACATTCTTGATTTGATCCCTACTTCTAGACTGCATTTAATATTAACATTCAACAAATTCATACTGAGTGCTAAGCTGTGCTTGGCACTTGGGTCAGCAAAGAGGACAGCAACCCTGCCCCCACTCTTGGGGACTGTTCATTCCTATCCAGAGTCCAACAAAACTCACCACCAGCCCCTGCCTTGGAGAGTCAATAAAAATCCCATTTTGGTTGACCAAGTTCCTTTCTTCCTTTTAGATTCCAGGTAATCTGATGTCATTGGTATGTGTGCTCATAGAACATTAAATCTAATTGGCATTTTAAAAACCTTGTTTAAGGATCAGGACAGGTAGGGAAAAACAAACAAACAAACAAACAAACAAACAATAACAAACTAGTGAAAAAAGCAGATGGTGGATTTTATGAGGTGGCTTTTTTCCTTCTTTTTTTAAAATTGTTTAAAAATTTTTTAAATTTACATCCAAGTTAGTTAGTATATAGTGCAATAATGATTTCAGGAGTAGAATCCAGTGATTCATCACCTATGTACAACACCCAGTGCTCATCCCAGCAAGTGTCCTCCTTAATGCCTCTTGCCCATTTAGCCCATCCCCTTACCCATAGCCCCTCCAGCAATCCTCAGTTTGTTCTCTGCATTTAAGAGTCTCTTATGTTTTGTCCCCCTCCCTGTTTTTGTATTATTTTTGCTTTCCTTCTCCTATGTTCATCTGTTTTGTATCTTAAATTCCACATATGAGTGAAGTCATATGATCTTTGTCTTTCTCTGACTAATTTCACTTAGCATAATACCCTGTGAGTTGACTTTGCAACCTCAGTTGAATGTCTCGGTTCCCACAAGACCCTTTCTGCATTAATCAGTGCCATTGGCTGAGGGGCTCCTCCCCTAGTTCTTGCTGGATTCTCTCCCACAGCTCCTGTTCCTTCCATATTTCCCTACTCAGGTATATGCCTGTGAGCACTCACCCTAACTCACTCTACTGTCAGTGACTGTCCAGACTCATGGAAGACTTTGGGAAAATGGAAGCCTTATTTCAGACCCAAGTTATGGGAGATGAGTGATGGTTGGATTGCCTGAACTGTGCAGAGGACACGTTTTATTTCCACCTCATTGTAGGTGCCAACTGAATTATAGTCTCCTGATTTATTAGAACAGCTTCAAGATAGGTCATCCAGTATTTGTTTCTCAAATATTAAAAATAACTATTAGACTGATCAATTACTCATCATTGGTGTTTAAAGAGTCTGATATCAATAAGATTTAAGAGTCACTATCATTGTGTAAAAATTAAAGTCACCTTAACTAAGAAATATGGCAAGGGGCCAGTGAGCACCTGTCTCAAGAAAGCTGGCTAAAAATAGGGAAGAAGACACTTTAACCACCAACAAAATGTCTCTATTGTGCATCAAGTAATTAGTTCGAAAATAGTGGAGTTCCCATACCTGCTTAGCAAGATAGAGTTTGGTGATAGATGATCTGTTGATCTTGGTTCTGTATACATGAAGAAGCTGCCAAGGGGCCAGGAGCCAAAGGAAACCCAAGGGAATCCACACCAGAACAGTTTGCTCAAAACAAAGTGGCAGGTCTGCTTCTGGGCTATCCAGGAATGAAGAATTCTGGGGGACCAAAGACGGAAGGATTGTTGAATATACTCATGTTTTGAAGACAGAAAACCAGTGCGAGACCACCCTCCCCTCCGACCCATTTCTAAACAATTTTAACTCAGTTCTACATCCATATCTGTCCTGACCCTTTAACTAGCTGCATTTTCCTATTTATTTCCATTGATATAGCTTCAACATTTAATGACAGTGACTTTTCTGGCCAACCCAACCTTAAAAAGCCTTTCTTTCTAGGCGAATTTCTCCACCAGCTCTTCTCAGGAAACTTCACTACTGCATTTGCTAGGTTGCGGGAAGAAGAGGAATGGACAGTTCCTCAATTCAAACAGTTCCCTGGGATATAGAAACTTGTTCTTCTTCTACTTTTTAGCACTGATTAAGCTCCCTGACAGATGTTCCAACATGCAGCCAGCAGGATGCTTTAGTCACACTATGACATTTAGTCTCCTTTGAGCCAGAGGGGCTTATAGTGATTGGAACCTGAGGGGATTGTTGGCACAGGAGCTGCAAAGGCACTATTGGATGGGAGGCTCATTCCCAGCAGGTCTGTAGTCTTTACTTTCTGTAATAGGTAGAAGTGTCTTGGGAAGTGGGGGTGGGAACACCAGTTCTTATTTCTCAGTCTTGTAAGGGGTAATTTTTCTCTCCTTATAAATATTTTCAAATTGTTTTTGTATAGTTGTTTGCACAAACTCTTTAAAGAAAACATTGAGGTGCCCTGACCAAGAGCTCTGTCAGATAGTCTCAGAATTCTCCAAAGATGCCCTGCTGAGGGGCACCTGGGTGGTTCAGTTGGTTGAGTACCTGACTTGGGCTCAGGTCATGATCTCACAGTTCATGAGTTCAAACCCGGTATCAGGCTCACCACTGTCAGCGTGTAGCCTGCTTTGGATCCTCTGTCTCCTTCTCTCTCTGCCCATCCCCCTTTTGCGCGCTCTCTCTCTGTCTCTCAAAAAGAAATAAATATTAAAAAAAAAAAAAGATGGCCTGCTGAGATCCTGGGGCCTATTAAGCCCCACCTGCCTGTGGTATGGAGGTCCTAGCCTGAGGCCCTTGGGGCCCAGGTTCTTTCTAAGATGGGAATGCTAACTCTGCGATCTCATTCTTACTCTTCTTATCTCTCCACCAAGAGATTCTAACTTTAGAATTCAGAAGAATAACCTAAGATATTTAAACTATTTTAACAAGCCCTCCATGTGATTCTGGTGCTGTGCTAGGCATTTGAAGACCACACTTCCACAGAATCATTAAATCCTAGGTTCCTTCTCATTTTCTATTCCACTAAGCCATTTAGTAACTGTTGCTCACCCTGTCTGCCTTGAAATTCTCTGCTCTAATGGTTCCAAAATGGTCTTGGTGCTCGTGACACCCAAATCTGCATCCCTGGCCTCAACTTCCACTCCACACCCCTAACTGCCAGGTCCTCTAGAACATATAGCTATCACTTCAACCTCAGCATGCCTCGACAAAACTCAACCAGGGTCTCCTCTTCTTCCTCTCAGCCCACAAACCCCACAACAACTTTCCCTCCTAATATTGTTGAGATTGGAAGTCTTTTCCCTATTTCTCTTTAGAGAAGATGATTTTGCAGCTAGCTAGTTTGAGAAAAGAGTCTAAGAGGGGCACCTGGGTAGCTCAGCCGGTTAAGCGTCTGACTTCGGCTGAAGCCATGATCTCATGGTTTGTGATTTTGAGCCCCACATCAGGCTTTGTGCTGACAGCTTGGAGCCTGGAGCCTGCTTCAGATTCTGTGTTTCCCTCTCTCTCTTTGCCCCTCCCCTGCTCATGTTCTGTCTCTCTCTCTGCCAAAAATAAAATAAAGATTAAGAAAATTTTCAAAATAAAAAAAAGAGTCTAGGATATAATAAACATATGTTAGAGAATATGTTACCTCTCCCACATAGAATGTCCTCTGGAGATATTATGACTTATCTTCTCTTAAACAAACAAACAAACAAACAAACCCTAGAAGAAACAAAACCAAATCCTGAGGTTTAGACCACCTGCACATCTAACTTTTCTGGTTCTTATTGGTAGCCACTTGAGGTTCATCTACTATTTTGTTCTGAGTCTGAGAAGAGTCAACAGTGAAGAGAAGTAGTATTTCTCACCCAAAATGTAGAGTTGCAGAACTTCTCCAGCATGATTCCTGGAGCACTTCTGGAATGAAGGCTCTTTTGTGACTCTGTTGTTTCTTATTATGTTTCTTATTAAGTCTTCCTCAGAGAAGGTGGACTCAAGTTGCAGTTCAGGATGTTACCTCCTATTCTGACATTCCAGATAAAATCATGTTTCCTGACCTTTCATCCTAACAGCTTACTCATTAACTTGCTCAGATGTTTATTTGCATTATCTCAGTAGCTAGACATGTGACTGAGGGGCCCCAGGGGCAGGTAGACTCACCATCCCCTGAAGAACCAGAAGCCTCTGTAGGTATGGTCTTATGTAAAAGGAATCACTGGAAAATGTCAGCAGAGGCATGCCTGGGTGGCTCAGTTGGTTGAGTGTCCAACTTCGGCTCAGGTCATGATCTCCCTGCTTGTGAATTTGAGCCCGTGTCTGGCTCTGTGCTGATAGCCCAGAGCCTGGAGCCTGCTGCAGATACTGTCTCCATCTCTCTCTGCCCCTCCCCTACTCACACTCTCTCTCTCTCTCAAGTATAAATAAAAAATAAACATTAAAATTTTTTGAAAAAAAAGAAAAACAAGAAAAATGTCAGCAGAGCTGGCAGACAACCCAGGAGAGAAGGAGCCTTTCCTTCTCTTGAAGACATATGACCTAAAAAGAGAAGTGTCCATGGAGGGGCAACTATCTTTAAACATGCAGTTTTACTTCTGTTTTAAGGCCTCAGAATTTATAGGAATGAGAAATGTCCTACTCTTCTGGATTTTAAATTAAAAGTTTAAAAATAGTATAAACTTTATTTGAAAAACTCAGGTTATAAAATAGTATATCCAGTGTGAACCTATACGTAAATATACGTTATGCAACAAAATGTTAACCTTAGCTGTTAGAGCTGTGGGTGATTTTCCTTTTTGCTTGTCTGCATTTTCTGATTTTTTCCCCATAATTATCAGGTATTATGCAATAATATTTTAAAGCAATCTTTTTGTATTGTGGTAAAAAACATGACAGAAATTTTACCATCCAACCATTTCTAAGCGTATACAGTTCAGGAGTGTCAAGTATATTCACATTATTGTGCAACCACTCTCCAGAACTTTTCCCAACTGAAATTGGGAAATTTTGCCCAACTGAAACTCTATACCCAGTAGATAACAACTCCCCATTAGCCCTTCCCCTAGAAAAGCAAATGCTCTTTTAAAATCAGGGTACCCAATGGAAACCAATTTGATAATAAATTTCATATATCGAAAAAAAAAAGAATAATAATACAGTAAAATCAGGGTACCCGAAATTAACAGCAGCCATACATGCTTGCCAACATATTAAAGTACAGATGCCATTATTTGGGGGATCATGTGAAACCATTTTGTTCACTAACACAAAAAAACACTTCTTTGTTCTGTGAGTATATACAGACCATCTACAGAGAGTAATTAACAAAAGAGTATTTATACTTTAATGTATACATACATACATATATATTAATTTTTTTAACATTTATTTATTCTTTGAGAGAGAGAGACAGAGTGTGAGAGGGTGTGGGCAGAGAGAGAGGGAGATACAGAATCCAAAGCTGAGCTGTCAGCACAGAGCCCGACTAGAGACTCGAACCCATGATCTGAGCCAAAGTCAGATGCTTAACTGACTGAGCCATCCAGGTGCTCCCATACCTATATATTTAATGTAGACTTTAGTGCCTGGCCTAAGGTTAACTATCCATTTGGTTACCTTAAACTCACAAATGATAATAACACTTACCACTAGTACCAGTGGGTATGTTGTGAATTATTAGCATCTGAAAGATGTGTAACTTTAATTAGGACAGTCATTCAGTTCTGTGAATGACTTAGGCCTTGGGGTGTTCAAATACATTTGGACAGAAATTTTCTATGTTTACCATAAACATTTTCTAGTTCCTCAATATACACATACTAAACTATTCTTATGTAATTAGATGGTATTGCCATACTTGCCACATAAATGTATAAATGCATAAATAAAACCTGGATAAAAACATGGTGCCAAGTGTTTCTAATGGATTTGTTTTGGGGGGTTTTTTTAGACTTAAAAAAATGTTTTTTATTATTTATTTATTTATTTATTTATTTATTTATTTATGTGAGTAATCTCTATACTCAGCGTGGGGCTTGAACTCACAACTCCAAGATCAAGAGTCACATGCTCTACCAACTGAGTCAGCTAGCCACTCCTTATTCCTTATGGATTTGTGATTGTCCTCAGATTTGTTGCCTGTTTCCGCTGTTAAATATCAGAATGATTACATGACATGTGTCCATTATTCCCAGTCGACATCCAACTGAAAATATTGTGTCAAAAAAAGAATGAAATCCTCATGACTGAATCCATTCCTTTGGGAGCTACTTTGACCAAAGAGGTGAAATGAGAAATTCTGATGAGAGAAACAAATAACACGAACCTGGCTCACCTAAAGTGGTGATGCTTAGGACACACTGGCAGACACTAGACAACTTGTCACACATGCTCCACGGCCAAACTCTAAGGGCTTTTCAGAAAAGTCATCGATGCCTGCAGCTGTGTTCCCTGATGACTTAGCCTGCTCAACACTAGACTTCCCATACTGGCCTGTTTGATGCCCTCCAACTAATTAGTTTAATCAGGAATAAACTCTCACTCTCCCTAAACTGTGTGTTTGCCTCTTTTCCTGTCTCTCTTTTTTATAAATCCTGGCTTTTGCCTTTGTTGACAATAGTGTAATGACAATCTCTCTCAAGTATGAAAAAACTAGCATACAGACATCCAGTTAAATGTCTGAGTTAGTCTTTGACAATGATGTCAATCCTCTTCTTTCTAGCAGATGGATATTGACTGAACATGTCTAGCAAGTAGTTATGAAAGCAAATTGGCTATGCTTGGAAATGTTCATTGAGACTGAAGAGAGGGCCTAATGAGAGGTATGGTGTGAGTGGAATTATTTTCTACTTATAAAATGTAAACTCCCTGTGGTGTCTACTGCAAATAAGATGAACAAAAAGTGACTGATAAAAATTGTAATCATGTTTTAAAACAAGCAGAATTTGTACTCATTTGTGCTTAAAACATTTTGAGTAGCCAAAAAAAGGGAGGGTGGAGGATCTAAATATTCACCAAAACAAATGCTTAGGTTTTAGGATATTTACTGACATGGATAGGGTAAACATATGATGTATTATCAAATGAAAGAAGAAGTGGGTGGGTCTGGCATGTAAAGAGTTTGGCAGTTACCATTCCATCCTAACAAGTAAAATGTTGGACAGACTGAAAAATCAACAATTCTTCTTAGATCAGTAAGAGAAGTAAGGTCACAGAGCAAACTGCTGTCCCCCAAATTGAAGAGACAGACAGGCAGACAGGCAAATGCAGAGAATCACAATTTACTGGGGTGGGGAATGCTGAACTGTAATTTACCAACTGATAGAGAGTCTTAGTGTCTGAGTCACAGAGTCACTGAGTTTTTCTTTTCTTTCTTTCCTTTTCTTTTTTTTGTTTTTTTGGTTTGTTTTTAAATTTAAATCCAAGTTAGTTAACATAGAGTGTAATAACAATTTTAGGAATAGAATTTAGTGATTCATCACTTACATATAACACCCAGTGCTCATCCCAACAAGTGCCCTCCTTAGTACCCATCACCCATTTAGCTCATCCCCCCACCCAAAACCACACCAGCAACCCTCGGTTTGTTCTCTGTATCTAAGTCTTTTATGGTTTGTCTTCCTCTCTGTTTTTATCTTATTTTGAGAACTTTTCTTTTTTAAGTAAGTAAACAATTTATTAAGGGCTTTGCCTACAAAAGCACAACATAGACAAAGTCTGAAACGTCATTACTATAGACATCACCCAGTTGATAACTTAGAGTAGAAAATGCAGGAAAGTGACCCAGGGCTGACTTCCCACATCTGCACTTGGGCAAGTGCATGGGGGGAAGACTGTTCTAGGAGTCACATCGTGAAACTGTTGTGAAACTGTTATTCTGCCATTGTCTCTGCAAAGTCTGTTAGCCACTGAATGACAGGATGGTTTGGGCATTAGCCGTTCCTGTAAATAGAATGTTGTCTCTCAATCATTCATGTCCATACCGCCAAGGTAGCACATTAGCAACTCCAGCTCATTTTTATCGAATATTTTAATCAAATCAATAGAAAGCAATTCTGTGAATCCCTCCAGGAAGTTGTTCATTTACTTGTGGACCCTGTTCACAAATCTGCACTGGATGACTCAGTTTCTGCCTGAAATCCAACTGAAGTCTCCATCATGTCTGAGAGGTTCAAAAAAAAAAAAAAATCCAGGGGGACTCTGTGATAGGGGAGCTCCCCCCTATAAACATTTTTATGAGTTTTACCTTCAGGAGCTTGAGGAGGTTCTCACAGTGAATATTGGAGAAAAATCTCATCCTGCTTCTGGCAGGCAGAGAAGAAAAGTAGCCATTTGAAATATACCAGAGCATTCTGTTTTTAACAAGATCTGCTCTCAGAAGAACTGTTTAACCAGAACTTAACCCATTGGGGTTTTCTCAGAGCCTAACCAACCTGCAGAGAGAGAAATGCCCAAATCAGCCTACTCTAGCCTTCTTGTTCCACCTAAGAGAGGAGGCTGAGAGGTACTTGCAAAGTTCACAGTCTGGAGGCACCAGATCACTAAAAGACTGAGACCTAGTCATAGGACCAGAGAACACTTCCTCTCCTCCAACATGTCACCACCATATCACTAAAGGCCAATTTCAGCAGTTCCTTTTACCCAGTACATCAAGTCCAGCTACCAAGAAAAAATTGCAAGGCATACTCAAAGGCAAAAAACACAGTTTGGAGAGATAAAGCAAACATCAGAACCAGACTCAGATATGGCAGGGAGGTGGGAATGATCAGACTAGGAACTTAAAACCACTATGATTAATATGCTAAAGGCTCTAATGGATGAACTAGACAACATACAAGAACAGATGGGCGATGTAAGCAAAGAGAAATTCTAAGAAAGAATCAAAATGCTGGAGATAAAAAAACATTGTAATGGAAAGGAAGATGGCCTTTAATGGGCTTATTAGTAGACTGGACACAGCACAGGAAAGAATCTCTGAGCTTGAGGAGATCTCTGTAGAGAATGCTACAACTACAAAGCAATGAGAAATTAATCTGAAAAACAACAGGAGTATCTAAGAACTGTGGGACAACCACAAAAGGTGTAGTTCAAACAAGAACAGAAGTATGTAACCCAAGGGTGATCTTTCCTGGCATGCCAGAGGGCTCTGCAATCATTCCAGCACCTTGAATATTTGTATCAATGACTTACAAGCATTGACATAACTCATGCTTAATGGATATCTATTATATGTCAACCTCATGTAGGTTTCTTAAATAATGAATACATTTCTATGTTAAACACTAACAGTTTTGTCTCTTTTAGTCCTTATAATAATATTAAAAACATTCTTTTAATGTTTATTTTATTTTTTGAGAGAGAGAGAGAGAGAGAGCAAGAGCGTGAGCGGGGGAGGGGCAGAGAAAGAGGGAGACAGAATCCAAACAGGCTCCAGGCTATCAGACAGAGCCTGACACAGGGCTTGAACTCACAAACCATGAGATCATGACCTGAGCCAAAGTCGGACACTCAACCAACTGAGCCACCCAGGTGCCCCTGTCCTTATAATAATCTTATGAAGTAGGTATTTTTTTTTTTTTTACAATTTCACCAACTGAGGTTCAGAAGGGTTAAGAAAATAATTCTACATCCCATAATTTATGAAGAACAATGTTTCATATCTGTATAGTAAGAATGTCAGATGTCCTTCTACCCTTTTATGAGGTAGTGAACACTAGAGAAAAGATACGTGCTCTGGGGAGAAGGTCTGACTAGAAGATTTCCAAGATTTTATGATTTAATGTATATGCAATTTACATAAAAAACAAAAATACTGTGATGATTCCCTTTACCTGAGGATGCACTGTAGAATTTCTTTAAATCAAGCTGTCCTAGGGGCGCCTGGGTGGCTCAGTCGGTTGAGCGTCCGACTTCGGCTCAGGTCACGATCTCATGGTCCGTGAGTTTGAGCCCCCCGTCAGGCTCTGGGCTGATGGCTCAGAGCCTGGAGCCTGCTTCCGATTCTGTGTCTCCCTCTCTCTCTGACCCTCCCCCATTCATGCTCTGTCTCTGTCTCAAAAATAAATAAATGTTAAAAAAAAAAATAAAAAAAAAAAATAATAAAATAAATCAAGCTGTCCTAGTGCCCTGAAGATGTGATCTGAATATGTCAAATACGTGCAAGTTTGCAGGATGTTCCTATTCTATCAGAAGAGGTGTTCTGCGAACTCTCTCCTTTAGTGTTATCATTGATATTTAAAGACTGTACTGAAGGGGCACCTGGGTGGCTCAGTCAGTTGAGTGTCTGACTCTTGATTTCAGCTCAGGTCATGATCTCACCGGGCTCTGTGCTGAAGGTATGAAGCCTGCTTAGGATTCTCTCTCTCCCTCTCTCAATGCTCTTCCTTCTATCTCCCTCTCATGCTCCTCCCTCTCTCTTTCCTTCTCTCTCAAAATAAATAAACATTAAAAAAAAAACACAAAGACTGTACTAAAAAAGACATCTTGCAAGATGTGAAGGAGTCAGGAAACCTGGATTCTGGCCTTGCCTCTGCTGGTCTTATGTAAAATGATCTCTCCCAAATCTCCTCCTAACGGTCTCCAAAAATCTCAATGTATGTATACTAAATTCATTGCATAGAGATAATTCGGTTGGAGAGAATGTTTGATCAGAATGACTTGGCAAAGAATATGCTGTATCATTTCTACTTAGTAAGCAAATGTTGACTAATAAACGTCTGCACTAAGTAACTGAAAACTCTACAAAAGTTCAATGTTCAAGATAACCAAAGAGTTGTATACTTTTAGTTAATGATTACAGATAAACTTAAGAAAAGTTTTCTTTCTGGTGTAATATCTTAATATAGATTTTGAGATTTAAGTGGTAACAGAAAAAAGACTGTTTTTCCCTTCATATTTTAAAATTTCGCCTATTAGTTCATGCTCCTATAGCAAAAACTAAAAACTATAATTATAAAGTAATAAGATAAGTACTACCCAATTCTCCCACCAAAGATAATGTGTACATTTTTGTATTGCTAAAACCAAAAATATTTTTAGAATAACCAGAGACCAAACAGGATGTACAGATGAGTAAAATTTAAAATTTTTTCATTTATTTAAAATGAATTTACCAGCAATTTACCAGAAATCCATTCAAACTAGTGTAGCTAGTTTGTCGAAAGATGCAAACTAAACACAAAACAAGAAACAATATTTTGCTTCTACCTATTGTCTTCAGCCATGCTATATATAGCCTTCCCTGCCCTTGACCACATGTCAGGTAGATCCTATAGCTTTTTGGTTTCTTTCAGGTACTAAAAGTTCAGGCTAATCTAATTTAAATCTCACATGTATTTTTAAAAAAAACAGCTTTATTGAGTTATAAATTTCTATATAATTCACCCACTTAAAGTGTACAGTTCAATTATTTTTGGCATATTCACAGTTGTGCAACCATTACTACAATAAATTTTGGAACATTACTATCACCCACAAAACAATCTCACTTTCATTTTAAAGCCCCTCCCATTTTCTTAGCTCAGAGACCTCAGCCACTGCTAGAAAGAAGTGTCATTCCTTTTATCTTTTTTCTTTGTTATTCAATTCCTTGTCATCTAATTTCCAGGATGTGAGGGGCAGGGATGGGAGCACTGAAGAAAAGATGCAAAGGTAATTTCACTGAGCTGGTAAAATGCCTGGCACTGAGGAGTTTCCCAGGCTATGGGACCTTTCAAGGGAAAATTGGAAAAATTCCAAGCAAACTGGGATAATGGGCCACCCTATGAGTTACTGCTATTTGTAGTTCACTCTTGCTTGATCAATGGCTAACTATTACACTTTGTTACAGTTGCCTTCCAGGTGGTCCAACTCTTAGCTCTTCCTTGAGGCACACTGGAGACCTCCAAACTGAAATTCCTAACACAAGTTGTGGACTCTGAATGACCTCTTCCCCTCTCAAATCCTGTCTTTCAGTATAGTACACTCTTGCACTTCTCGTGGTATTGTTTGTTCACTGGATTAAGTTGGGAACAACCAGATCTCCATTATAATGTTAACTTCCTACTTTTATCACTGGCAAATAATCTATAGAGTGATACTTTGGCGATATGTGGATATTCAGCCCCTACTCAACCTTTTACCTAATGGTTTTAGTATTGGTGGTCTTTAACTGATTTATGTCATTAAGGGTTGCAAAAACAGTTATTCTCTAATTCTAGAAGATCAATGATGGTGCTAATGAACATTTGGATACAACTTTTTGTGTGAACGTGTTATCAATTCTCTTGGGTATATACAGAGGAAATGCTGTGACATATGGCAACTCTATGTTTAACATTTCAAGAACCCCCAGACCATTTTACCAAGCAGCTTCACCATTTTACATTTCCACCAGCAGTAGATGAAACTTCTACATGCTCCACATACTTGCAAATGCTTGGTTTGGTCAGTCTTATCGGTTATAGTCATTCTAGTGGGTGTAAAGTGGTATCTCATTGGGGTTTTGATTTGCATTTCCCTAATGACTAATAATGCTGAACATCTTGTCACATTTTTGTTGGTCAACTACATACCTTCTTTGGTGAAATCTATATACAAATCCTTTGCCCATTTTAAAATTGGATTGTCTTGTCAACTGATGAGTGGATAGAGAAGATGTGGTATACACACACACACACACACACACACACACACACACACACTGGAATATTACTCAGCCATCAAAAAGAATGAAATCCTGACGTTTGCAATGACATAGATGGAGTTAGAGTGTATTATGCTAAGCAAAATAAGTCAGAGAAAGACACATACCATATGATTTCATTCATATGTGGAATTTAGGAAACAACAGATGAACATATAAAAAGGGGGGGAAAAGAGAGAGAAGGAAGCAAACCATGAGACTCTTTTTAAGTTTATGTATTTTGAGAGGGGGGGGAGGGGCAGAGAGAGAGGGAAAGAGAATCCCAAGCAGGCTCTGTGCTGTCAGTGTGTAGCCTGATGGTGGCTAGATCCCATGAACTGTGAGATCATGACCTGAGCCAAAACCAAGAGTTGGATGCCTAACCGACTAAGCCACCCAGGCACCCCAAGAGATTTTAATGATAGAGAACAAACTGAGGGTTTATAGAGGGAGGTGGGTGGGGGGTGGGCTAAATGGATGATGGGTATTGAGGGCACATGTTATGATGAGTACTGGGTGTTATACGTAAGTGATAAAGCACCAAATTCTATTCCTGAAATCAATATTACACTATATGTTAACTACAATTTAAATAAAAATTTAGAAGAAAATAGGAGTCTTTTTTTAATATTTATTATTTTTTTAAATATGAAATTATCAAATTGGTTTCCATATAACACCCAGTGCTCATCCCAACAGGTGCCCTCCTCAATACCCATCACCCACCCTTCCCTCCCTCCCACCCTTCATCAACCCTCAGTTTATTCTCAGTTTTTAAGAGTCTCTTATGGTTTGGCTCTCTCCCTTTCTAACTTTTTTTTTTCCTTCCCCTCCCCCATGGTCTTCTGTTAAGTTTCTCAGGATCTACATAAGAGTGAAAACATATGGTATCTGTCTTTCCCTGTATGACTTATTTCACTTAGCATAACACTCTCCAGTTCCGTCCACGTTGCTACAAAAGGCCATATTTCATTCTTTCTCATTGCCAAGTAGTATTCCATTGTGTATGTAAACCACAATTTCATTTTTTTTTATCCATTCATCAGTTGATGGACATTTAGGCTCTTTCCATAATTTGGCTATTATTGAAAGTGTTTATTATTATAAACATTGGGGTACAAGTGCCCCTATGCATCAGCACTCCTGTATCCCTTGGGTAAATTCCTAGCAGTGGTGTTGTTAGGTCATAGGATAGATCTATTTTTAATTTTTTTTTAATGTTTATTTATTTTTGAGAGAGAGAGAGAGAGAGAGAGAGAGAGAGCGAGCGAGCCGGAGAAGGTCATAGAGAGAGAGAGGGAGACACAGAATCTGAAGCGGGTTCCACACTCTGAGCTATCAGCACAGAGCCCAATGTGGGGCTTGAACTCACGAACAGTGAGATCAGACCTGAGCTGAAGTCGAATGCTTAACCAACTGAGCCACCCAGGCGCCCCTATTTTTAATTTTTTGAGGAAACTCCACCGTTTTCCAGAGTGGCTGCACCACTTTGCATTCCCACCAACAGTGCAAGAGGGTTCCCATTTCTCCACATCCTCGCCAGCATCTATAATCTCCGGATTTGCTCATTTTAGCCACTCTGACTGGTGTGAGATGGTATCTGAGTGTTGTTTTGATTTGTATTTCCCTGATGAGGAGTGACATCGAGCATCTTTTCATGTGCCTGTTGACCATCTGGATGTCTTCTTTAGAGAAGTGTCTATTCATGTTTTCTGCTCATTTCTTCACTGGATTATTTTTTTCGGGTGTGGAGTTTGGTGAGCTCTTTATAGATTTTGGATACTAGCCCTTTGTCCGATATGTCATTTGCAAATATCTTTTCCCATTCTGTCGGTTGCCTTTTAGTTTTGTTGATTGTTTCCTTTGCAGTGCAGAAGCTTTTTATCTTCATGAGGTCCCAATAGTTCTTTGTTGCTTTTAATTCCCTTGCCTTTGGAGATGTGTCAAGTAAGAAATTGCTGTGGCTGAGGTCAGAGAGGTTTTTTCCTGCTTTCTCCTCTAGGGTTTTGATGGTTTCCTGTCTCATATTCAGGTCCTTCATCCATTTTGAGTTTATTTTTGTGGATGGTATAAGAAAGTGGTCTAGTTTCATTCTTCTGCATGTTGCTGTCCAGTTCTCCCAGCACCATTTGTTAAAGAGACTGTCTTTTTTCCATCGGATATTCTTTCCTGCTTTGTCAAAGATTAGGTTGGCCATACTTTTGTGGGTCCAATTCTGGAGTCTCTATTCTATTCCATTGGTCTATGTGTCTGTTTTTGTGACAATACCATGCTGTCTTGATGATTACAGCTTTGTAGTAGAAGCTAAAGTCTGGGATTGTGATGCCTCCCACTTTGGTCTTCTTCTTCAATACTACTTTGGTTATTCAGGATCTTTTGTGGTTCCATACAAATTTTAGGATTGTTTGTTCTAGCTTCGAGAAGAATGCTGGTGCAATTTTGATTGGGATTGCATTGAATGTGTAGATAGCTTTGGGTAGTATTGACATTTTAACAATATTTATTCTTCCAATCCATGAACATGGAATGTTTTTTCATTTCTTTTTATCTTCTTCAGTTTCCTTCATAAGCTTTCTATAGTTTTCAGCATACAGATCTTTTACATCTTTGGTTAGGTTTATTACTAGGTATTTTATGATTCTTGGTGCAATTGTGAATGGGATCAGTTTCTTTGTCTTTCTGTTGCTTCATTATTAGTGTATAAGAATGCAACTGATTTCTGTACATTAATTTTGTATCCTGCAACTTTGCTGAATTCATGTATCAGTTCTAGCAGACTTTTGGTGGAGTCTATCAGGTTTTCCACGTATAATATCATGTCATCTGCAAAAAGTGAAAGCTTGATTTCATGTTTGCCAATTTTGATGCCCCTGATTTCCTTTTGTTGTCTGATTACTGATGCTACAGCTTCCAACACTATGTTAAACAACAGCAGTGAGAGTGGACATCCCTGTCGTGTTCCTGATCTCAGGGGGAAAGCTCTCAGTTTTTCCCCATTGAGGATGATATTAGCTGTGGGCTTTTCATAAATGGCTTTTGTAATGTTTAAGTATGTTCCTTCTATCCCGACTTTCTCAAGAGTTTTTATTAAGAAAGGATGCTGAATTTTGTCAAATGCTTTTTCTGCATTGATTGACCGGATCATATGGTTCTTTTAAATGCTTATTTATTTTTGAGAGAGAGAGAGAGAGAGACAGACAGACAGACAGACAGACACAAAACATGAGCAGGGGAGGGGCAGAGAGAAAGGGAGACACAGAATCTGAAGCAGGGTCCAGGCTCTGAGCTGTCAGCACAGAGCTCAACATGGGGCTCAAACTCAGGAGCTGTGAGATCATGACCTGAGCTGAAGTCGGCCACCCAACTGACTGAGCCACCCAGATTGTCTTTTTATTGTGAAGTATTCTTTCATAGTCTGGATTTTAGCCCTCTATCACGTATGATTTGCAAACATTTTCTCCCATTCTGTGGGTTGTTTTTTCACTTTCTTGATGTTATTCTTTGACACTTAAGTTTCCAATTTTGATTAAGTCCAAATTACCCATTTTTTTCTTATGTAATTTGTGCTTTTGATGTCATATCTAAAGCTTTGCCTTTAGATAACCTGAGGTCACAGATTTATTCCTGTTTCTTTCTCAGAGTTTTAGGTCTTAGCTCTTTTATTTAGGTCTATGATCCATTTGAGTTAATTTTGGTATATGATGTAAAGTAAGGTCTTTCCTTCTTTTCTAACTTACTTCTTTTTTGGATATGGATATCCAGTTGTCCTAGCACTGTTTATTATAAAGACAATTCTTTCCTCAGTGAATTGTCAATTCATCCTTGTCAAGAATCAGCGGACAACATGAGTTTACTTCTGGACTCTCAATTCTATTGCACTGAGTTTTGTATTCAACTTTATGCCTGTACCACATTATCTTAATTACTGTAGCTTTGTAGTAAGTTTTAAAATATAAGTCCTTGGGGCGCCTGGGTGGTTCAGTCAGTTGGGCATCCAACTTTGGCGCAGGTCATGATATTGCAGTTCATGAGTTCGAGTCCCACGTTGGGCTCTGTGCTGCCAGCTCAGAGCCTGGACCCTGCTTCAGATTCTATGTCTCCCTCTCTCTCTGCCCCTCTCCCATTCTCTCTCTCTCTCTCTCTCGAAAATAAATAAAACATTAAAATAAATAAATAAATAAATAAATAAATAAATAAATAAATAAATAAAATGTAAGTCTTCCAACATTGTTCTTCTTGTACAAGATTGACTATTCTGGGTCTCTTGTATTTCCAAATAAATTTTAGGATCAGCTTGTCAATTTCTGCAAAAAACACAGTTGGGATTCTGAAAGGGATTGCATTGACTTTGGATACCAATTGGAGAGTATTACTATCTTAATATTGTCTTCCAATATATAAATGTGGGATTTCTTTTATTTATGCTAGGTCTGTTTAAATTTCTTTCAACAATGCTTTGTAGTTTTTAATGTGAAGTCTAGCACTTCTTTGGTTAAATTTATTCCTAAGCATTTTCTTTTTTGATGCTATTATAGATGAAATTGTTTTATTTATTTATTTATTTATTTAGGGCCAGAGACAGCACAAGTGGGGGAGGGGCAGAGAAAGAGGAAGAGAGAGAATCCCAAGCAGGCTCCACACTGTTAGCATGGAGCCCAGTGCGGGGTTCGAACTACAAACCAGGAGATAATGACCTGAACTGAAACCAAGAGTCAGACACTTAACCAGCTGAGCCACCCAGGCACTCTGAAATTGTTTTCTTAACTGCATTTTAAGACTGTTAATTAACAATGTATACTGTAGTATTGCTATGGTAGTGTATAGCGATACAATTGATTTTGTATATTGATATTGTACCCTGTGACCTTGCTAAACTCATTTAACTTTTTGTGTTTGTATTCCTTAGAATTTTCTACATACAAGATCATGTTGCCTAAAAATAGAAAGTGTTTTACCTCTTCTTGTCCAATCTGGATGCTTTTTATTTCTTTTTCTTGCCTAAAGCCCTCACTAGAACCTTTAGTATAGTGTTGAGTAGGAATGGTGAAAGTGGACATCTTGTCTTATTTCTGATTTTAGGTATTAAGTATGATGTTAGCTGTGTGTTTATTTTGTGTGTAGATACTCTATCAGATTAAGGAAGTTCCCTCTATCCCAAGTTTGTTGAGTGTTTTTATTATGAGAGGATATGGGATTTTGTCAAATATTTTTTCTGTGTTGAAAAGATTGTGTGATTTTTGTAGTTTATTCTATTAATATGGTGTTTGACTTCTGGATGTTAAACCAGCATTGCATTCCTGGTATAAATCCTACTTGGTCATAGTGTGTAACTGCTTTTATGTTGCTAGATTCAGTTTACAGGACAAAGTGAAGAGTGGATCTGCAGGGGCAAACAAAAGATATCCAACACAGTTACCAAAGACAGTAATATAGTCAGGACCACCAATCCAGTGCTCTTTTTCCACTAGCAAACTAATCCATGAGCATATAATTTGATGAGTACAGTGAGAAATATATAAAATATAAAGATGTGGTCTCTTAGCCTCAAAATACTTATAGAATTGTTCAGAAGAAACTTATACCTACAGGAATAATCAGTAAATATTTAAAAACAGGACTAAAGTGGTGAAAAATAAAATCAAGGTAGGAATTACCTTATGCTTCTTTTATATTCACATAGTGGAAGGCTAAAGTATTAGCTTTAAAACTCAATGCCTGGCTTCCTGGGAGGGCTTTTAAACTATCAAAGACTGACACTAGAAAGCTGGGCTATAAGAAAAGAACGAACACTTAACAGGTACTCACTACGTATTTGGTGCTTTAATATATTACTTAACCAGGATCCATGGTCATTATTCTTGACTTACAAACGAGGTAATTAAAGTTCAAGAAATTAACTTTCTCATGCTTAAACTGGGAACCAGGATATCCCAGGTATGTCTGGTTTGCCTAGAAGTATTGCTCTCTGTACTACAACCATATACCAGAAGCATCTTAAAGTAGAAAACCTGACAGTTAGTAGGCTAGCATTCAAGTCTCATAAACATTAATTTGTTATTAAAGTTTGAGCAACTCACAATATCTCTCACATCCCTAGTTAATCTGCATTAAAAAGAAAATAGAGGTGATAACATGGCCTGCTATTGTCTCTGGAAGATCATACAGAGAAGTCCACGCATGGGGGAGGGTTGGCCCAAAACACTAAATATGATTATATGTACATGCATATGTGATACTTACATATCTGTATCTATATTCAAAGCCAAGAATTAAAACTATTTTTTGAAATAATTATTGTCTTTGCTAGTCATCTGAACAAGCAAGAAAAGAAAAACAGGTTATTGTTGATTTTTAAATAGTGTGCCTCTCATTTTTATAAATTATTCAGCAAATATTCTACACTGAAATTATACCTGAAGAAGTGCCTTTAAATAAAGGCAAAGCTCTTGCTACACACATTCACCAGTACCCAAATCTATGCACACTTTTCATAGAGGTTATGCTAACTAGCTTTCTGACAAAGAGCAAGCTCTTTATATTATGCTTCAGTTACTCTCCTAAAGTAGAAATAACAGCTCTATTACTAGTTTGTTATTGATATAAAATGAGGTTATTTTTTTTTGATGTTTATTTAGTTTTGAGAGAGGCAGAGTGGGGGAGGAGCAGAGACAGAGGGAGACACACAGTCCGAAGCAAGGCTCCAGACTCTGAGCTGTCAGCACAGAGCCCGACATGGGACTTGAACTCACGAACTGTGAGATCATGACCTGAGCCGAAGTCGGATGCTCAACCAGCTGAGCCACACAGGTGCCCCTAAAATGAGATTATTTATGAAAGTGACAGATAAAGCTAGTGATGAACTTCACCATTTGGGGCCTACTTACAAGAGAAGCATCTTTCATCACTAGAATCCATTCTCCCTATCTGTGGCCTCAGTTGAAAGAAATAGCTATTTTGCTAACCTCTGTAACCTCCCAATTTTTACTATAGGTCTTTGTAAATTGTTAGATGAACCTTACGGTTAAGTCCTTTCTTTATCTGGGAGCAGAGGCACCCAGTAAACATTAGAGATCACTTCTGCCTTTATAAGTCTGGAAACTTTCGTATCCTACTTCCCATATCTGGAGATTTTCATGCTGTACTATTTTATCCTGTGTCTTTAGTGTCTTGCCCATCTAATGAGTACATAATAAGGAAAAAAAAAATGAAAGAAAAAATATTCCCTTTTATATTTGGCTACAGACTGTATTTAGGATAAGAATAAAAGACTCTACCATTACAGAATGTAAATTTTTATTTTACAAACGAAAAAGCAAAATACTGCTATTAAATTGACCCTGAAGTCACACTCTGAATTCCTATCTTACAGTTCAATTTTCCCAGTTCATCAATTAATTCCACAAAATAGACTAATTAAACCTTTGTCTGCGGAAGAAGCATAGACCACATTTAACCATGATAATGGAGATGGCTGGCAAGATTAAGCAAAGGAATTGATTGTAGCTCTGTTTGAATTCTTTGTCTTCTTGGAAACAGTCTCTATAGCCATGTGAGATTTAAAGACTGTGACTGTCCTGGCCAGAGAAGAAGGTCAAAGCTGTGTCAGAGAATTAAAAACTACTCTTCTACCTTCATCTTGTGATATCCATGTCTCTCAGAGAGGTCTGGCTAAACCAGAATATTCTTTGCAATAGCATTCAAAGTCCTTACTTGTGCCACATCTGTTACCTTTAGAGAATATTCTGAGCTAGAAAGAGAGGCTCCCATGGCAACAGAGGAATTTCTGCAACAGAAATAATAAAAGGACAGATAATTATATAACTTGTTAAATGAGCCCTCCTACTGGCATTTCATTTTATAGGCTACTTAATGGTTCAAGAAGACAGGAGGTCAAGGGCTTGGATTCTCATATTTCATAATTTTTACAAATTACTTACTTAAAACATCTAGTAGCCAAATCTACCTGACAGTATACTTGATTTTATATCTAGTAATGTAGTTTTGTTTTGTTTTGGTTTTTGAGAGAGAAAGCACGAGCAGGGGAGGGGCAGAGAGAGAGGATCCCAAGCAGGACCTGTGCTGTTAGTGCAGAGTCCAAGCTCATGAATCATGAGATCATGACCTGAGCTGAAATCAAGAGTTGGATGCTTAACCAACTGAGTCACCTAGGCACCCCTCTAAAAATGTAGTTCTAAGGCTCTTGCTTCTTTTATATCTCATTTTTCCCAATTCTAAACAGAAATAATCAACTACTTAACTATTCAGTTATGTGAATCTTCCAAAGTGTAATAAAAAACTCGCAATAGTTTCAATTTCTTAATAGTGGCATAGTTTCAAAATAACTAAAAATAGGGAACAAAGGTGAGGGATGATTGACTAAGAATTAAAGGTAGGAGGGATAAAAGTGACTATGACTCCTCCATCCTTTTACCATAGTTATTAACTTCACTAAAGGAAATCACAGTTGAATGCACACACATACATATCTGACTCATTTGAAGCTTAGTTGCTGAATTAGAGTTTATTATTAAGTGGTCTAAGTTTAGCAATGACTTAAATATATAAAGATTCACCTAAGTTCAGAAAAGCCTGCTTATATGAGGCAGGATAAAACCATTTGCAGTTGAAAAACTGCAAGAACGAGGTAATACGTATGTATTAATCACAACATTCCATTCATTAATCATACCATCGATAAGGTCTTCCTTACTGGAAGGAAATCAGGAAATTCAAGATTAATCCATCCCTTCTTACACGAATCAAAGAATATATTCTTACCGAAACTTCATTCCTGAATCTCTAGCAGACCGAGCAGAACAGTGAAATTCTGTAGCACCCGAACCCTCAAGGATCCTTTGTAGATTTCTGTCTGTTATGCCACCCCCTGTTGGAAAAATAAGTAATACATTAAGAAGAATAAAATTTTGTATAAAACTTAATGACTAGCAATGACTGCTTACTCTACCTGAAATTCCCATGCCAAAATTTCTCATTGACTTAAGAGTTACTCTCTCCCTACTATGCTAGAATGAGATAAGAAAGGAATGATAAAAGACAGACTATAGACTCTGGAGAACAGTTAACTAATAAGGTCACAGAACCTGTATGGTGGAATCTTATACATCTATTGGTTCATATAATGATGCTATATATTACTGACTTTAAAAAGATTGTTCTAGGGCAAGGAAAAATCTCTATCCCCACTCCCTCTCAATTAAAGCAAAATCAAATTAAAACAAAAAGTAAGGATAGGTTTGAGGAAGAAGCTACAAAAGCACAGCCTCAGAGATGTATCTGAAAGACACAAATTCTCTAACCAGTATTCAAAGAGCACATGACTTGGAAATGGGGTAAAATGCAAGGTGTTGCAGTTTATTCAATATAATATCAACTTGGTTTTTCACAGAAGCATCTGATTCTACTTTATTAAAACTGTACAATTAAGAACTTTGTAATGACTCATTTGTTTTGTTGAACAATCTCTTAAATATTTGTATACAGATAATCATATTCTGAACTAATACCAGATTAAAAATATAAAATTACTGATCTTTTTATTCTTCTTCCCTAGTATATAGTATGTATTTAATAAAGATTTTTTAATGACTGATAAATTATGTACTTGGTAGCTCAAGCTATTCAAGTTGTTGAAGTAACTTGACTTTACACACTCTTTTGGACTCATCAACTTGTTTTTTCTTAGTGGTACAGTAATATCACTGAGCCCTAAGAAGTTGAAAGAACATAGGCTTATTTGAGACACGTGTAAAGATAAAATGCCATGATGCTTTTAACTTTAAAATACCTAAGGATAAAAAAAGATAACAAATGTGGCAAAATGTTAAATGTAGGAAATGAGTAAATGAGTATTCTTTATGCAATTTTCTACTTTTTTATAATTAATATGAAGAAATTAAGATTATCTTTATATCTCTTTCACTCTGATTCTAGATCCCCTTATTAATTCTTTAAAAATTGTTCACCTCTAATGAGCCAGAATGTACCTAGCTGATTTCATGGTTATCATCAGGAACATATGTCCCAACTGTTCTAGCAAAAGGAAGAATTCGGTGATCAGAGATTTTCAAGAACCAAGAGAGTATTATATTTGTCCAGAGATACCGCCTAAATGTTTGCTTACACCTTGTTAACAACTAGGACGTTTGGCCCTAACTCAACATAGCAGCATTGAACTTGGTGTGCCTCACCAGAGATGAACATCCATCCACATTCACAAAATTCTATACTACGGAAAATGGAGAAACCCCAATCCCAATCTACGTCCTTATTTGCTACTCTCTGAGCTAATCCCTGCTAGAATGTTCTCCTTATCTGAAGTTTTAAATTCCAGCACACATCTCTCAATCTTAAATTTTTAATCAAATTACTTATTCTCTCTGAATACCATGTATTAATACTTTCTCTCATATCATCCTGCCTCCTTTGTTCTTTCTTCACTGCACTTCAGTGTTATACTAACAAATGGATAGATAATTAAATACCTGGCATTACCACAATCCTGCCTTTTGCCTGAAAAAAGAAAAAAAACACAAATTTTAATATCTTTCTCTCAAATGAGATATAAGGCAGTGAGAACAGAAACATGAGTGAAAGTATATTAAATTTTAAAAACTACTACTAGTGTCTAACTTTCAATAGGTCATCTCTAATTCTTTGGGATCTTGGGTAAGATGTTCAGCATAGTAACTCTTTCTATTCAGAAAGGTTATTTTATTGTATTGCTTTGAAGACTTGTACTGTGATGAACACAAAGGAGACTATGCTATAAACACTGAATAATCACATCACCTTAAGAAAAGTCATTACTGAAAAATAACATTAATTCTGAGTTTTTGCTATGCAGCGGAATGGAAGTAGTTGAATTGAAACAAGATTTCGGCAGAAAACAGAGCACAGCATAATAGTAAATTACTGGGGGGAAAAAAACCCTATTCAAGTCTTGTATCCTCAACTAAATTCCCTAGCTTCTTATATCAGCTAAAAAAAAAAAACCCATGAGTCCATTTAACTGGGTTTTAAGTAATAAAATCAGACTATATGGATTAATTTCTGATAATTCTGGAAGACAGGTATCGAAGTTTCTTTACCTTTATTCAAACTTTCATTACATTTCCTAAATCAGCTTTAGGGATATACTCAGTATCACTGAAAGTCAAAAGGATATCACCCCAAATGCAAATTTAGCAGAACTACTAGTAGCAGGTAGGTAGTGATGACAGAATAAAAATTACACATTATGTCAAGCTCACTAATTTTCTGAATAAAACCATTTAAATTGTATGGAAAATGAATTTTTTCACATATGTTTCCTGAGAGGAAACTTTAATACCAGACCAGCCAATTCTGCCACTCAAAACAATTCCAAGTCATTTGCCTCAACTGTGCAGCTTATTATATGCACACAAAGTTGGGTATAAAATGTTTCTTCTATTGGGTACTAGTGAACTATTAAAAAATTCAATTAAGAACCATAAATAGGGGCGCGTGGGTGGCTCAGTCGGTTAAGCATCCAACTTTTGATTTCAGCTCAGGTGTTGACCTCACAGTTCCTGAGGTGGAGCCCTATGTCGAGTCCCCCTACTCCCTGGACTGCAAGCGAGGAGCCTGCTTGGGATTCTCTCTCCTCTCTCTGCCCCTCCCTCCATCCCCCTCTCCAAATAAATAAATAAACTTAAGAAAAAAAAGAACCACGTATAGCTTAGTTTCTTTTTCCATAGAAAAAATGAAACAATTGATTAATATAGTCAATAAATACAATTAATGTTGAGAATACTTAACTTCCATATCATGTCCAGTTAGGACAAATAAGAAAACAAAACGATTGGCTTAGTGTGGGGAGGGGAAAATGGGGAGTGGAGAAAAAGGGGTAGTGCCATCCAATGTGGGAAGGACAGAAGAGAAAAGGAAAAAGAGGATATGAGAGAACAGAAAAGAGAAACCAAAAGAATGGAGTAAAGTAAAAATTAGCTAACTTCTGTAATAACAAATGTGAAGAAGGGAAGAGAAGCAGAAAGTCTCAAAAGCAATAAAGCATAAAAACAGTAAAAAGGGAAGGTAATAACAGTAGGGAAGATGATAGAGATAATCATGAGCAGAGGGAGAAACAGCCTTCCCTTTACTTTTAAGACAAGTTATACTTTAATGAGCTCTAAGTAACCAGCAGTGTAAAGTTAAGATAAGCATTCAGTACGATTGCTGAGGGTCTTTATATAATAGCCACAAACTCTAAAACAGCTCCAAAGAGCTAGGTATAAGAGTTATCTTGTGAAAAACATTCCAAAAAATTTTTTTGAGAGAGAGGGCACAAGTGAGCGAGGGGCAGAGAGAGACAGAAAGAGAGAGAGAGAGAGACAAAGAGAAAATCCCAGGGGTGGCAGAGAGAGACAGCGAGGGAGAGGGTGAAAGAGAGAGAAGCGGGGCTCACCTGAAGCAGGGCTCATGCTCACCCAAGTGGGATTTGAACTCACCAACCATGAGATCATGACCTGAGCTGAAGTCAGATGTTCAATTGACTGAGCAACCCAGGCACCCAAAGCATTCCAAATTCTTTTAGTTAAAAAATGATATTCTTGATCTGCACATTGAATGCAATCCCAATCAAAATTGCGCCAGCATTCTTCTCAAAGCTAGAACAAACAATCCTAAAATTTGTATGGAACCACAAAAGACCCCAAAGAGCCAAAGTAATGTTGAAAAAGAAAACCAAAGTGGGAGGCAATTAGCCTCTACTACAAAGCTGTAATCACCAAGACAGTATGGTATTGGCACAAAAACAGACACATAGACCAATGGAATAGAATAGAGAACCCAGAATTGGACCCACAAATGTATGGTGAACTAATCTTTGACAAAGCAGGAAAGAGTATCCAATGGAAAAAAGACAGTCTCTTTAAGTAAATGGTGCTGGGAGAACTGGACAGCAACACGCAGAAGAATGAAACTAGATCACTTTCTTACACCATACACAAAAATAAACCCAAAATGGATGAAAATGGACTTAATGGACTTAAATGGGAGACAGGAAACCATCAAAACCCTAGAGGAGAAAACAGGCAGCAATTTTCTTTGGCCTCAACCACAGCAATTTCTTACTCAACATGTCTCCAGAGGCAAGGGAATTAAAAGCAAAAATGACCTATTGGGACCTCATCAAGATAAAAAGTTTCTGCACTGCAAAGGAAACAACAAAACTAAAAGGCAACCGATGAAATGGGAAAAGATATTTGCAAATGACATATCAGATAAAGGGTTAACATCCAAAATTTATAAAGAATTTACCAAACTCAACACCTGAAAAACAACCCAGTGAAGAAATGGGCAAAAGACATGAATAGACACTTTTCCAAAGAAGACATCCAGATGACCAACAGACACAGGAAAAGATGTTCAACATCACTCATCATCCAGGAAATACAAATCAAAACCACACTGAGATACCACCTCACACCAGTCAGAGTGGCTAATATTAACAACTCAGGAAACAATAGATGCTGGTGCGGATGTGGAGAAACGGAAAACCCTCTTGCACTGTTGGTGGGAATGCAAACTGGTGCAGCCACTCTGGAAAAGTGTGGAGGTTCCTCAAAAAATTAAAAATAGAACTACCCTACGACCCAGCAATAGCACTACTAGGAATTTATCCAAAGGATACAGGAGTGCTGATTCATAGGGGCACATGTACCCCAATGTTTATAGCAGCACTTTGAACAATAGCCAAATTTTGGAAAGAGCCTAAATGTCCATCAACTGATGAATGGATAAAGAAGATGTGAGGGGCGCCTGGGTGGCGCAGTCGGTTAAGCGTCCGACTTCAGCCAGGTCACGATCTCGCGGTCCGTGAGTTCGAGCCCTGTGTCAGGCTCTGGGCTGATGGCTCAGAGCCTGGAGCCTGTTTCTGATTCTGTGTCTCCCTCTCTCTCTGCCCCTCCCCCGTTCATGCTCTGTCTCTCTCTGTCCCCCAAAAAATAAATAAACGTTGAAAAAAAAAAAACATTTTAAAAAAGAAGATGTGGTTTATATATACAATGGGATACTACTTGGCAATGAGAAAGAATGAAATTCCATCATTTGCATCAACATGGATGGAACTGGAGGGTATTATGTTAAATGAAGTCAGTCAGAGAAAGACAGATATCTTATGTTTTTCCTCACATGTGGAACTTGAGAAACTTAACAGAAGACCATGTGGGAAGGGCAGGGGAAAAAAATTGTTACCAACAGAGAGGGAGGGAGGCAAACCAGAAGAGACTCTTAAATACAGAGAACAAACTGAGGGTTGATGCTGGGCTGGGGTAGGGGAGAGGGGAAAATGGGTGATGGGCATTGAGGAGGGCACTTGTTGGGATGAGTACTGGATGCTGTATGTAAGCAATGAATCATGGGAATCTATCCCCCGAACCAAGAGCACACTGTACACACTGCATGGTAGCCAATTTGTCAATAAAGTATATATTTTTAAAAATATTAAAACGAAAAAAAAATGATATGCTAGAGGTGTCTGGGCGGCTCAGCCAGTTAAGTGTCCGACTCTTGATTTTGGCTCAGGTCATGATCTCATGGTTCATGAGACTGAGCCCTGCCTCAGGCTCCATGTGGTCAGTGGAGCCTGCTTGGGATCCTCTTTCCCTCTCTCTCTGCCCCTCCCCTGCTCACACTGTCTCTCTCTCTGTTTCTCAAAATAAATAAATAAACTTAAAAAATTATATGCTGGTGCAGAAAGGGAAACAGAGACTGTTAAATTAGTTAATGACAATATGATAAGGTGCAAAAAAAAAAAAAATCTCTTTTGCAGATATGAGTCAACAACAACTTGTGCTCTATAATGAGGAAATTAGAACCCCCCAGACTAGTATTTAAGTATCAGGGCCTCAGTAAAATAATCAAAAGTGACCTCCAAGTCCAGCTTCTGGCATATATGTCACTGAAAAAGCATATAATTTTTCATGACATCTGAATTATATGTCATTTTGGAAAGACAGCTCCAAAGTTACCAAAAAAGCTTGTATGTATACATACTGTGAAATCTGTAGACTGACATTTTGTAGACTTTTCAGAGAACCTCCTTCTGACCAACTTTTTTTTTTTTAATTTTTGATTTTAGAGAGAAAGAGCACGTGAGCAGAGGAGAGGGGCAGAAGGAGAGAGAGAAAATCTCTAGCAGGCTCCATGCTCAGCATAGAGCCCAACCTGGGGCTGAATCCCATGGCCCTGGGATCATGACCTGAACCAAAATCAAGAGTTGGATGCTAAAATGATTGAGCCACCCAGGCGCCCCCTCTTCTGATAAATTTTTTAAACCCTGATCAAATTGATCTATCATGAGAGTGTTTATCAATGTCACTTTACTAACTCATCCATCTATCCAACAAATACTTATTAAGTGCCTACCATGTTATCAGGCACTATTCTGGATATAGAGAATATTATGGTTGAAATGACCCAGCATATGCCACTGTGGCATAAAAATCATTTTGAGTTGAAAGCATTTGAGTTCCTGAAATTCCTTACCTGCCCTAAAAGCAGAGCCTCCCAAAAGAACTCAAAAAGAACTCAATGGTCAAAATTCCCCTCTGGGAGCAATTCATCAGCACCATACCTAAACAAGACATTGTCATTAAACTTTCATATCTTCAATCTATTCTCATTAGGGTCCACCTATTTATCTTTCCAAAAAGTCTTTCCTCCCACCCCACAAATGCTTTTCCTCCTTCCACTTCTAAATTCCTAAGTGCCCCTCCCTCTACCTCCTCTTCACCTATTAAGATGGTGTGTAAGACCCAAATTCTAAGCACCTCCTTTAGTCACATTTCTTTGTGAACTCCAATATATATACATAAGTGATTAAAATCTTTTTTCCTCCTGCTAATCTGTGTTTTGTCAGTTTAATTCACAGGCCCTCAAACATAAAACCTAAGAAGGCAGAAAAATAGTTTTTCCTCCCTGACACAGTAAACAAGATAATGTTCCTACTCTTGTGGAGCTTTCATGTTCAAGGAAGAGAGACAACATATAGGTATATTTATGTAATAAAATTTCAGGTAGCTGTAAGTACAATGAAAAAACCATAAAGCAAGGTAATGAAACAGAATAAAAGGGAGAAGGGGCTATCGCACAGAATTTAATAATTGTTAAGAGAAATAAGTGGAACAAGGCCATTTAGTATTCTCAAATGTGCAAAAGCATCCATAAACAAAATGTTTACTATGTAGAAAGCTGAAACGATTCTAGGAAAAAAAGTCATTTAAAAAAATGTTTATTTTTGAGAGAGAAAGAGAGAGCAGGAGTGGGGCAGAGAGAGAGAGGGAGACAGTGGATCTAAAGCAGGCTCTGCACTGATAGCAGAGAGTCTGATGCAGGGCTTGAACTTAACAAACCATGAGATCAGGACCCCAGCTGAAGTCAGATGTTTAACCGACTGTGTCACCCAGTCCCCCCCCCCCCCAAAAAAAGTCACATTTAACTGTTTCTTCCAAGTGAAAGCTTTTCAAAACATGGACAAATTAAATGAATTCTGCCACTTTGGGGAGGGGGGTTTCCATAAGATTACTGAGAACTGTATGCTTACCTAAAGCTATCAAAGTGATTTAACAACATAAAGCACTTACTAAGTATCAGACTTTGTGCTATTATCTGAAGTAATCCACAACTATTCTAGGAGGTAGGAGGTAGGTGCTATTAAAATGCTAATGTTGTAGATGAAGAAACTGAAGTTTAGAATGGTTAGGTAGTTTGCCCAGGCTTACTGTTAATAAATGGCAAAGCTAGGATTTAAACACAGACTTTCTAATCCCCAAACCTAGGCTTTAACCAGTATATTATACTGCTAGATAACTGCTTCAAAAAGTAAAGTTAGTGTTATCTCACTTATATGTGAAATCTAAAAAAAAGTCCAATACATAGAAACAGAGAGTAGAACATTGCTATCTAGTGAGGAGGTGGGGAAAACAGGGAGATGCTGGTCAAAGGGTACAAAGTTGCAATTATGCAGGATGAGCAAATCTACAGATATAATGCACAATGAGACTATAGTGAATACTTCATTGAATTCTAAAAATTTGCTAAGAGAGTAATATTTCAGGTGCTCTCACCACACACACACACACACACACACACACACACACACACACAATGTAACTACATGAGATGCATATGTTAATTAGCTTGACTGTAACTATTTCACTATATATATATATTAATATTGAAATATCATGTATACCCTAAATACATGGAATTTTTCTTTTATAAAAAAGAAGTAAAGTTAGCGTATGAGAATATTTAACTCCATGCTTCCTGCCAACCAATGATTAAACTACAAATTACATTCGCAACACAGTGATAATGAAATGCAAGACATGACTATGGCAATTATATCTACATTATTCTCTACTCCACAGTGAGAAAACATTTAAAAATTAATTCGATTCTTCTATTTTAAAACCCTTCAGACTTTCCCACTGCCCCAACGATAAAATACACACTCCTCAACAGTTTTCAAGGCTCTGGACAGCATTCTTCTCTTTACATCCAATATTCTGGTTTCTTCAATATCGTAGTAAGTTATTCTTTCCTGGTCTTTGTATACACTATTTCTTCTGCATGAGGCATTCACCTATTCCCCTTACCTCCTTTTACACAGATAACTTGTAATCATTGCTCAAATGAATGTGTGTGTGACTCTTCTTCTGGGAGCTAACTACTGCCAATTCCATGCCCAAAACTGGGGTTAATTCCTCTCAAATGTGCCCCTTTGTACCTTTAAAAATTAAAAAAAAAAAAAAAAAAAGAGTGGGTGGGCACCTGGGTGACTCAGTCAGTCAAATGTCTGCTTCTTAAAATGTTTTTTTAATATTTATTTTAGAGAGAGAGAGAGAGAGAGAGAGTCAGAGACAGAGACAGAGTGCAAGCAGGGGAGGGGCAGAGAGAGAGGGAGACACAGAATCCGAAGCAGGCTCCAGGCTCCGAGCTGTCAAGACAGAGCCTGATGTGGGGCTCAAACCCACCACCTGTGAGATCATGACTTGGGTCAAAGTCAGAAGCTTACTTGACTGAGCCACTCAGGCACCCCCAAATGTCTGACTCTTGATTTCAGCTTAGGTCATGATCTCACAGTTGCGAGATTGAAGTTGGGCATGGAGCCTGCTTAAGATTCTCTTTCTCCCTCTCCCTCTGCCCACTCCCTGCTCTGCGCATGCTCTTTCCCTCTCTCAAAAAAAATATTATTTTTTTAAGTAAACTCTATCCCCAACGTGGGGCTTGAACTCACTATCCCGATTGAGTGGCACGCTCTACTGAGCCAGCCAGGTGCCACTTAGTACCTTTTTTTATAGCACTCTATTACAATTGCTTGTTCTATTAAAAGTGCCTGTTGGGGGGCGCCTGGGTGGCGCAGTCGGTTAAGCGTCCGACTTCAGCCAGGTCACGATCTTGCGGTCCGTGAGTTCGAGCCCCGCGTCAGGCTCTGGGCTGATGGCTCAGAGCCTGGAGCCTGTTTCCGATTCTGTGTCTCCCTCTCTCTCTGCCCCTCCCCCGTTCATGTTCTGTCTCTCTCTGTCCCAAAAATAAATAAACGTTGAAAAAAAAAATTAAAAAAAAAAAAAAAGTGCCTGTTGTGCCACAAACTCCAAGGGCAGTGACTACACACACACACACACACACACACAGGTCACCACCACAGTACAAATGCCCTGCAGTTAATATATACTTAATAAATACTTGTAAAATCAGTAAGTTCCAGACTAGCAAAGTCACATCAGATCCTTAGATGAAATTTCTGAAAATTATTTTCATGGCTATAAGAAAGTGAACATAATTAGATTTCTATACAGAACACCAAAAAAATATTAGTAACAGGAGAAGTAATAATAATAAACTAACATGTAGTAAGATCTATTATATGTCAAGCACTATGCTAAGGCTCTTACATATCTTCTCTCTACCAATCATCAGAACAACCCTATAAAGGAAGTATTAAACTTTTCTCAATTGCACACATAAAGGAACAGAGGATGAATAATCTACTCAACATTACAAATCAAATAAGTATCTGAGTCTTAAATCCAGAACTCTCTTGTCTCAAAGTCCATACTCACTAACTCAAAATGGCTCTGGACTGGTGTCAGAAAAACAGACATACCACAATTACAAATTTGCCTGCTCTACAAATGATGCTAACTCATCATGGAAATTCATACAAGGGTAAAACATATTTCCTCCTATCCTGATAGATAGGGAGAGGTGAAAGAAGAATATAATTTTAGGTTTAGAATTCATTTTCCACATGATAATTATTTCAAATTTTTTATGGGATCCCCTGAGTATACATAGGCTGATGGTGAGACGATGTGGCTTAAAACAATGTAATGCTAATGGCAGAGAAAAGATAAAATTGGCTGTGGTTATCCAAGTTAGATCAAAACCCTAAGCACTGGTTACAATTTGACTTCAAAAGTCTTAAACACTAAAATGCTCATGTGAAAGAAATAAGAATTATATAAATATATTTCTGCCTGCTTGCTTTTCTGTACAGGGTAATCATTAAGTCAGTAATAGCTTCATAACCTAGCTGAACAACAGAACATCAGGAGCAAGCACAACAGAGTTAGGAAGAAAGGAAACAAACTGTGTGTACCTGATCTATGAGTCGCTTTATTAGGGGTAGCCCTTCTAGTGCCGAACTGTCACATCCACTGGTCAATACTCGTTCAAATCCCAGGGTTAAGAGGGTCTCTAGAGCTGCCACTGGATCATGAACCATGTCAAAGGCTGAAATAAATAAAACTGATTTGAATTTTGAACACTTATCCTCTAATATAGTGCTTTCCAAAATGTAGTATACACACAGAGGTGTGCTGGACCTAGCCTATATTGGCAAGCCAGAGCCAACTGTTAAATATTCAGGAGTTCTGCAAGCATGATTATTATCCACTGACAGCCTGAAGCCAGTCAAGGTGGGAGAATTTAAACCACAGAACTCAACAAATACTATGTACCAGGGCTCTCTTCATCCAAGAACTAGTTTACCAGCACACCACATAGTCTGCATACCATCATGGTACGCGTGAACATTTTAGATGGTACCCACCTGAACAGATTTATTTACTTAAACACAGATTAAGAGCAAAACATTTCCATTTTTCATGAGGTATAAAAGTTTCTCCTTAAATTCACTTGAGGGGCGCCTGGGTGGCTCAGTCGGTTAAGCATCTGACTTCAGCTCAGGTCAAGATCTCACCGTTTTGAGTTCGAGCCCTGCTTCAGGCTCTGTGCTGACAGCTTAGAGCCTGGAGCCTGCTTCAGATTCTGTGTCTCCCTCTCTCTCTGCCACCCCCCGCATTTGCACTCTGTCTCAAAAATAAATAAACATTAAAAAAATTTTTTTTAATTCACTTAAGATTTTATTTAATGAAAATTATTACATACATTTGCACAGGTAGCACTCAAATCACTCTAAATGTGATAGGCAAGTGACTCAAATTTGGAAAACTGCTCTAAGCCTTCAGACAAACTAGACAAACCTCACTTGAGACAAATATTACGCTATTTCCTAAAAAGGCCTTGGTTCACATTCTCATTATTGATTAATATTTTGTACTATTCCATTTACTCCAAATACTTATGGCTCATAGTACAACAATTGTTCACAACAGACTATATAAACTTGTAATTCCATTCTACTTTCTAAGAGACTTCTCTCCTCCTCAGGGAGGAAAGTGGCACTAGGAACCTCAAAAATAAAAACTTCTGCTTTGGTTCTCAGCACTGTTACATGATTTGGAAGTTCTAATCCATGGCAGATTAAGGTTAGACCCCTTTACATTACCCGTTAGTGTATGCAGGCAGCTAAATGTACCACAGAGGTTTTTCCTTTTTTTGTAGCAGCGCCTCACCAGTGATTACACTATCATACTATCTCATTAAATGCATGAGTGAAAACAATGTAGAACTTACAACAATGCAAAATTTTGAAAATATAAAAATATTTTTGTTAAATGTATTGAAGGAAAAGAAATTTGAAATGATTTTCTTAGTTTAAGAAGAGAAAAATACATTCGATATGACACATGTACTTTTTAAATTATTTAGCATGTCAAATTTTAAACTATATATTTTTCAGATAAATGTTTACTGATTAAAATTACTTTTCATATTTACAAACTTTTTTTGGCTACTCTCAAGGTGCTGGATTTTAAACATTCTAACATCTTTTAGTTATTGCTAGTTTATGAGAAGCATTGCTAAACAGCAAGTCAAGAAAACAGTTTTCTGGTGGTATAATCCATTTCAAAAAGCAACAAGAATAACAAATGCTTTATCTCTAATTTCTGTAAATAGATGCAAATGACAGAGCCCACTCTTATCCTAATCTTCGAATGCTTACTCAAAACGGCAGAAAAACATTCAACAATTTCTCATGCATACATATATCATCAAGTAAAAAAAAAGTTTTGACTGGAGACTTCTTTCTTTTCACATATAAAGGAGCGCCCTCTGCAGGCAAAATTGACTTGTTCCGTTTTACTGAGGTTTAACAAAAGTGTACGGAAATTAGGACTACCTGATTTATAGACAAGAAGTATTTTTTATATGAAACTATCAGATAATTTTAGAAACCATTCTGATGTAGACAAGCTATCAATAATGCACTTTTGTACATAACAGTGAGCATCTGTTCATTGACTATCCAGCATCTATTTCTTCTTTCCTCCTTCCTAATAGTAACCAATTCTTATGCAGATATCCACCCCTTTCCCCACCTCTGCCCATGAATCTTATATTCATCTGGGAAAGCTGGTCACATCACTAGTTCCTAGAATGGTCTTGTCTGGCTTAAGCCAGGCAGTACATTTCATTTCACTGGCCACAGCACTTTATTCTTTTTTTTTTTTTAATTTTTTTTTTAACATTTATTCATTTTTGAGACAGAGAGAGACAGAGCATGAACGGGGGAGGGGCAGAGAGAGAGGGAGACACAGAATCGGAAGCAGGCTCCAGGCTCCGAGCCATCAGCCCAGAGCCCAACGCGGGGCTCGAACTCACGGACTGAGAGATCGTGACCTGAGCTGAAGCTGGACGCTTAACCGACTGGGCCACCCAGGCGCCCCACAGCACTTTATTCTTTTGGGAGTTGCACATGATCTAAGGCATCTAATAAAAAATGAATCTCAGGATTCTTGCTTGGAATGCTGTGACAAGTACATACACTTGTAGACAATTCCCACTCTCTCCCTCTATTATATCCCACCACACCAGCATTTACTTTTAACAAGTTTTCATAACTAAGTTTCAAATTGTGCATTATCTCTAAGTTTATAACAGTTATAAAGAAACCAACTGGTAACACTGTAACACTTTATGTGTTCCATAAAAAAGTTATGGCATTTGGTAAAATTAGAAAACTGACACCGTTCAAAAGAACTTCTAAAATGGAAATGACTCACCTCGGTGGAAAGTGACTGGCAGAGGACGGCATATAGCTACAAAAATAAAGTCAAATAACAATATAAATGAAGAGATCGTCACTGGTTGGTGTATATAGAATTTTCCATGTTAGATGGGACTTTTTTATTTTATACTGTCCTCTCCTAAGAAGCAAAGACAGTGAACTAAGATAATAAAATGGCAGCCTTCCAAATTCAGAATTCTTATGTTTCCATTAATCTCTGATTTTCATTAAAAGAAAAAAATGGTCATCAATTCTTTAGCCAGACTAAATAAAAATTATGCGATCTGGTTATTTATAAAGGCAGCATTACATCTATTACTTTTATCCCTCTGAGAATCTTCAAGAAATACTTTGGCCTAGAATTATAAGTAGTATGCTTCTGTCCTCTCCACATCTCCCCATCTTCAACAACTGCAATAGCCTTTGAAGTGTTTGGTGCAGTGGTTAAAGGAATTGAGGCAAACTTCCCTTAAACTTCCAGGAAAAGCAGCAGAACTTGATCTATAACAACTGAGGAGTCAGTAGGACTAGAACTTATACCTAGATCTGCCCCAGACATCTAGATAACTGTTTAAAATAGGTCAGTATAAGTGCCTGCAGGTGTGACTGAAAAGTCAGTTTTGCAATTGCATTGTTTTTTTTTTTACTTGCAGTGACACACAATGTTATGTTAGTTTCAATATCAGAAGTATTCAACGCAATCATCATTAGAGGCTTTTTGGTCTCAGATACAAATTCTTACCCACAAGGGACATGCACAACTCTTTGTCAATGTGTCCATCTTCAGTCAATGCTCCAAATACCAAACCATCAGCACCATAAAGCTTGGCAAGACGAATGTCAGCCTTCATCACCTCAACTTCACGATCTGAATATAAAAAGTCACCTCCACGCGGCCGAATCATCACAAAAACTGGAATCTGGACACACTGCTTCACTACTTGAAGGACACCTAAAAGAATATAGAGAGCAGACTAATTAAAATTCAAATGTGAACTAACATCTCTAGGAAGTCAATAAAATTTATTAGCTCTTGTGTATCACTTCTATAAGAAAAGGAAGCAATGACTGAGGCAACCAGAGATAGATCTAAAGGGAATGACAACCCTAAATTAAAAAATGTGCATATAATAGAAGTTAAATAAGAAAACCAAGGGTAAAAAAGAGCAATTTAGAAAACAGAAAAAATTTACTGAATTTTTAAAAGCACTTGTCAGTTTACTAAAGAAAAATCATTTTGCTGGTATGTAACATTGGAAAGTGAAGTAACAGGCTCAATA
This sequence comes from Herpailurus yagouaroundi, assembly GCF_014898765.1. Taxonomy (NCBI): domain Eukaryota; kingdom Metazoa; phylum Chordata; class Mammalia; order Carnivora; family Felidae; genus Herpailurus; species Herpailurus yagouaroundi. The sequence continues at coordinate 39,077,668 of NW_024412404.1, read as the reverse complement.
TTCTGCCAGTGTATTCCATAAAATCCAATGTTTCCTTTCTAATTGATTACAGCTCTGTTTAGAACCTACTATAGAGATGTTTACATAGTTCTAAAGTTTATGATCCTTTAGGAACAAAGAAATTAATTAAAGCCTTTTTTTAAAAGAGTTATGTAAAAGGAAGCAAAGTTCTACTTATTTGTGATTTTATATAGAGATCTATGAACAAAAACACCTAAATATCACACAATTCATGACTAATTCAGAAACCTCAATAGTATATATCTTCCATGACTGGTGTTAGTTATATCTCGATAAACCCATCTTAAGCTGAAAAGATCTTAAATCCAAATGCCTTCATTACACCTAACCTACTGAACATCATAGCTTAGCCTAGCTTACCATAAACACGCTCATGGGGCGCCTGGGTGGCGCAGTCGGTTAAGCGTCCGACTTCAGCCAGGTCACGATCTCGCGGTCCGTGAGTTCGAGCCCCGCGTCAGGCTCTGGGCTGATGGCTCAGAGCCTGGAGCCTGTTTCCGATTCTGTGTCTCCCTCTCTCTCTGCCCCTCCCCCGTTCATGTTCTGTCTCTCTCTGTCCCAAAAATAAATAAACGTTGAAAAAAAAAATTAAAAAAAAAAAAAAACACGCTCACAACACTTATATTAGCCTACTGTTGGGCAAAAGCATCCAATGGAAAGCCTATTTTATAATACAGTGTTGAATATCTCATGTAATTTATTGAATACAGTACTGAAAGTGAAAAACAGAATGGTTACATAGGTACAGAATGGTTTAAGTCTATTGGCTGTTTACCCTCGTGATCGCATGGCTGACTGGGAGCTGTGGCTGCCCAGCATCATATGAGAGTACCATACCACGAATGGCTAGCCTAGGAAAAGTTCAGAATTCAAAGTACAGTTTCTACTGAATGCATATTACTTTCACACCATTGCAAACTCAAAAAATCATAAGCCAAACCATCATCTGTTGGGAACTGTTTGTATAATTTCTGTGACAAGCACCATTGTGTTTATGAACTTACTTCTTTTTCCTTGCTAAAAGATCCCCAATTTTGCATGGAATAGCAATATGCCCAGCACCAAGCAATGAATCATGATTACGATTGCAAAGAACAGATTGCATTCAAATTTAGAGATGGTCTGGAGATTTCACAGAATGGCCAGGGAATGCCCTCCCTTAGTGAGAAGATTCCAAAGGTTTACAGCACATATAAACCTTTATACTAAATAATGCTATCATCAACCTCAGAGTAACATAGAAGAGTCAAAAATTCATACAGGGACTTCTGCTTTTGACCAAGACAGAGTAACAGGAACTGGATTTATCTTCCTACCTATAATAACCAAAAAACACATATGAATATGAAAAATATATGAAACAATGGTTTGAAAGACACTGTATGTCAAGCAACAAAGAACAATGATGCCTGAAAGATGGGAAACAAACGAGATAAGCTCTTTATTTGATCCAAATTATTACCTTGAGGGTTTTCTAGGCTGCAGTATAGGAAGGGGGAACCCAGGTGGAGGTCAGAGAATTCTCTGAGTTGAAGAGACAAAACTGAGAGTCCAGGGAGACCAAATGACTAGAGTTCACAGGAGAAAGTACCGGTGGGAAGAGAAAGAGAAATCTGGAGATTTGAAGAGAATCCCCTTCTAATATTCAGCTCAGTAGTGATGAGTGCATATATGCAAGGAAACCATACAAGGGCCAGGGGGAAAAAATCCACTGAAAAGAATTAGAAAGAAATAGTGCCTGTCATTCACACCTGGTGCACCAAAAATAACACCTATTCCCAACAGGCATATAGGAAAAGTTGAAGATTCGTGGGGCACTGGATAGAGAACACAGAAGGTTCTTGCTTTTGGTAGTGGGGAATAGTTAACACTAGACTGACCACTGCTCCAGACCTGCTTAACAAACTTTAAAGCCAGGACCCAAAAAGAATAAACTGTTTCCAAATAACGTAACTGCTTGAGAATGTTTATAGGAATGCAAACATATCCAGGACCCAACAAAATAAAATTAATGTCTGGAAGCCAATAAAAAATTATCAGGTAGGAACACAAAATGCATCATGAGATGATAAACCAATCAAATGAAACCAACCTAAAACTCGTACAGATGTTAGAATTAGCAGCCAAGTCATTAAAACAGCTACTATAACTTTACTCCAAATGTTCAAAAGAGTTCAGAAACAACACACTTGATATAATAGCCTCAAATTAAACTTCTAGAAACGAAAACTATAATGTGTGAGATGAAAAACACACAGTGTGGGATTAATGTCAGATTAGACATTGCAGGGAAAAGATTAGTAAACTTGAAAACAAACCAATAGGATCTATGTAAAATGAAACACAGAGAAAAAGGAGATTAAAAAGAAAAAAAGAGAGGGGCGCCTGGGTGGCTCAGCTGGTTAAACGCCTGACTTTGGCTCAGGTCATGATCTCACGGTTCAGGAGTTCAAGCCCCATGTCAGGCTCTTTGCTGACAGCCTGCTTCTGATTCTGTGTCTCCCTCTCTCTCTGCTCCTCTCCCACTCACACTTTCTCTCTGTCTCAAAAAAAACAAAACAAAAGAAAACAAACCCAACATAGTTCATCAGTGAGTTGTGGGACAACTTCAAGCAGCCTAAAACAAGTATGTGACATCTTTGGGGGTAGAGTATATTGAATGCTGAAAATTTTCTAAATGTGATGAAAACTATAAATGCACAGGTCCAAGAAACATGAAGAAAACTATAGTCAGGTACATTGTTATCACATTGCTGAAATCCAGAAATAAAAAAAAAAAAATTTAAAGCAACCACAAAAAAGAGACATTATACAAAAAACCAAAAGCAAAAGCAAAAGCAAAACCAACCAAACAAACAAAAAACCACCACCAAAAATCCACAAGGTATGGATGATAGCAGATTTCATATGAAAGACAACACCAGCAAGAAGACAGTGGAGAAATATCTTTAAAGTACTGAAAGAAAAAAAAAAAAAACCGTCAACCTAGAATTCTACACCCAGCAAAAATATCTTTCAAAAATGGAGAAAGACGTTTTGAGACATACAAAAGCTGAAAGAATTCATCACCAGCATACTTGTAATACAAAAAATTGTTAAAACAATTACTTCAGACCGAAAGAGAATGAGATCAGATGGAAACACAGACCTACACAAAGGAATGAAGAACACCAGAAATAGTAACTACACTGATTGTTTTCTCTTTTATTCTCTTTAAGAGATAATTGAATTTTTAAACAAAAAGTAGTGTGGAGTGTATGTATTTTTAACATAGATAGAAGATAGCAGTAAGATAGATGTATGACAACAGCAAAAAGACCAGGAGGGAAGAAATGAAGACAAAAGTCAATATGCTAAGGATGCCAGGATGGAAAGAGAAAAGAAAAAAAACCCTGGCCCTTGATATTACTGCAGAGCAACTAAACCAATATTAACAGTAACTACCTATCTCTCAACTTTTTGATGTACTGTATGAGGATCACATCTTTGATAGATTTATTCATACGCATAAGCATTTCTAACTGATACAATATCCACAGCATAGTTAACACATTAGTAACATTAGTAAAAGATCTCAATAAAACATATTACCCATTGTCTCTGGGCTCTATAAACTCCTCCTAGAAAATATGAAAACCAGACACTTACCCATGCTGGGTGTGGTTCCTCCTTCCAGTAAGCCAGAACATAATTCAATCCGACCAGCACCTATGATAATAATAATAAAAAAAGCATTGCTCAATACAATAAACTTTTAAAAATTAAAAATTAAGAACAGTTTTAAGAAGCATTGCTCAAAAATTATCGTTCAAAGTAAACATTTATGAAACAATAAACTTAACACTTTTTTCTAAAATATAGCAAAGATTCTTAGAAACTGAGAGAAATCATATTATAAAACCAGAATAACACTCTATTTTTAATCCCAACTATATTCTGCAACCCATATTGTGTTAATGATAGTCAAATTTAAGAGTTAATTCAAGTTAAGCTAGATCTCCTGAAAATTTGTATTAGAAGGTTGCCTCTCCATGAATAGGGATGTAACTTACAATAAATAAGTTTCTGGACTGATCACAGTGGAACACTGACTCTTCATTGATATTAACAATCTTTTTGAAGAGTGTCTAAGCTTTAAAAAAGTATAAGATAATTTTAAGTAGCTTAAATCAAGATAATTTCAAGAATAAGAGAATGCTGAAAGCAAATCAACTATCGGACTACAGGATCATGTCAAAAGAGTCTCAGGATCCAGCTTGAAAAGGCTCATACCAGCCAAACAGGGGACACTTTGAGCATCAGTAAGAATAACCATAATGGAGTAAAACACATCAAATATGTCTAAATCTAGATTCATATTGATAAAACAATTCATTGGGAGATAGAAAATAAACTCATTACCCAAAAATCAGTAAACAGCAGAAAAAGAGCAAGCATTAATCCTGCCTTTCTTATAGAAACTGAACCCCAATATAACCAAACAGTTGATGAAGGAAAGTTCTTTACAGAAGCATACTTCTAATAAGTGAAAAGTAAATAAATGTTAGAATTACTATAGTACCATTTTTCAAACCCTACTAAAATAGGCACTGCTAAAATCATTAGGTGAAAAGCTGAAAGAAAACCTTATAAAGGATGGATCAGGCTAACAATATCTGAATCTACTGCAGGCAAAAAGCCCATAGCTTGTTTTTGTTATGGCCTAGAAGTTAAAAATGTTTGTGTATGTGTTTTTCAAAAAATAAAAATCTTTACTGACACACAATTCGCATACCATACAATTCACCCATTTAAAGTGTGCAATATATGGGGCGGCTGGGTGGCTCAGTCGGTTAAGGGTCCGGCTACAACTCAGGTCATGATCTCGCGCTCCGTGAGTTCGAGCCCCGCATTGGGCTCTGTGCTGACAGCTCAGAGCCTGGAGCTTGTTTCCGATTCTGTGTCTCCCTCTCTGTCTGACCCTCCCCCATTCATGCTCTGTCTCTCTCTGTCTCAAAAATAAATAAACATTAAAAAAATTAAAAAAGAAATAAAATAAAGTGTGCAATATAATATTTTTTAGTATACTTATAGAGTTTGGCAGCCATCAACACAATTTTAGAACATGTTCATTACCCCAAAAAGAAACCTCATACCCTTTAGCAGTTACCTCCCCTTCTCCCAAGCCCCCAAACCTTAGGCAACCACTAATCTACTTTCTTTCTCCAAAATTTGACCAATGTGGAAAATGCATATAGGTGGAATCATACAGCATGTGGTATTTTGTGACTTTTTTCCACTTAATGTTTTTCCACTTGCAATGTTAGAATAATTTCAAGATTCATCTATGTTGTAGCATGTATCAGCATTTCACTCTTCGTTATTGCCAAATTAAGAATGGTTTTTACATTTTCAGAGGATTTTCAGCAAAGCTGAAAATATATACTATATATACTATATATATACTATATATATATATAGTATATATATATATATATACTATATATATACTATGCTGCTCTTTACAAAAAGTATCCTGATTCCCATATAGATGAAAGATTGGGCACTTGCTGAAAATAGTAGATGCTGAGTGATGTGGGGATTCATTATATTGTTCTACTTTTGTATATGTTTAAAATTTTCCATAATAAAATGTTTTTAAAAATTTCTGATCCTAAGATGATGGGAATTTCTTTTTTTTTTTTTTTTGCATTTATTTTGAGAGAGAGAGAGAGAACGTCCGCACACATACGCATGAGTGGAGGACAGGGAGAAAGAGGGAGAGAGACAGTCCCAAGCAGGCTCCATGCTGCCAGTGCAGAGCCCCACGTGGGGCTAGATCTCACTACCACAAGATCATGACCTGAACAGATATCCAGAGCTGGATGCTTAAACAATTGAGCCATCCAGGCACCCCCCAGGGATTATGGGAATTTCTATGCTTCCCATTAAAGCAGGTTCAGAACACAAAAGAAACTTTGAGGTAAAAATAATGTTAAAAAAAAGATAATGAGGGGCGCCTGGGTGGCGCAGTCGGTTAAGCGTCCGACTTCAGCCAGGTCACGATCTCGCGGTCCGTGAGTTCGAGCCCCGCGTCGGGCTCTGGGCTGATGGCTCAGAGCCTGGAGCCTGTTTCCGATTCTGTGTCTCCCTCTCTCTCTGCCCCTCCCCCGTTCATGCTCTGTCTCTCTCTCACCCAAAAATAAAAAAAGCTGGAAAAAAAAAATAAAAAAAAAAAAAAAAAAGATAATGATAGGGGCGTCTGGGTGGCTCAGTCGGTTAAGCTTCTGACTTCGGCTCAGGTCATGATCTCTTGGTTCATGAGTTTGAGCCTCACATCTGGCTCTGTGCTGACAGTTCAGACCCTGGAGCCTGCTTCAGATTCTGTGTCTCCCTCTCTCTCAGCTCCTCCCCTGCTTGTGCTCTGTCTCTCTCTCAAAAATAAATAAATATTTTTAGAAATTTTAAAAAAGAGATAATGATAAAAGTCTCGATGATGAAAATGGAAGCAAATCTCTTAAATCATCTTTAAATCAATAGTTTGAAAAAAAATGAAGTCTTTGCTAAGTTCAATTAAAAAAAATGAAGTTGGTGAGTAAGCACTACTGTAGACACTTGACTCAAAATGTGATCTACTGGAGGAGTAAGATTAGAAGATGATAATTTTCCAGTATGTTTTCCAGTCGGTTGGCTGTTTTCAAAAAGATTACTAGGATCCTTAGTAATCACAACGGCTCCCAAGATCAGTTCAACAGGATTCATTTTCAGATTCTTACAGGGACTGCCAACTGTCATTCATTCTCTTTTGTCTTACCTCCTCTTTCTGCATTTACAGCTGACTCTACTGAATCAACACACACTTCCATGAGAAATCCATTTGCTGCTCCTAAAATACACGGAGAACAATGTAATTTCATGATGGTACTATCCATCCAGACCAATCTACCACTGTTATTTTATATTTTGCTGCCAAAATACAATGCCCAATGTCCAAATCCAATAATCCAAGTAGGTAAGTATACTAGAGACCATGAGTGCAATAAAATAGCATACAGATTTTTTTTTAATTTTTTAAACGTTTATTTATATTTGAGAGAGGGGAGGGGGCAGACACAGAATCCGAAGCAAGTTCCAGGCTTTGAGCTGTCAGCACAGAGCCTGACACGGGGCTCAAACCCACAAACCGTGAGATCATGACCTGAGCCAAAGTGGGTCGCTCAACTGACTGAGCCACCCAGGTGCCCCAACAGCATACTGATTATTAAACTGATGTCTCCAAACTGTGAAATAAGTATACAAACATATGTATAAGAAATTACACTAAGGAAAATACACACTGAATGCCAAATTAATTTTCCTAAAGCACTGACCTCATCATCACATTCTAAGTTAGATTGTTTTTGATATTTCTCAGCATTTTCAGAATATGCTTAAACGTTTTTATAAAGATCATGTTTAAGAAAAAGGATGGATTTCAAATTTTGGCCCTACTACTCATCTGTGTGACCCTAGACAAGTTACTTAGCCTAAGTTTTCTATGAAGCAAAATAGGCTTTAGTACCTACCTCAGAGTAGTGAGCACTAAATAATTCATGTAAACTGGAGAGTACTCACTGTGTGTTCAAAAACAGTTATCATTAATAAACTACATACTCTTTCTTCTATATACCTCCAGTTCCCCCCAATTCCCATCCTTGCTCTTGATTATGGCCATCTCTTCAATCCACAAAGCCGTGCCAGCTCCACTGTTGAATGGTAAAATCTTCCAAGACTCACATTAAATCACATTTCCATATTTCCCCTCTCTCAAAGTAGGAAATTGTATCTCCCTCTTTTGAACTCATATAACTCTTCATAGATTATGTGTTCCTTTTTAAAAACTAACTGTACCTTTTTAAAACACTAATTACTTTCTACCTCTTATTATTATGTATATAGAGAAGTGTCTGTTCACTCTTCGTTGACTTAAAGTTCCTAAATAAAGTCTTTATGTGAGAAATCTTTATCATCACCCATAGCAAGCACAGTGTCCACCCTGGTATACAACAGTCATGCAAAGATTTACCAGAGGCTGAATAATTATAAATTCATAAATTTCAACCATGTATTTACACTACAAGTGTGATGAAAATAAAGTTTTGAGTTTTTCTGTAAGTGAAGCACATTGTTTTTGTTTACAATTCAGAATATTAAATGTACACTTCATGCAATAAGACCTGAAAGAATGTGCACCACATACTAATAGTGGTTACTACTAGGTAGCAGATTTGGAATTACTTTTACTTTCCTCTTTTTTACTTTTCTATGTTGCTTTTTTTCCTAGCCAACATTGCTTTTATCGTTTTAAAAAAGGCTATTTTATTTGAAAAACCAAAATCTATCATCTGCTTACATCAAATTGCAAAGGTCTCACGTATGTAAAAGAAGACGATCAGTCTCAAACTGTGAAAGAGTTAAGTGCCACACTATGTTCTTAACCAATAGCACTGCATTCATTCCAAGAGTTTCCTGATAGCCACCCAGACCAGCTGTCACATCAATCTGACTGGACAATGCAGCTGGGGTACCATTTGCCTCCCAGGAGAAAGGATGTTGGCCAGGAGTTGGTGGAGGCGCACACACAAGGCTATGACAGCTGTCCAGGAACACAGTTATTTGTGGGAATCAAAGACATTTGTTTGGAGCGTTCTCAAAGTGTGGTAGTCCAGTTACCTCTGGGGGCCTTTAAGACCCTCTCAGAGTCTGTGCAGTGAAAAGTATTTTCATAATAATGCTAAGACTTTATTTGCCTTGTTCACTCTCATTCTCTCACAAGTGGAGTGGAATTTTCAAGAGGCTACCTGACATGTCAGACTGAAAGCAGAAGCAATTCCATTAATCCAGATCTTCAAGAGATTTGCAAAAATATAAAATACTGGCATTCTATTTGTTAGGAAGATATTTTTCACACACGCACACAGATGTTATTGGTGTTAACATGTAATGGGTTTCCAGTTAATTAGCATTTTAAAATGTTTCCATTTCGAAGACGGTCCATACGGATAGATTTAACCTATATAAATGAGAGGTCTCTAAGGTTCTCGATAACTTTCAGGAGGGGAAAGGGGTCCTGAGATCAAAAAGCTTGAGAACCGCTGGTCTGGAGGAACCGAGAGTTCACGAGGCGGAGGATCTGCCAAATTCCCCAGCACCTGCTACGCCACCCTGCCTGGCGCAGCAGCAAGAACTCGGGACGTGGGGCAGCCACAAGCTCGGGCGCTTGGCAGCGGTGCGGCTTTGGGGACAGCCCTCACCCCCGCCGCAGCAGCTACAGGTTACTAAGAGGTCACCACGGTGAGGCGCTGTGTTCAGCGCTGGACAGCTAACAGTCCCAGCGCTGCCACGGGGTGGGGACTCGCAGCCTCGCGTGGCGACGGGAAACGTGGGGCTGAAAGAAGTTAACCAACTTGAACACGGTCGCACACTAGACGCGCCGGGATGCAAACCCCACACATCTGGTTCCGGAGCCGCGTCACTCTCGCTACAAGCCCCTTCTCAGGCCCTCAGCTTCTACACGTTTAAAGCCAGAACGACAGAACTTGCCGCGCTGAGAGATGTGAGAAGCCGGGGAAAGGACTCCGAGAGAACTCCCGTAGGCCCGCCCCTGACAGCGAAAGCGGCCGACCGCCCCCTCCCCGCCCCCTTCTGTACCGGACTTCCCGGACGGTATGCGCGCCCGTTTCCGCTCCGAGGAGGTCCCCTGCCTCTTCATGCTCGACGCGTCCCTCCCTCGTGCGTCTTCGATTTCTACTCAGGGTCTGGGTTCCGGCGCGCGCGCCCAACGAAGCGCGGCCTGATGATTGCGCGCACCCCGGCGCGTCTCCGACACCCAGACCCAGCAGCCCCCGCGAAAGACGAGTGTCTGGCGCAGTCGCAGTCACTGCTCGCCCCTGTCTTCTGAGAAGGAGGGGCTCGCGCTGCATGACCCGGATGTGTTTCTCCATTCGGCGGCGGTGAAAGGAGACCACGGAGTGCTGGGTTGTGGAGGTGGCTTCCTTACACTGTCTTCAGTATGCAGCGATTACTCTTTCCGCGCCTGAAGGCCTTGATGGGGAACCCGTGCCTACGGCTCCTGGGTCCTAGGGCGGCGCCTAGAACGCAGGTACCGCACCGCAGCCGACTCAATCGCGGAATCGGACATGGGGCGAAAGAGGAGAAAAATAATAGATAATTCGACATCACATTGACGTAGTTCCTTAGAATTCACAACGCATTTCTTTGTGCCCAAAGTCCCTGAGTTAAAGATCTGGACTTGCCACTTACTGGCTGTGTGATATCAGCCAAGTTAGGTAACCTTTCTGTCCCTTAGTTTTTTCGTCTGTAAAATGGGAATTGCAATACCTACTTCATAAGTTTCTGGGGAGGATTGAATAATTTCCTATACAGCAAGCGCTTAGCACATAGTAAAAGCTCAGTAATTTTTACCTATATATTTGAGGTTTGCTAAAAGCCCTCAGGTAGTCAGGTATGGAACTATAATCCCATTCTACAGAGAAGGAAATTGAGGCTTAATTTAAGTTGTCTCAAGTTAGGAAACAGAACACGAACCTTTGGACTCAGGGACAGAATCAGAAGAGGGTGTTTATTTGCTCAACAAATAATTATTGAGTGATTATTATGTGTTAGGAAAGATAAATACCAAAAGTCTCCCACCCTAGAGGAAGGCACAGTTAATTCGCTTGTAATTCATTTGTCAAATCTTTATTAAGATCTTGTTATGTAAGGGAATGTGTTAGAAATGAAATTTGCAGGAGGGAAAGCACCAGACCGACCAGATACTGCTGTCCCACACTCCTAGCTTAGTGGTTGGTAGAGACAGATGAACCTGAAGTACATTGCAATGTGTTAAGGGCTGAGATAGGGGAGGTACAGTGTAGTGTGAGAACGACTTGTTGCAGACCTGGCAGAGTCTAGGAACACTTCCCAGAGGAAGTGACAACTAAACTAAGATCTATAGTTGATGTTACCAATTAGACAACAAGGAGCGTCCCAGTCAGAGAAGTCATGTTTAAATTCCCACAGGAGAAAGAAAATCCATACTTAGGTGTGGAGTTAAGTCTGGGGGAAGCATGCTGAGACTAGAAGGTTCATGTGGTATGGGGATGGATTGGAGTGAGGCAAGACTAGAGGCAGGAAAACCAGGTGCGGGGGTGGCGGGGGGGTGAAGGGGGATGTGGATGCAGTATTTGGATAGGAGATGATGATTTACTAGAGCAGAAGCGGTGGAGATGTGACTGTACAGGGTACTCCACTCTAGACAGAGTGGGATTGTGTATGAGAGTAGTGGACTGAGGCCTTTCCCTCTGTCTCCAGTTGTAATTTGTCTGTCTTGATCCTTAGTGTGGTTGCAGCTGTGGGATCAGGCACCTCTTAAGGCCAGGGCAATACAGCACCATCTCTGAAGTAGCTTTGCAGTCTGGAAGGGGTACAGTGTCCCTTCCCTCAAAAGCTGCTGAGCGGGTGGTGGGCCGATGGCTCCTGGTCTGCAGTGGAACAGTGGCTGGAGCAGTTATTCTTGGTGGAATGACTAGGTGAGTAATTTGCTCATAGCGAGAGTCAGCTATTTGGGTCATCAGTAGAAACATGGAATGACTAAGGGGGAAGAGTCCTTAGGAATCATCTAGTCTAGCTCCCTCATTTTATATATGCAGAGGGACATGTCGGATGACTTGCCCTGCCATAGAACAATCTAGAGTTTTATTATTAGGAGCCCTTCATAAAGACTTGTTTAGGTCTTAACTGTTTTGATATGCATTGTTTTTATGTATTTTCCTCTACATACAGTTTTCAAATTTGTCTCAAAATTTTTTTTGTATAGTTTGTTTGAATTAAATCCACATAAGTTCCATGTATCACAATTGGTTCATATGCCTCTTAGGTCTCTTTAAATCTATAAAGAGATTTTATAGATTTAGATTCTTCTCCCTTCCTCCCCCATTCTTTGTAGTTTTTTTGGTTTTTTTTTTGTTTGTTTGTTTGTTTGTTTGTTTTTTTGCTATTAAAGAAACCCAACTGATTTGTCATATGGAGTTTCCCACAGTCTGGATTTTGCTGATTGCATACTTGTGGTGGCGTTTAACATTTTCTCTTATCCCCTGTATTTCCTGTAAATGGGTTGTTGCTTGATCAGATTCAGGATGGGAGCAGGGGGCAAAATCCTTCATAGGTGATTACAACATTCATAAATATCTGGTGTCTATTAGAGATACCAACAGCCATTGATTATCATTGCCTAGATCCATGATTTCATTACAGTTGCAAAATTCTAATAATTTATTAGCTCAACTCTAAAGAGGAACTTTCTCTCATCAACAGTTTGGTTATCCTAAGGTACTGTTTGTACAGTTTGTATAGGAAAGGCAGGATAAATAAATTCCCTTTATTTACCAATTCTGAAAATAATAAATTGGTTCCCAAGCATCCTCCAAAGGTGATCAATAAAGTTTTTGGTTTTTTACATATTATGAGCTCATCGGTTTAAATGTGTTTGATGTTTCAATCCATTGCTTTGATGGTGTGCTCAGATTGTTCCATCTTTAGTCAATGGGAGCCTCTTCAAATTGTCTCCAGGGTTTTTTTTTTTTTTTTTTGAAAGGGTAATAATAACCTTTAATTTTTTGGTTTTTTGGATATGATTTTCCAGGTTCATCTACATTTCTTGCCTCTGACCTAAAATCAGCCTTTTACCTTAGGAATCCTTGCTCCTTTTGGTGAAAATACCTTCTGGTGTTAATACAGTATGTGTTGCTCAGATTTCCTCCACATTCCCTGTACCCTTATTTCAAAATATCATATGTTGTATAGGCCGTTATGGGAAACTGCAACACATTTGAATTTTATTAGCTTTAAATTCACTCAAGAATCTAAACTGTTTTATATCTAACAAATCTCTTTTCCCTGTGTAAATAATGTCTCATATCCATGTAGGGCACATTTCTTGGGCGTAAGGGTTGATATTACCTGTTAAGGAATGTTAGTGAAAGAAAGAGGTAAAGAGTTGAATGAAAGGATTGAGAGAATAAGGAGTCAAGAAATGTGTACCTGATGGCAGCTCTTTCTGGTGAAATTTTAAGCAGTAAGAAGAAAGCAAGGTGTCAAAAAAGGGTATAGTGAAATGTTGTGTTTACCTTTAGAGGGGTTAAGTTCAGATCCCCGTTTCTGTTAACTGTTCATGAGAAATCCAGCATTGCATGGGCACCCGTGCATGTGTGCACACACCATTTCTTTCCTATCTTAAGGTTGACAGAGTCTGGCCTCTCAATGGTAGACTGGAATTTAATAAAGGAGATGAAGCCACCTACACACCAAGAGGAATGGGAAGCAGAATTCCAAAAATATCAGCAATTTCCAGAATTTAAAATGTAAGTATTATAGAAAATCAGGTAAACGCCCCACTAGGCCTTCTCAATCTTTTGCGTATTTCAGCATTTCAGAATGGTTAGATTCCATTATTGATATTTGCTCCAGTTATGTTTAGTGAGCTTTCTACTCTAAACCTCCAGTTCCGGAGTGATCCTGGGGTCACGGATGAGGAAGAAGGCAGACCTTTCATTTCAGGCTTCAAAACTGAGAATGCTCCTGCATTCTCTCGGTAAATAACAGTCAGATGGATGTTTCCTCTTTCTTCTTTTTTGACTTCCCTTCCTCCCAGCTTGAATCATGATATGACACTGGCCGAATTCAAGTTCATCTGGTACATGGAGTACTCACATCGAATGTGGGGTCGCCTTGTGGGCCTCACATACATCCTGCCTGCTGCCTATTTTTGGAGAAAGGGCTGGCTCAGCCGTGGCATGAAAGGATGTGTTCTTGCCCTGTGTGGGTTAGTCTGCTTCCAGGTGAGATTTATTCAAGTTTGGGAAACCAGAGATGCTTCCAGGAGCTTCCTGGTTGGTATTGTTTTTAAGGAAAGAATCTGAGTCTGTATTACAGAGTGGGTAAGAGGATGAATTTTAGTGTTACAAGCGTGGCCCAGCTGCCACTTAGTAGGGCAAGTTTTCTACCTTCGGTAGGCTATGCTTTCCTTACCTGTAAATAGGGATAATAATAGTGCCTACTGGTTGACTTATGTGACTATTAAATGAGATAGATCATGCATATACAATACTTAGTTTAGTTCCTGGAATTAGTAAGCACTCAGTAAATATATTTTTGTATCACAAGAGTTTCTTTCCTGTCATGGATCTCTTCCTGGGTTCTTTTCTCCTCCCCTTTTCTCACTTGTCTGCTCTATGGCTTTTCTGTGCTAGAATGGCTAAAGAAGCAAATTTGAAAGCTCCCACAGTTAAGGGTTTGGTGAGACTGAGACTGAGAGCCAAGAAAAGGAATATGAGAGAAGGTACTTATGAGTATTTGGGTCATGATTCTACGCCCTCAGAGAGAGTCTTAGAGCTCAAAGGAACATCAGAATTTGATCAGGAAGAAGCTAATTGGTTAATTTGATTCTGAAGTAGTAAGAATATGAACCAATTAGAAAGAATTAAAGAGGGAGATGGAAGAGACAAAATAGAGGCAATAGAAACAGGTAAAGAGACATTAGTAAATGTCCCTAAGACCTAGGGAAGGGTTGGTAAAACAAAATGAAAGTTTATTTTAGAATGAAAAAAAAAAAAAAACCCACTAAAGATCGACTCCAAGGGCGGTAGAAATTTGAAGATGGCACATGGGGTTATGGGAAGAAGAAAGTGGGGCTGGCAAATCACACTTTACACTCCTTTTCTTCCAATGTCCTATGCAGATGAAATCAAGATAATTAGACCATCCAGGGTCATCACTAAGGATAAAGACATGCCCCAGAAGATTTCCTGAGGAGAGCTATGTAGAAGAGGTGGGAGAATCCCACCTCTTGACATGCTTCTATTGACTTGGGAGAGTTGGGGTGAAAGGGCTATATCTTATCTGATAGAAATGAAACTGACAGTTGTTTGGTTAATTGAAAAAGTTAAGCAGAGAATCAGAATAATACATACCTTGCATTTTTAAGCTTAAGCCTGTACTTTGATTACTTTTTTTTAAAAAAAATTTTTTTTTTCAATGTTTATTTATTTTTGGGACAGAGAGAGACACAGCATGAACGGGGGAGGGGCAGAGAGAGAGGGAGACACAGAATCGGAAACAGGCTCCAGGCCCTGAGCCATCAGCCCAGAGCCCGACGCGGGGCTCGAACTCCCGGACCGCGAGATCGTGACCTGGCTGAAGTCGGACGCTTAACCGACTGCGCCACCCAGGCGCCCCAATTACTTTTTTTTTTTTAATGAAGAGCTAAGACCTGTTCTTTAAGTCCTCTGATTGGAATTTAACTTCAGATCTCTTGCATCCTCATAAACTATTATTTCATTTCATTTTCCTTAAAGAAGAGTGGGAACTTAGACATTTGCAAAGCAATCTGCTGGCAAAGCCTTACAAATTTTTTACTCCCCTCTACTCAAAACTTTTATAATTGTCTATTCCTACTAACTTGACAATGATTGTTATTAAGCAGTTATCTTTATCAAAGCTTTTCCAAAGCATATGATCTAGTTTGTATAGAAAAAACTCTCTTTTTATTCTTATAGTTCACTGGTTTAAATAATATTAAATTATAGCAAGTATTTCTAAGGTTTTGCCCATAGATACACTTTTGTGTGCTTTTCTGTATTTGGCTTATACTTGAATAAAATGTTAATCTAAGCAGTGGTTAAGTATTTGTGGTGCTATGTGTGAAAATGTGGATAGGTTACGACTCCTGGGATACTGGGGATATGGGAAGATATGGAAAGGAGAGGTCAGGTAGGGAGTACTGATAATTGATAACTCGCTTTCTCAGATAGTAAAGTTGAATAGACAGATCCAGCTGTGTGTTATTTGCCCCTTCTGTTTTTGGTTCTAGGGTCTGTTGGGATGGTATATGGTGAAAAGTGGATTAGAAGAAAAACCAGACTCCCATGACATCCCTCGGGTCAGTCAGTACCGCCTTGCTGCCCACCTGGGATCAGCCCTTGTTCTTTATTGTGCCAGCTTGTGGACATCACTCTCACTGCTGCTCCCTCAGCACAAGGTAAAAGTCAGTCTATGCTGTTAGTACATCTACACAGATGCTGACAGGGTCACAGGAACAGAAATTCTGCTTCTTATGGGAAGTTATAAATCAAAATGCACACATTCCCTTAGTAACATCTACCGATTTACCAGAAATTAGATATAATCAAATATGACAGAAGCATTGAACTTTGAGATTCTAGAAAGCTTTGGAACTGCAAAGGAAAATGTGTCATTACTCTTTTGAGCTGGAACAACTCATTCAAAGGAAAATTAGTACAGGAGCCGAATATTCTGTTTGCACTGCCTGTTGGGAACAGTGAAAACATGAATTTTAGAAAAGGTAGGAAGAGGTTGCAACAAGAGCCTTACTTGTGACTCCCAGAGGGATGGAGGAAGGCCAGAATGGAAGCTGTTTCTGAACCTTTGATGGTGTACAGGAGCCATGGGGGCTGTTTATTCTTTAGTTGGGGACCTATCATTCATCAAATCTGACAATATAGTGATCTTGTCTGAAATATTTTCTTTGTATGCTGATCAAAGGAAAACACTAGTTTTTCTAAAAATGACTATTATTTTTGGTATTAAAGTCATGGTTGGCCTGGATAACCTGTCCATGTAATGAAGTTTGAGATGACAAAGGACTTTTAGGTAGAATTATCCAGTAGGTACTTGGAATAAGTAGCCTCAATCCCAACAAGGAGAGGAGTTGTAGACTTGGCAGTCATCCCCACAGGGAAGCCAGATGGGGTCAAAACATTGGTGCAGTAGACAATCCACATGCTTAGATTATAGAACATTTCCATCATCACAGAAAGTTCCATTGGACAGTACTGATAGATTGTCCTACGTTATCTTTCTAATGATATCTCACTCTTCATGTACTAGATTATAGACCATTTAAGGACAGTAGTCTGACTTAACTCCTTAACTCCTTTGTATCTTTATGGTAACCTGTTTATAAAGTTCTTAATAAATATTTGTTGCTTCACTGATGAGTATCAGAAGTTGGCTACAGTAAAAATAAAATCAAATTTTTATATTAACAAAACACTAAATGGAAGAGTCTCTATTTTAGGCATTTTGATTCTGACTATATTTGCAAAGCACTAAATATCATACATAAACAACATGAAAATCTAGTCCTCTATCTTAAGCCACATCATTTCAAACGTGGTGAAGCATTTTTCCCTTGCAATGGGAAATGCAATGCAAATCATTTTTGAACAGATATGTAATGAGTATTTACACACTGAGCACTGGGCTAGGATTACTTCACCAAGCAAGACAGATGTCAGTTCCTGCCTTCACAAAACTTACAGGATAGCAAGGAAGACATAGTAAATGTATAAACATCGTAAAATATGATGCATATTTGAACAGAATATCTGCTGGGAATGCTCAACCTATTTAGGGAGTCAGAGAAAATGAGGCTTCAGACTGTCACTTGACTTTGGCCTTGGAGATCTTTGCTGCCTCCCGTGGTTCTTGCAGTACAGTTTATCTGAATGCTTTTCTTTAGTTGCCTGAAACTCGTCAGCTTCTGTGGTTGAGGCGATGTGCTCATGGAACAGCAGGCCTAGTGTTCCTTACAGCTCTCTCAGGTAGGACTCTTCTCATCCAACGGGCTCTAGACAAACTCCAGGGGGGAGTTTGTCCTTTCCTCTTGCACCTTCCTATTTCCCTTTCACACCTGCCTCTCTCATACCCACCATCTTCACCCTCTGTTTTCTGTTCCTTCCTCCCTTCCAAAAACCCTGCTTTCCGGTCAGTTGAACAAAAATATTGAGCATTTATCTGGATCCAGACTGCCTAGGTTCGAATCCTGGCTTTACCACCTATGAACTCTGTGACCTTGGGCAAGCTGTATAACCTCTCTGGGCCTTAGTGACCTCATTTGTAAAATGAAGATGATGGTGTACTATAAGTAATAGATGTGAAGTGCTTAGAACAGTACCTGTCAGGGGCGCCTGGGTGGCGCAGTCGGTTGAGCGGCCGACTTCAGCCAGGTCACGATCTCGCGGTCCGTGAGTTCGAGCCCCGCGTCAGGCTCTGGGCCGATGGCTCAGAGCCTGGAGCCTGTTTCAGATTCTGTGTCTCCCTCTCTCTCTGCCCCTCCCCCGTTCATGCTGTGTCTCTCTCTGTCCCAAAAATAAATAAACGTTGAAAAAAAAAAAAATTTAAAAAAAAAAGAACAGTACCTGTCATGTAGCAACTATTTAAACTTAAATAATTAAAATTAAATAAAATCTAAAATTTAATTCCTTAGTCACACTAGCCACATTTCAAGTGCTCAATAGCCACATGTGTCTAGCAACTATTTTGGATGGCAGATAGAGAATATTTCCATCATCACAGAAAGTTCTGTTGAGTAGCACTGCTGTAAATAAAACCATCAAACCAGTTATTTGTGCCCCCTCTCCTTTTTGGTGGAAGAATATGAATTCTGACTTCATAAATGCTATTTATAAAAAAACAAAGTCTCTTTTATCATAAATAATGGATCAGTCATCTATTCATGGATATTTTACATTTTATCCAGGATTTAGTTGGTAAATTTTTTTTCACTTCTGTGTTCACTCAACCAACATTTTTTTGAGCACTTGGGGAAGACAGGCAATAAACAGTGAAAATATATGGCAGATGGTGTTCAGTGCTATGAAGAAAAAAATAAAGCAGGATAAGGGGATAGAGGTGAGGTTGGGGAAGTGCTGTCTTATATAGGATCATTGAGGGGATCTCTTTGATAAGGTGATATTGAGTGGAGACCTGAGGAAATGAAGGAGTATATTACGCAGGTATCTGGGGGAAAAGCATTTCCCGAATAGATCTGGTTCGTAGTGGGATAAGGAGGGCATCAAAATCACTAACATGATGTTTCTATCGAATATGCCTTGTTCCAGAGCTTCTAGTTCTCTCCTTAAAGGGAGGCATGCCAGAATCTTGGGGTGGGAGCAGGTGAGGATGCAGTTTGTGGGTTGTTGTTTTTTTTTAAATTCCCGTGGTGATTAGGATGTATATTCTCTGTTTAGAAACCCTTCTGTAGATCTTTTTGTTCTCTGATTATTCCTTTTTGTCTGTCTCTGGGATAATAAACTTTTTCTATGCCAAAACTAGTATTTGATCTCCTCTGTATCTCATTTTAATAAATACTATTTGCCTTGGAATATAGGGGCCTTTGTGGCAGGGCTGGATGCTGGGCTTGTTTACAATTCCTTCCCGAAGATGGGAGAATCTTGGATCCCAGAGGATCTCTTTACCCTCTCCCCCATCCTGAGGAATGTTTTTGAGAATCCCACCATGGTGCAGTTTGATCACCGGATTCTGGTAAGTCTGGCTGCTGGTTACTGGCTACTGAGCACAGGGAGCCTCTCACAGCCTTTGGGGTGTCTGAGGCACTAATGGCAGCACTAAGAGAGGGTAGAACAGAGTGGGCACTAGATTTCCTTTTCTTTTTGGGAGAAATTCAGCACCAGTTCTCTGATGTGATGTTTTTGTCCTAATTACCCACACCCCTTCCAGCCAAATTCTGGCTTTTGGGATACTGCCATCTTCTTAAAGTTGGAATATGCCTTTTGCCATCTGGCAAAGGATAACTTCCCTCAATCTTGCACACACACAGGAGAGTCATTTTAGTGGAAATGAGGCCAAGTAGAGAAGAAAGGGCAAAGATAGGCTGCTGAACATATAACTATCAGAGCTGAACCAAAACTCCAGGGAGCTAAAATGTTTGTCATCTTATTTAAGCTGATATTTATTAAGGGCCTGCTATGAGTCATGTTAAGATTGGCTTGGTAGCTGGGCGTGATATGTTGGAGTCAGGAAAGACTGGCAGCAAGGAGGCCAGCAAGAAGCAGAGGTGCCATTGCAG
Source organism: Herpailurus yagouaroundi (assembly GCF_014898765.1). Lineage (NCBI taxonomy): Eukaryota > Metazoa > Chordata > Mammalia > Carnivora > Felidae > Herpailurus > Herpailurus yagouaroundi. The sequence goes on along the minus strand of NW_024412404.1, from coordinate 39,057,741 downwards.
TATTGCAGGTGAGGGTGGTGGGGCTCTAGGCTGTGTGGGGGAGCAGACCTTGAAGAGAACAGTGGATCACAAACAGGCTCTAAGGAGAAGATTGGCTGTAGTAATGATGGTAAAGAAGATCCCAAAGTTTATTCTGTGGCATGCTTAAAACACACCCAGAAATAGGACTACTAGAATGAGTGTTGGGCTGGAGATGAAGGATGTCATCAGACTGAGGTGTGCTGGATATGAGGTGATTGGAGCACACCCAAAGACGGAGGTCCAGAGGACTCAGACCCCCAAAGGCAACACTGGCACTTGGGCCAGTTACCTTGTGTGGGCTCAGGCCTCTTTGCCAACATTTTGTAATAAGTAGAGTCTCATTGAAATTGTCATCCTGGACAGCTCTGAAAAGGAAAAGTGAAATAGATGTAAAAAATGATAGACGAACATTCTCCTTGACATCACGGAGTGGGAAAGGAGACGCTATTGCCAATCCTTTACTGAAGTGCGGCAGGAAGGAAAACGATACTTTCACTTGTTTTTAGCCCTAGCTGCCAGCACCACTACCTTCTCTACTCACAGCCCAGGAGAATAACCCTCATGTGCTGGGGTGAGACCCACTTTAAAAATACAGGATTAGTGGGGCACCTGGTTGGCCCAGTCGGTTGAGCGTCCGACTGTGGCTCAGGTCATGATCTCATGGTTGATAGGTTTGAGCCCTGCATCGGGCTCTGTGCTGACAACTTGGAGCTGGGAGCCTGCTCTGGGTTCTATGTCTCCCTTTCTCTCTGATCCTCCCCTGCTGACGCTCTCTCTCTCAAAAATAAACATTAAAAAAAAAAAGAAAGAAAGAAACCCCAGGATTCGAGAGGAGATAAAATTAGGCATAAGGATGCAAAGAATGACTTAAAAAGTGAGGGCTACCCCTGAGGGGCGCACCCATGTTGGAATTTGGAAAGGATCACTGAGAAGAGAGAGTAAGAGTGTCTAGAGTGATAGGTGCCTTGGGGAACATGAACATTTAAGTGGCAAGCAGAACATGGAGGAGACTGAGGAGTAATCACAGGTGGAGCCACAGGTCGTTCTCTGCCCGGTATAAGAAAGTGCTAAATGGTGACTCACTGGTTGTAGAGAAGATACGTGTAAGATGAGCAGAAATCAGGAGGGTGGGACATTTCTTCCTGGCACTTGGTGAGATACCTTCCTTTCTGCAGGGAATCACTTCAGTTACAGCTGTGACAGTCCTCTACTTCCTCTCCCGGAGAATTCCCCTTCCTCGAAGGACCAAAATGGCAGCAGTGACTCTGCTAGCTTTGGCATATACACAGGTATAAACCACTTCTTCTTGGTCTGAGGGATCTCCAAAACTAAGTTAAAAAAGGAAGGTGACAGGCCAGGAGAAAATGATTTCAATATTTGTAATAGACTAAAAGATTAATAACCGGAAAATAAAATGAGGATATGAGTATACGTAGTTCTCATAAGAGGAACAATGAATGACCAATAAATATGAAAAGCTGTTTAGCCTCATTCATGGTCCGAGAGAAGCATCATGGATCTGAGAGGAGCAAATTAAAACAATGCATGCCACTTTGTGCCTGTTAGATTGGGGCAAAAATTTTTTTTAAGATTATCAGGTATTGGCATGGGCATAGGAAAATGGATACCTTCATATATTCTTGGTGAGAGCATGAGTTGGTATAGTTTTTTCCAGAGGGCAGTTTGGCATTATCTTTTAAAATGTTAAATGTATAATCTTTTGGTCCAGAAAAGTGACTTCTTAGTTCCTGCCCTAGAAATATTCCAGTGCACAAAGAGCTGTGTACAAAGAAACTCATGGTAAAATTGCTGTGATAGTAAAAAGCTGGAAACAACCTAAATATACAAGTATGGCACACCCATACTGTGGAATACTGTGTAGCAGTTTAAAATAGTAAGATCTCAAGACGCATGTTGTTAAGTGGAAAAAAGCAAGTAGCAGAACAATCCAATTTTTAAAAGTACAGGAGTATGTTTTTCTGTAAACATCTATGAAAAAGTGTAAGTGTGTAGAAACTGATAAACTACCTTGGTTGGGGGGAACTGGGCTAGGGTGAAGGATAATTAAAGAGAATATTAGGTTTATTTTGTTTGAATTTCCTTTGTTGTGAGTATATTTACTTGTGAAAATACTTAAATATATATTTTTAGTGTTCTGATGGGAGAATGTGGAAATTTATGTATCTGGTTGTCTATGCCCAGTCATTTGAAGTTGTGGCTCCTGCTTTTCTTACTGCATTCTTTCCTCTGTAACAGGTGGGCTTGGGCATTAGCACTCTGCTAATGTACGTTCCAACTCCTTTGGCTGCCACTCACCAGTCAGGCTCCCTGGCTCTGCTTAGTGTTGCCCTTTGGCTCATGAATGAACTCCGAAGAGTCCCAAAATAATTCCGAGGATCAGCTTCCTATGACTGAAAGTGCATTTGAGAGCTCATCAGAGAGCACAAGAACTTGGGAGTTTTCTAAAAGGATGTCCTTGGCATACCAAGTGGTTTCCAAACTGGTCAAGTTATTTAAAATTCTTTGCCTGTTTTGGGGTGTCTGGGTGACTTAGTAAAGCTCTGACTTCAGCTTGAGTCATGATCTCACGGTTTGTGGGTTCAAGCTCTGCACTGGGGTCTCTGCTGTCAGCGCAGAGCCCACTTTGGATCCTCTGTCTCCCTCTCTCTGCCCCTCCTCTGCTCACATGCATGTGTGCTCTCTCTCAAAAATAAACATTAAAAAAGTCAAATTCTTTGCCTGTTTTTAACAAAGTCACTGGATCAAGAGTGTCATTAAGTATATTTAACTAAATATTCCTTTTTAAAATCTTTATAAATTTAGGGGCACCTGAGTGGCTGAGTTGGTTAAGCGTCCAACTTTGGCTAAGGTCATGATCTCTAGATTCGTGGGATCAACCCCTGTATCGGGCTCTGTGCTGACATCTTAGAGCCTGGAGCCTGCTTCAGATTCTATCTCCCTCTCTCTCTGCCTCTCCTGTGCTCACACCCTGTCTCTCAAAAATAAACATTAAAACAAACTTTATAAATTTAGTTTTTTTGTTGAAAACCAAATTTAACGTAGAGAAATGTCTGCCTTTGTTCCTTTTTAGTAGGCTGTCTAGGTTTCTTAATGTTAGCAAGCTCTTGATTCGACATGCATGAGCTCTTGTCTCCTTGACCCCGAGTCCTGAATTATGCCTAAGGAGAAATTCCTTGGGGCGCCTGGGTGGCGCAGTCGGTTAAGCGTCCGACTTCAGCCAGGTCACGATCTCACGGTCTGTGAGTTCGAGCCCCGCGTCAGGCTCTGGGCTGATGGCTCGGAGCCTGGAGCCTGTTTCCGATTCTGTGTCTCCCTCTCTCTCTGCCCCTCCCCCGTTCATGCTCTGTCTCTCTCTGTCCCAAAAATAAAAAAAATTTAAAAAAAAGGAGAAATTCCTTATGATCTCCACTTCCATCAGGTGAAGATTCAAAGGGAAGGACTTGGCATACCTTAAATAGCCAGACAGCCTTCAGCGAGAAATAAGTGTCTTCTAGTATCCTGATTTTCAAAATGGGGAAAGGGTAGATTTTGACAAGTTTAATGTCTATATGTAACAAAATGGCTTAGAAGTACTTAGAAAAGGAAATAATCACTAGTAACCCACTTGGATTCGTCAAGCACTAACCTAGTTGATTGCTATAACATTGCTAGGTCACATAGAATAGATAGTATGAATCAGTTCCTGAGAGAGGTTCGTAACAGCCTCATGGATAAGAAAAGTATGGCCTCGATGGTGTACGTAGTACTTGGACATCTATTAAGATATGTGAACAAATTTTTAACAAATTATAATTCTGGTCTATCTTGACATGTCATAGGGCTCTTATTGTTTTCTTTTTTAAATCGGTGATTTGGATGAAGGCATCAGAAAGATCAGACCTGAGGATGGAACAACCCAACATTGTTAATATAATAGATGAACGTCACAACTCAAAACAATTCCAGAGTGGCACCATCAAGATACAATTACATAATATAAATGTAACATCCTCATTTAAATTAAATAGGTTGTATAAGTTTGGGATAGAGAAACCTGGCATCCTATCATTTCATATAAAGAAGACAGGGATTTCAGTTGGCCATCGGCTCAACTTGCACCAAAAGTGTAATGACACTGATAAAAATTAGTGGTGTTTCAGATTTCATCAATGGAAGTGTCACAGCTGCACTCAGAATACTTCAGTTGCAAGTGCTGTGTTTCGCTATTGGTACCCCATTTAAGGAGGGCACTGATTACTAAGTATGTCTCCAGAGGAGGGGACCAGGATGGTGAGGAGTCCAGAACTCACACCACACAGGGAATACTTGAAGGAAGTAGGGGCATTGAACTGTAGAACATTCAGAGCAGAGCTGGGAAAAATGGCTAGAAGGTGCAGAAAGCTAGTTTTTAGTTTTGTAGAAGACAAGAGTCGGATCCAAACAAAAGCCCACTAGGGTGCAGCTGGTGAGGACAGTGGAAAAGTGGAAAAGCAGGTGTCCCAACTATTCAACTAAACCACCGCTGAGCTCTGGCCTGTTGCTGCTCTATAGGTCTAGAGTTGTCAGATCTGATTATTTAAAGAAACAAAACATTTAGATTTTTATGTGAAAGCTCTCAAGGATTGGCAACTAATTTCAGGGTTTTTTTAGTACATGACACAGGCTGAACACATCTGGGAGCCATAAATGGACTAAGGTTTGCCCATTTACAGTCTCAAGGAGATGATCTCCATTCCTTTTCAACTCCAGTATTCTGTGAATTTCACTGTGACTTAGCAGCTACCATCCTCAAGTGGTTCTTAGCAAAACAAAAGTAATAGTTTGTCTTTGATTAAAAAAAAAAATTCTGGATGACCCCGGGGCTTATGCTATTGCTAGAGGTAGTTTCTAATTTTTTTCAAATTAGAATTTTTGAAAATCCTGAAGCCCAAGCTCCCCCTAAGACCAATTAAATCATTATCTCTGGAAGCAGTAATAGACATAATTTTAAATTTCCTAGGTCATTCCAACATGCAGACAAGTTTAGACACCCGTGGCCTAGCCCCTAATAAACCAGTTACCTTAGAAAGTTTTGACCACTGAGGGTTGATGGGGGGTGGGAGGGAGGGGAGGGTGGGTGATGGGTATTGAAGAGGGCACCTTTTGGGATGAGCACTGGGTGTTGTATGGAAACCAATCTGACAATAAATTTCATATTAAAAAGAAAAAAAAATATTCTAAAAAAAAAAAAAGGAAGTTTTGACCAGCTTATTTCCATCCCCTCCAAATTTGCCCAACCCTATCTCATTTAATCTGATCCTATTAGTGTGTTAATGGGATGTCACCTCTTCTAGATAGAACTTTTTTTTTTTTTAATTTTTTTTTTCAACGTTTATTTATTTTTTTGGGACAGAGAGAGACAGAGCATGAACGGGGGAGGGGCAGAGAGAGAGGGAGACACAGAATCAGAAACAGGCTCCAGGCTCTGAGCCATCAGCCCAGAGCCTGACACAGGGCTCGAACTCCCGGACCGCGAGATCGTGACCTGGCTGAAGTCGGACGCTTAACCGACTGCGCCACCCAGGCGCCCCTAGATAGAATTCTTAAAGGGAACTGCGGTCAGAGGTGCAGGTTCCCATCCATCATCTCATGACTCCCAAACCCAACCCAAAAAGCCAAATGCTAGTGTTTCTAAAGTTCCCTCCAACAATGTAGCAATGAATGAATAAGTTCAAGTTCTAGATGTTTTTCTTCATTTTTCTTTTATTAAAGATGAGTAAGTTTGGAAAAACCGATTCTGGTTGCATTTAGCTGTATAACTGTATTGTGGCTATCTATGAGCTCTTGGTAAATGGAGATTATCTGAATTATTTTTATGTTTGCATTATTCCCAGCACCAAACACATACCAAATATTGCATGAATGAATGAAAATGGATAATTACCGATTGAGGTCCCAGACACCTCTTTCAAAATAAGTCATCATATACCTAGAAGATTAAATGAATTTCCCTTAAAATCTGTCAATAATTCTGTCAGTTGTTTTTAAAACATCAAGAGAAATGAAAACACCTGGCTTTCTTATCAATCTAGAATTTTCTTGTTTTTAACTTACACTGACAAATGCTGTCCCATTGTAGACGAGGTAACAATTAGCTACTGCCTAAAGTGATGATCACGACATTAGGATAACCAGTTGATGTGTAGCAATTCTTCCAGTTCTGGAACGTACGGTGGGTTATATATAGGCATATGAAACACATATACCTATGTCCCTGCAGAAGAGACAATACATCTCTAATATGCATTGCACTTTTTGTTCAACACTGATATAACCGTATTTAACAGAATTTTAAGAACTATTGAGCAAAATTATTTAATGTGAAGCATTCGAAAACCATACAATCTTAGCAACCCCCAAAGTGATGCAACATAAGCAGCCTTCAGTTTTTGAAAGCGAGAAGGGAGTGTCTAGCTGTGGGTCATAATAAAAAGATGCCTTTCAACACTGCAAAGTTCATTGTTCAAGGCAGAAATAACAGAGATAAGGCATATACTTCAGGGCTCCAACAAAAGAGGAATTGTGGAATGAGAATTTCAAACACAACATAATGACAGCAATACCAGAAATCAAAGTATTTGTCTAGGATCCTTGCTTGCAGAGAAAGCATTATGAAGCTAATAAGGCGCAGAGCCTTCACCACGAGCAGTTTTAACAGGCCAAACTCTGGCAAGTCCTCTGCAGGAAGGGCTTCTTTGAAAGCATCAGGGCTACCTTAATACTGGAGAACCAGAGTGGTAGGCTGCCAGAGGGTCTACAAGTGGCTGCACTACTTAAAAAGAAGAGGCTCAGGAGCAGACACGTCCTCAGCTTGCCTGAAGTCATACATGCATGGCTATAAACATCCTGTGATTCAGAAGTTTTTTTCAACTTTGGTTTTTATAAAAATGGCAGGCCATGATTGCATACACTTTAAAAGTAAAAAACCCTTATGAGTAATAACTCAATTTTACAAATAAAAGGTTCTCCTTAGTGCTCAGACTTCCAGAGAAACACAGGGTCAACGGATGTTGACCTCCTCTGTCCCTCTAATAATGGTACTGACAAACTGGAAATAATGAATTATAGCAAAAGAAAAACACTTATGTAATAATACAAGGGAAGTCTATTAGTATATAATAAAAGAGTTCTTGTTTTTTAACTAATATTTTTTGTAACACCAACAAAATCCTCACAAGTTAGAGCATATGGCCCTACCAGCAGGACTCTCACACTAAGCATGACCTAAGAAGCTAATCTGGGAGAATCTGAAGTATCTGTTGCTACTTCTACCTTAATTCTTTATCCCAAATGAAGTCATATCATATACCACAGCACAAAGGGAAATTAGATACTAGTTCTGAGTTAGCACAAAAAGAAGTTTAAAGACAGCAAAAAGAAACAGCATTTTGTTTCTGTAACGGAGTCTGAGAACTGCCCAAGAAATACAGCCAAGTTCATTAATGAGGTAGATCTGATAGGCATTTTATACTTTAAATAATTTTGATTATAACCATCAAATGAATTGCTTAGACGCTGTGGTTAAGAAAACTGTACAAAATTAAGCAAATTGTTTAAAAGAAACATCTAAAATGTAAAAGGATTAAAAGAAATATAGAAGGTAGAATAAATGTGGTAACAACTGGGTGCCATTTCTAACAAAGTGTTTCTTTCATATTTTATTCCTAAATGTGAGCAAAGCCATCACAAATGAATGTCAGAAGCAGTTATAAAGATTGGGCATGGTTACTTGTAATCAGCTGTATTATAAAGAATAGATTCCTTTGAAATACACAATCTTGCAGGAAGATTCTGTCAATGAGAACTTCATTGGAGCTTCATTGGAGCTTCAAAGGTGTGTGTCTGTGGTACAGAAACCAGAGAAAACTGGATCCAGGAGACCATTCACTCAGACTTTGCACATATTACTACTGCTCTGGGCCTCAATTTTATCATTCATAAAACCCAAGGGGTTAACAAAAGACAGAACTCTAAAATCCCAGCTGTAAAAATCTCATCCTCTGAAATTTATGTATAATGATTGCTGTTGGAAACTCCATTCCCATCAACCTTAATGTCAGTGATAAAGTAGGAGGGGACCACCAGCTCTCTTGGTCGTCCTGTCCTTTTAAACCAAAGGCCAAAATCCTGTTCCTGAAACTCTTACCATTTTCCTACATTTTCTCCTGCCTTTAGTTCCTTAGGCCAACAGTTCTTCCTTTGGAACTAGCCTCAGAGCATCTTGTCTAGCCACCTTGTTTTATAGATGAAAAAAGAACCAGAGAGGGCAAGTGACTTGCCTAGAGAGTACCAGAGCTAGTCAGTGACAAAGCCAGGACTAAGAATCCAAACCGGCTATTTGTAAAGTCCAGTCTTCTTTTCCTTAAATCATACCACCCACTTGTCTTTCACTCCTGACAAAAAGCAAAAGAAAAGCATGTTAATAGGGGTAGGGAGAGCATCTATTTAGATAATACCGATAAGTAGAAGTTATTTTATTTCAAAAATGAAAATATGGATGTGAAGGCATCATGCCCCTTGATTTCAGACTGTATCACAAAACTATAGTAAACAGAACAATATGGTATTGGCATAAAAATGGACGCTCGATCAATACAACAGAATAGAGAGCCCAGAAATAAATCTTTGAATGTATGGTCAATTAATTTCCAACAAAGGAGGCAAGAATACACAGTGGGGAAACGAGAGTCTCTTCAATAAATGGTGTTGGAAAAACTGGACAGCCACATGGAAAAGAATGAAACTGGACCACTATTTTACACCATACACAACAATTGACTCAAAATGGATTAAAGATCTGGATATAAGACCAGAAACCATAAGACTCCTAGAAGAAAACATAGGCAGTGAGCTCCTTAACATCATTCTTGGTGATAATTTTTTGGATCTAACTCCAAAGGCAACGACTATAAAAACCAAAATAAACAAATGGGATTATATCAAACTAAAAAGCTTTCTGCACAGCAAAGGAAACCATCAACAAAATAAAAAGGCAAGATACTAAATGGCAGAAGATATTTGCAAATCATAAATCTGATAAGGGGTTAATATCCAAATTATAAAAAGAACTTCTACAACTTAGTAACAAAACACAATCTGATTTAAAAATGGACAGAGGACCTGAACAGACATTTGTCCAAAGAAGACATGCAGATGGTCAACAGGTACATGAAAGATGCTCAATAATCATCAGAGAAATGCAAATCAAAACCATGAGATATATCCTCTCACACCTATCAGAATGGCTATTATCACAAAGATAAGAAATGACAAGTGTCGGTGAGGATGTAGAGAAAAGGGAACTATTGTGCACTTTTGGTGGGAATGTAAATTGGTACAGCCACAATGGCAAACAGTAGAGAGGTTCCTCAAAAAACTAAAAATGGAACTACCATGTTCCATTTCTGGTTATTTCTGGCAAGTTCATTTCTGGCTATTTATCTGAAGAAAATGAAAGCAGAGAGAGGGAGGGAGGCAAACCATAAGAGACTCTCAAATACTGAGAACAAACCAAGGGTTGATGGGGGGTGGGGGAGAGGGGAAAGTGGGTGATGGGCATTGAGGAGGGCACCTGTTGGGATGAGCACTGGGTGTTGTGTGGAAACCAATTTGACAATAAATTATATTTAATATGAAAATTTTTTAAAAATGGTGACAAAAAAAAAAACAAAAGCAGTAATTCAAAAAGACATGTGCACTCCTATGTTCACTGCAGCATTATGCACAATAGCCAAGATAAGGAAACAACCAAAGTGTCCATTGATGGATGAATGGATAAAGAAGATGTGTACACACACACACACACACACACACACACACACACAGGGATACTATTCAGCCATAAAAAAGAATGAAATCTTGCCATTTGTGACATGGATGGACCTTGTGGGTGTTACGTTAAATGAAATACGTCAGAGAAAGACAAACACCACATGGTTTCATTTATATGTGGAACCAAAAAAACAACAAAACTCATAAATGCAGAGAACAGATTGGAGGTTGCCAGAGTCAGGGGAGAAGGAGGACTGGCAAAATGGAAGAAGGGAGTCAAGAGGTACAAACCCCAGTCATAAAATAAATAAGTCATGTAAATAAGTCATGTCATGGGATGTAATGTTCAGCATGGTGACTACAGTCAATTACACTGTGTTGCATGTCATATAACTTTATATGGTGATGGGGGAAACTAGATTCATTGTGGTGATCATGTTGCAGTGTATACAAATAGAGTCATTATGTTCCACACTTGAAACAAGTATATGTCAACTATACTTCAACAACACAAATGTGGATGTGATAATAAATGTTAATAACTAAAAAGATGAGCTTAACAGATGCATGGCAGACTCAATCAACCACATTTTAATAATCACAGCCTAAGGCCCTGGAAGTTAAAGAAAGCTGTCAGGCTGAGGAGAGGGAGGCAGAATCCTTTGGATGACATTAAAGGATAAACACAAGGTTGTTGGAAAGTGACTAAATTCCCTATACCAAGGAAAGTCAATTCAAGGAGTTAAGGTACAGAGACAAAGATGGTAAAATTTGGCTTAGAGTTAACTGCAACTTAAGTCAATGTAATGCTAGATAACTGAGTATTATACCTATTTTCATTATGTCCTAGTAAGAAGAAGTCAGAGAAAAGTGATGGGTTGTGCCATCGTAAGGCTAATAAAGCATCACAACTCCTATCAGCACGGACTCTGATTTTGACATCTGTGACCTGTCTCACTAATGATAAAAGTACTAAAGCAGTTCAGATTCATTTTTCTGGTATCAAGAAGACTGGCTGGTAAGATTCAAAGGAATGAGTGGGATGTGAATTTAATGAAACTGTAATTATCTTCACAAGGAGACTACTGAAAAGTGCAGAAATGCAATAGAGATCTTAAAAAATCTTTAACAACCGAGGGCAAAAAGAGGTGTAGAGGCAAGGTAGACTGGTTCTATAAGGGAGACAGACTCTTAGGAGACAGCAATATGTAGAAGTAATTGGCTCTTGGAGAACAAATGGCTTATGTTTCTCGCTAATGAGATATCATGCAAAATTATTAATTGGGAACAAATGACAGAAGCACAGGAACCAATATCAACAACAAATATTAGTTTTTCTGAGGGATATGGTAAAAATCTGTGTTTCTTACATTTCTACCATGGGTTTCTGGGAAGTCATACTCGTGGTAACAAGGACAAGCCCAGATCCCATAAGATCAAAGTAATAAACAGGATATAACACACTAAACGAAAACTCAAAAACTATTTAGAATAAATTAAGAGTAAGAAATACATTTACATTGAAAAATGGTAAGCATAGGGTATCCTGAGTTCCTCAATTATAAAAAGAACACAAAAAGTAGTATCAATCTGAAAGGCTGTCATAATGATTAAATAATATACACAAATTCTTAAGAGTATATGATACACACTAAATGCTTAACAAATGTTATAACCAGGAGGAAGAATAACTTCATTAATAAGAGCTTTCAAACTGGACTCATCACCACCTCCTCCCTGCTTCAGCTACATTTTGAGCACACGAATGTGATCACTATTAGCCAATTAGGTAGCTTTTGACAAGATCATTGACCAGATCTTACAAGAAAACCAAAAAATAGTATTTGGAAACCAAGATGAGGGAAAAAGAAAGAGTACCTCAGGAGGCATTGGCTAGCAAAAAACACATTCGGACATTATTTATAAGCAGCCATCACAAGGCGAAGGCTCACTTGCAGTGACACAAAGATAAGAAGTCAAAGAAGATCAAGGAAATTTAGAAGTCTTAAAAATTAAAGGAAATTGCTGTGACATGAACCCTAATGAAAAGTAAAAAATATTTCCACAGGGAACTATAAGACTCTTTTGCTAGATCCATTTTTATTTAATTTGAAAATAATTTAAGACTCATCATCTCTTCACCTACCAACTAACAGCATACTTATATTCATCTCAATTTATTTCTAGGAGGATCTCAGCTTATTTTTCTCTGTTTTATGAGGCATTTAATTCCTTCCGGTTCCCAGTGTGGAAATTTATGTTTTAATATTTCCAACTTTTTCCCCATTAAAGGCAGAGATGATTCCCTCTACTCATCTAATCGTAAAAATAAAGTGACAGAAAAGAAAGCTATTTCAAGTCTGGGAGCATATTCTTGGGCAGGACATTCAAGGCTGCATACAGGGAAGGATGAAGTATGAAGAAGATCCCATAGGGGAAGATGCGAGTTGATGAAAAAGAAATCCTCATGCAATTTAAAGGCTACATGTAGAGGAGGAACAAAGCTCCTGAAGGGTAGTGGATTAAAATGTAATCGTATGGCTTTCTTCTCTCCTCATTAATGGAAATGTGGTCTGTGACTGAGCAAACTCTTTACAAATGTTCTGAAAGACGCCACGTGGCTTACTAACAGATATATCTATGTTTTTCAAAGTTTAGAATTTGCTTCTTTTCAGACATTCCAAGAGTCAAATTGGGAAAATTTCTATTTCTCAGAAAACATTAATAAATTAAGACCTTGGATTTTATTGCCTTTGCCCATTCTCCTGATACTGTTGTTCTTTCCTTCTTTAAAAACAACAAATACACCCCCCTTCCCAAACTACATATTGACCGTAGTGAAATAAAAGAACTCTTTTTTTTGTTTGTTTTCCTGTAAAGGGGCTCATAAAAATAGGCCTAGAGACAGTGACTTAAAACCAGACAAATCCAGATCTCCAACCCTATCAGTTTCTCCATCTTACAAGCACACTTAAGGCTCAAAAAGAAAAATTAATGCCCAAACAGCCAGTGAGGCATATAGTCATAGAAACGTTTTCTATCCTGGTCATACCAGGTATCACATAAGATACTGTCAAAATCTTTGATTGACCATTCATTTAGAAGGGGTTCTAAACCCTTTTAAAATCATATAATAATCAACATCAGTAACACTACGTCAGGGATCTTGGACCACACTCATAACGGCTTCTTTGTCAAGTAAGCAAAGAAACTATGTTATTTTGGTTGCCTGGAAGTTCATATCTGTTTCAGCGAAATGCAAATATCTTGGATCCCTATGAAAGGGTGTGGATCTCCACATAAATGATATCTCTGTTACAGAGAAAGAAGGGGCTGCTGCACTTGCTGGAATGTCTTCGGCTTTGTATCAGATGCTCCAAATTTGGTTTCAACCAGGCTTCCAGTTTGCCGAATGTCAAACTTCATGCTTTAGCAAGGGGGAAAGTCTAGATGCCAGGAACACACTAGACCTCTCAGATAAAGGAGTAGAAGCATGCTTCAGTTGGACTAAGGTTGGTCCTCTTTGTTAGCACCAAACTCTCATTATTTAGTTCTTCACAGACTAAATTCCGGTTTCTCTTAGAGAAGAGGACCTGGATACTGAGAAGGAATTAAAGTAGATATTAAGGTAGAAATTCCAAGGCCAAATATCCCAAGGTCAGGCAAAGCAGCATCTGAGGCCGGTACAAGAAAGTGGTGGAAGTCAATGGGCAGCAACCCTGGGGTACTCGAGCTTTCTATGTCCTTGTCCGGCCTCATGGCCCTACCTGTACCCCAATCATGGGCACCACCTCCTCAATCCACAGCAAGTCCAATGGAGCTGAGGTTCTAGTTTGTCGGTGGTGAATCCGGCGTAGCCGCAGAAGGTACAGGATGATGGCCAGTAGCACCACCAGGATACAGGCGAAGAAGAGATAGTGGTTGTAGACAAAGGAGAGACGGAACCAGCTACCATGGGCCTGCCGGACACCTTCTTGCCGTAGATCCCTAGGCAAGAGTTTGAAGGTGACAAGTTAACGTTAATTTCAAAGAAAAACATTCATGCGGATTTAAAAGGCCAGTGGTGTTATATCATTTATTCTATCCATGCAAATATGCTGATACCAGTTCCACAGACCAAGCAAAGCTGAAGAACGTCTCTAGCCCTAGGACTGCTATGTGATTCCTCCTGTACTTTCTTTCCCTCACAGGCCTATGTGATTCCTCCTGTACTTTCTTTCTCCTCACAGGCCTACGTCCTCCAGAATGGGGACAAAATGAGAAGACAAAAAAGTGAACAGTGAGATAAGACTGATCATCTATAATACTTATTGTCTTAACAGTGGTCCCATGCCATTCTGTAAATACATACATACAGTTTGTAACTATGGTTCTAACAAGAATAGGGTGGTCCCTAAATCCAATCAAGAAATCAGAGTGTATTGAAATCCTTAAAAAAATTGGCTGTGCTTCCTGTGCTTTCTTTAGGATATATCTAAAGAAAGTGGTTGCCTGATCAACTGTTTTATAATCTGGAAAAAAAAGAGGAGACATGTAAACCAAAGTGCAGGAGCCTGCCTGCTTAGAACAGAAGCTGCAGTTTGGAGGTCCAGATACTGGATCCGTTTTTGTTTGGTTCGACCTGCAGTGTTTTCTCTAAATGTGAATCTCCAAACTGAAACGCTGCTTATAAAATATGGATTTCTGGCTTGTCCTGACAAATGACAACTGGCAGATGCTGGGACAGCACTTCCGCATGATAGGAGTCAGCCCTTCATCTAGAGCACGTACTCTCCAGCTCCCCACTTCTCTCACATCTATCAGCTACCTGGTTTCTGACAATATTGGGTTTAAAGAAACAGGCAGCAAAGATTAAAAATTCATTTTAGTTTATCCGAAATAATACAGGGGAGAGAGTACCCAAACATTATCCCAAATATCTTATATACATAGAGCAAGACATCAGACTATCATAGCTTAGTGACAATACCCCCCTAAAAGCATCTTGTGTGCTTTGTTCTAAATTCTGGCCCACCAAAAGCCTTCCAAGTCAATGACATGATGTCTAGAGTGACTCTACCCATTAGGAAAGACTGCTCTATACAGCCAGCATTCCCTAGCTCTCTAGTCAGATGTTTTCTACAATAACCTAAGAATGAATTTTGGTTTATCAGTAAGAATCTTAGAACTGGTTAGTAAGAGCTCAATCCTAAAGAATGATTTATTACGCATAAACAAAACTGCATTCCTGAAATTGCGAAGCTAAAGAACAGACTCCGGATTAAATTCTCAACCTTCCTTCTGTTTCAACATAACTGGTTAGTAATAATAGTTCACGGGATAGTAATAAAGGGAGTTAATTTGGATGCATTTTTGAGGGAGAGTGGTCACTTAAGAAACCTATTCTGAGACACCAATATCCTCTAAGTTCAAGATGTCAGTTCAGTCCACTTTACCTGAGGGGTAAGAATCGTGTTTTATACAGAATGGCTCCCAGTGTCCACTGAACTTCTCGGTCATATACCAGCTGGGCTGTCTGCAGGTGTGGGTAGTCATAGGGAAAGTGGAATCCTTCATGAAGAACTTGGTACATCCAAGCCGATTTAAAACACTGATATCTGTGTGACAAAACAATAAATATTTTTTTTTAAGAAGAAGAAGAAGAAGAAAAAAGAATACTTTCCACATACTCTCATTGGATGTCAAAAAGGATCTCTCTCCCGCGTTCACCTTCCTCGCCTCTAGGTGGAGCCAAATCTGAGCCTACTTTATCTTCATGTTTACCACAAAAGTGCAGGAACACCTTTATGCCATAATGATATTGCTGTGTTTTTCTCTTTCTTTTTATAACAGTCCTTATTTTTAAGGAGCCTGCTGTAATTACATGATGTCTGGGATTTGTTTCAAAAGAACCCAATTGTGTAAGAGGGTGGGAAAAGAGATGAAATAAGATTTGCCAGAAGTTGGTAGCTGTTAGCAGAGAAGCAGGGTGATAGGTATACAGAAATTCATTATACCATTCTATTTTTGTTTATGGTTAAAATGTATTAACTAAAATGTTTACAAAATGGGAGGACTGATGAACCAAACTGGCAAAATATTGGTATTTGTTGAAGCTGGGTGAGGATTTATGTTACTGTTCTTTCCACTTTTCTGCATGTTCAATATTTTAATTAAAAGCTTTAAAAAAAACACCACTTTTGATTTCAAACCATTTGGAATGAGCCTTTTGGTAACCCTGGTTTTCCCTGGCTTCACTAAAATAGGCTCACTATTTTGGCCCTTATCACTCAGAAAATCAAAATCTAAAAATCAAATTCTTGATTCTCCTTCAACAGAAAATTCCATCTGTATTCTCGCTTGTTCTCTCTCTCTCTCTCATTATAATCTGCCATCTGCGTTTTCAGGCCAATCTTAGGGAAAAAAGGAAGCTACTCACTTGAGTCGATGCTCATCTGCATGTGATGAAAAGAGACCATTCTTGAATCTCTGAGTTAGGACTGACCAAGCCATGCCACAGTAATCCTGGAACAACCAAAGAGAAACAGAGGAACATGAAATTAAAGCACAACTAATTTCCCTACAGTCTCAGCTGTTCCATGTCTAAAGTTACTTGTGGGTGACTAGTTGACAAAGGAAAACAGAAATGCCACATTCATTCCCTGGACACTGTGCAAAGCAAGTGCCAGAACACAGGTTCCTGAGGGTCTCCTTTTTATTCCCATCACCTCAAGTCCAGTACAAAGCCAGCCCAACACGGCTCCTGAGCCTCTTTGGCTTCAGAAAGGGGTAAGGTTAGGACCAGAAATAGCAACATCAAAGCCAAAGGGAGCCTCATTCTACACGATGTAAGATGAGGAAGTAAAGCAGATGGAACAGAATGGTCAAATTCTACCACTGGCCTGTTCCCCTGCTATAGTTCTCCCCAAAGAACCATTCCTTTCCTCTGAATGTCTACTTTGTGCCAGGTGCTTTTCTAGGTGCCAGGGAGATCTAGCAGTGAACAAAACAGACAAAACTTTCTGTCCTCATGAAGCTCACATTCTAGTGATAAAAAACAGACAATAACCATATACATGCATGCATACATAAGACATGTATACACGTACACATTTACATATAGAGTGTGTTACATGACATAAATGCTCATAGAAAAATAAAGCAGGAAAGGGAAATAGGTGAAATTGGGGAGGGCTGCAGTTTTGGATATGGTTGCTAGGGAAGGTATCACTGGTAAAATAACAGTTGAGTCAAAGTAAAAAAAAAAGTAAGGGAACAAAATTATCTCTTTCACCTGGGAAAAAGAACATATGAAGCCACTAGCAATTTGAGTAAGCAGTAACTTGAGCCCTTTGGTGTTCAAGGGAACAGAATTTGAAGAAGTTTTAAAATGAGAGAAAGACGTAGGCCACGAAGAGTTAGGCAACCCTAGATGCTAGAAAGGAAAAGGAATATAAGTGTATTCCTGGAGGCTGGAGAGGAAAGAACAAATACAAACCAGGTTTTCCTCAATATTTCTTAGGCACTGCCTTCAGGGAACAGAATAATACACATAGTACAGACATTATTAAATTGGAAGTCTTCTATCCAGAGAACCCTAGAGAACTGTAACAAAGCAGAAAGAAAAGAATAAAATACAAGGTCAAATTCTTCCCATAAGTTTCTCTTCTACAAGATCAGAAAGACAGGCAAACCTTCAGAGATGAATCTAAATTAAAGGAGCTACAGAAAGCTAGAGAAACTTTTACCTGTTCAGGTAACTAATGATTTAAGCCTATAAGCTGCTAATGTCCTATATATGCTCTAAATGAAATTTTATTTCTTCTGCATTTTAGTTTTAAATAGTACCCCTGACATTGCTTTTCCCAATATCTTTTTAATATTCCAAGTGACTCTATATACCACTCTGGCCTCCTGACAAACCAAGAAAATCAAAGTGGACTTGCCCACCTGTGTGACCTCATTTCCAAAAGCACATTATAACTGAGAATACCAAGTGAGGGGAAAGATATCTGGGGATGACACTTTTGACCACAAACATTAAACAAGATTACTGGAAAGCTAGAGGAAAAACCATTAGCCACCACAAAGATTTTGGAGCTGGGTGATAATTTGGGTGATCAGGACATACATGGAAACCTAAGTTTAATGAACTAGAAGATAGTACAGCACAGTGTGCTCCTTAACTTCTGAGTCCACTTTCTCATCTGTAAAATGAAGGTTCACAGAGCTCCTCCTATGAAGAAATCAGTGAAATCAGGCATACAAAGCCCTTTGCACAGCATCTGGCACAAAGTTAGGCATAGAGAAACGGCTGCTGCTGGTATGAATCATCTTTACTATAAATAATTTACCTGAGCAGCCTTGGCAAACGTTGGCCCATGGTAACGGCCACCGATGCGTAACACATCCTCTGTACAGTAAAAAAACTCAGAGAAACCGTAGAACTCGCTGTTATTGAAGTCAATTGGTGACTGGTAGATTCCATTCAGCGAGGCCTGGCTGGTGTTGGGGCGAGCCAGCAGGGGGCTCAGCATTGCCCCGCAAGATGACCAGTCTCCTCTTCCTCGGATATGCAGCACCTGGCTGTTCCTCTCCACCACATCTGTGAGTCCCACGGGCAGGCAGGGATCCAGAAATGGATTGTCGGGACTCAGACCTGTCTTCTGGCCCAGCAACCTGCCACAATGACAATAACAAACAAAACACATCACTAATATATTCAACCTCTTTAAAAAATGCCTATAAGAAACTTGGTCAAAGAATGTGCTTCACAGATATCTTGTTTTATATGGCATCCCTAGAAACAAGCATGGAGTATCAACCATGCAGTCACAACACATGAACATTTAACTTAAGCAAATTCAATTTAGCAGAAACAAAGGAAAGAAGGAAGGAAGGAAGGGTGGGTGGGTGGATGGATGGATGGAAGGAAGGAAGGAAGGAAGGAAGGGAGGAAGGAGGAAGATAAGGAGAGAAATATGGCAGTGATCAAATTTTGTTCAACCTTTTAATCAACATGTATATTTCCCAATGTATAGTGAAACTAGAGATATTAATCTGCTGGTCTCAATCTAGTCTTCATTACACTGCTTCTTAGAAGTGCCAAGATCTCACCACACTGAGTGTGGTTCTAATGTTTAGCAAAACACCTGGGAGAAGGTAAAGAGAGAAGGTTGGAGGAGTTTCCTGAGGAGAAGGATGTGTCAGTGGTCAGTGACAACGGCTGGCCATAGGAAGGACCTGCCTGGCCCCACGTGGGGAGGGACAGGTTGGGGCAAGTTCTTTTTTTTTTTTTTTCCAACGTTTATTTATTTTTGGGACAGAGAGAGACAGAGCATGAACGGGGGGAGGGGCAGAGAGAGGGAGACACAGAATCGGAAACAGGCTCCAGGCTCTGAGCCATTAGCCCAGAGCCCGACGCAGGGCTCAAACTCACGGATCGCGAGATCGTGACCTGGTTGAAGTCGGACACTCAACCGACTGCGCCACCCAGGCACCCAGGTTGGGGCAAGTTCTAATCCCCATCTTGGCCATTACATGGTTCTGGCTGTTTCAAGTCTGCATTTGCCCAGCAACAATATTCCCGTTCCTGAAGAGATTAAATCTGGCCAGGACAGAAATTAGTGGAGACCAAATAACTTTGTCAACTGCAGTTAATTATTCATCAGTTCCTAAACAGACGTTGAAGGGTGGACTTCCTGGGATGAAGAAGCCTCCATGATGTAAAGACTGAAGGAGGGATTGGGAACGTGGCAACACAACAAAATGTTCTGGAACAATTGGAACCTATTTTAAGGATGTGACGCCATTAAAAAAACTCAGAAAGTCATATTAAGAAGAAAGAACCATTACATTTTGACATCCCAGGAAGCATGGGTTTCTCTAGTAGAGTAGCAGCTACACAAGATGAATGATCAGTCTTCTCAATTAGGAAGTTGGCAAGAAATACCAATGCACATATTGATGCATGGTGGCAGCCATGATACAGCCCGGCAAGTTCTGAGGCAGGAAACAGCAGACAAAGAGAAAAGGGCAGCAGAACGACAAAGGAAGGAAATGGAAAAGGAAACACAGCAGCTAGCAAAGATGGAACACAACAAAACTGGTGTAAAACTTTCATAATTGTTCTTTGGACTGCCAGCAGGAGCGATCTGAGCTCCACAGCCCAAGCAACATCTGTACAGACTGAAGAGTATTTTCAGAATGCAAACACACTGCTTGGTTTTAAGGCATTCGTCCATCATCCGGTATAACAGGAGTCTCCTAAAACACCTTGACCTCTTGGTAGTTGAGACTTACAAAAACAAAAAAGAATCAGGAGACAGTATTTTCTTTATTATGGTCCCAAATAAGACAACTGCTGTGGACCAATTATTACAAATCGCTGTATTCATAATTGTAATTAATACAATAGCGGTATTTCTTCAAGTTAGTATTTCTAGCAAAACAAATAGGGTAAGTAATTTTATGGTGAAAAAAACCTCTGCTGTCTTATACTTCCTTCAATGTACGTAGTGATACAATAATTTTAAATACTAAAGAAAAAAAAACCCACAACTATTTGTACATTATGGTCTAAATACTTCATGTGGTAGCCAAATGAAGAATCAGTGATCTGTCCACGCTGCAGGAAAAACTGGCTATTCTGGACTTAATGAGAGAACAATGTGAAGATTATTTCTAACTTCACATGCTTTTTATCTTTTATGCGCACTATGGAACATCACTCCCACGTAAGATGCAACTCCACTGTAAGTGAACAAATATGTCTTCTACCAAGAGGGAACTGCTAAGAACTACATTATACTGCACATTGTAAATTAATAACTTAGCCTCACTTATCCTGTGATACCATTCCTGAAAAAGGACACAGCAAGAGATCACCATAGTAAGCTGCTATACTTTTCTGAGTCCTAAGAGCAAAGACCAGAATGCACCCTAACCTAGACCAAGTGGGAATACCAATGGAGGGTCTCTATTAGTAGTGACACTACCCCATTGACGAGAGTGGTCAGGAAGGAGGAGAAAGCAAGGACATACCTATCTTAGTAGAATATGAGTATTTCTTCCTAATATCTGCACCCTGACAACATTCTATTTCAGAGGCACAGATCCCCATGTCCAAAGTACCTATTTTTGGTAAGGGTTTCATTCAGCACAAGATCTTCATAGCGCTGCCGGGCAAAGTTGCCTCCAAAACCCAGGAAGGTTGTGACATAAACCCTGTACACATGTTCAGTGTGTTGCACATCACAGCCCAGGTTGAATTCAGCCAGCAGGATCTTTGCTTCTTCTTCCTATAATACAATGTAAAGAGAAAAAAGGGAATTTTCATTTTGGTTGATTTACAGAGAGCTATGACGTTACCAATATACCAGTCTTCGTGTGCTGTAACTACCCTTTAAAATATCTTATAGCATTCTTTCATTCTCATAACATTATTTTCAACAAAGACACAAAATGACAAGCCTGAACAAAAAAGTACAGAGACTAAATACCAAATTAGAGACAACAACAGGATCTGTAGTTCTATACAAGGCAGAATCATTACAGATAATGTCATTTTCTTGCATGTACTTTTCAGATTTTCCAGTTTGCCAAAATGAGAATGTACTACTTTTATCATCAGGAAAGAAAAAATCTTTTGATAAAAATAAATGTCAGGAATTTGGAAGATCATCCTGAGACCTATTCTATGGGTTTTTACAATTCTATTCAAGAAGCTTTAATGTATCCTATGACAGGGACTAGGACTGGGAAAGTTCCATTTTACAGTACCTCTAATGAAAAGGTTGTTTTTTTTTTTTTTTTTTTTTTGACTTCAGTCCATGGTTTGAGTTAATCATACTCCTCAGTTCACGGCTCATTACCATGGCAAAGCCCCATTTCTGTTTTGTCTATTTACTTCCTTTTATCCTCATACTCACCCCCATTCCTACCCCCACATTCTAATGTGCTTAATGTAACATATATTTGTACATACTGTTGTAAAATTAAATTATTGTTTTGAATGTATTTATTTTTAATTAATGAAAATGCTATCATGCCCAGCAATTTCACTAAGTATATATATAAGAGGACTGAAAAGTATGACTAATCAAAAATGTATATGTGAATGTTCACAGCAGCATTATCCATAATAGTCAAAAACTGGAAACAAAAATCCAAAAGTCCATCATCTGATGAATGCATAAACAAAGTATGGCATGGTCATATGGTTATTCAACCATGAAGAGAAATGAAGTTCTGATGATGAACCCTGAAAATATTTTGCTAAGTGAAAGGAGCCAGACACAAAACGTCACATATTGTATGATTCCATTTATGTGAAGTACTCAGAAGAGGCAAATCCACAGGAGACATAAAGCAGATTAGTGGTTGCTGGAGCTAGAGGGAGGAGAATGGCAAGTGACTGCTAATGAATGTGGGGTTTCTTTTCAGGGTAATGAAAATGTTCTAGAATTCGATAGTGGTGGTTGCATTACTTTTTGAATGTGCACAACTTTGTGAATTGTACCAAAAAAAACACTTTAGGCACTTAGGATTACTTATATTTTTTAAAGCACTATTGTACTTTGTCTCATTGTTCCTTTTGTTATTTACCAAGCCCTAAAATCCATCTGTAAGACCGTTATATTACCAGGCTACATCTAACTTGTTGCTTGCAAGTATACTTTCTATACTAGTGTTGCTTTCTAAATCTGCACAAACAAAAAAGTCCTTTATTTAAGACTTTAAGGATAAGTGCCACTTACCAGAACAATGCCTTCATTTTACCTGTTGACTACATACTAACAAATAAAGACTAAAATGTCTTACAACCTCGTTCCCCAAATTTCCAACCCTTGCACAGACCCCTTCTGATTGTTAAACCCACATTCCCAACAATCTTGCTGGATATTTAGGCATATATGCTCCTCAGAGATCTCAAATTCATCATACCTAAAACTGAATTCATTGGTTACAAGGACTTGGGCTAGAGACCAGAAAATTGTTCTCACCCAAACTTCCAGACCATACTCATTTGCTTAGCATCAACCCACCCTTTACCCTGGGGTCTCTCTCAGTGACTGAATTCCTTACCCTACCAGGTACCTAGGTGGGAACCTCAGCATCACTCAGTATCCCTCTCTGCCCTACCCACACCATTACATTACACTGTTTTGTTTTGTTTTTTTCCAAAATACCCCTGAGATCTGTGCCCTCCATTCCATTTCCACTTACATTGCCTAGTTCAGCCCTTATTACCTCTTACCCAAGGTTCCCTGACCTACATTTCTTTCTCATACAGACAACAAAATTATTTTCCTAAAAAAACAGATTGGATCTATTATCAGTCACATAATGGAGCTGAAAAGGACCTTCAGAATTTAATTATTTCATAGATGATGAAACTGAGGCCCATATGACTGCCCTACTCAAAAACCTTTGCTGATTCTCCTCCATCTATAGAAATAAAAGTGAAATTCCCTAGCATAGCACCCAAGACTCCTTACAATTTAACTTCATCTTATCTTCCTAGACTTACTATACTGGAAAATTCTATACTACAACAGGCTATTCAATGTTTCTTGGACATTCTGAGCTCTTTGCTGCTTTCTTTGTGCCCTTGTGCATACTATTTCCTCCATAAAGGTGGCCTTCCTCAACCTTCAAATGCAAAAGCCTACTTATCATCCAGGGCCCAGGTAAATACCTTACTTTCCAGGAAGCCAGCATGACTCCCATTCATGTAGTAGACGAGTAGAGTGGGGACATTACTGATATCTGGTAGAGGCCAGGGATGCTGCTAAACATCATATTATGCACAGGACAGCTCTCGACAACAAAGATTTATCCAGCTCAAACTGTCAATAGTGCCAATGATGAGAAACCCTGGTTTAGATCAAATTTTAGTGCTTCCATAGTCTGCCTGTTATCACAGGCTGTCTTCACTGATAGATTATAATAAGTTTTGGGGGGCAGTACGATATGTCTCATTCCTTGCACACAACAGGTGTTTAAAAACTGTCTGCAGCTCTTTTTCCTCTCTATGATAAAACTCTTTCCTCAGGATACATATATTCTTTACATTCTAGTCAGGTAAGGAATTTAGAAGCACAAGAATGGAATCACAAGTAAGGGAAAGGAAATAACATTTAATGAACAAGTATGTACCAAATACTGTACTCTGGGCTTTATATGAATTATCATGTTTAATCTTCTAGCAGTCCCCGGAGACAGGGAGTATAACTGCTAAAATACATTAAACATTTAGCACATGTTGGAAAGTTTGTCAAGTGCTTTACACACATGGTGTCATTTCATCTTCCCAACTTCATGAAGTGGATACTATTATTATTCTCTTTTCATACAGGAGGAGATTAAAGCTCAGAGAGGTAACCTAACCAAGATAATGTAAGCTAGTGAGTATCTGAACAAATATTTGGATCCATGCAAATTGGTCTAAGTCAAAAAACAGTGACCTTCTTTCCCAAATACTGGCATTTGTAGCAACCCAATATCCCTAAAAGGTAAAATACCTGTTTCGGAGAAAGGACAGAGGCTGAGGTAGGAACTTCATAAGCAATTTGGAGAGAGGCTCCTCCCATATCTAGTATCCCTACTGTCCTTCTGCGCCCTGTTGCCAATTCCTGGGGACCCTCAGCATCTGATTCTGAAATAAATAAGGGAAAAGAAAAGGCCTAGTAATTAAAAAACAAATCAAAAATGAAAAAAAATCAAAATAGAAATCCCTTAAAAAATGAAGAGCAAACTGAAATAAATTAATCTCACTGTATCAACTATGTATTACAGAGAATTCTTTCAAGTAACATTTTTATTATATCCCTTATAGGATGTATCTTACTGACAACAGAAGCAAATAAATATCTTAAACTGCATTGTAGTAGTCTTATTGATAATAATTTTTTAAGCCATTAAACATGTTATGAAATAAAGCAAATAAATGTTTATATTAATATGTTTAGGAACAAATACTCAGCATAAAAGAAAAAAACATACAGGTATAAACTCAACAATATTAAGCAACAACCTTATAATCTTTTTTAAATTAATTTATTTTTATTTATATTCAAGTTAGTTAGCATATAGTGCAATAATGATTTTAGGAGATTATAGATTCATCCCCTATGTAAAACACCCAGTGCTCATTCCAACAAGTGTCTTCCCTAATGCCCCTTGCCCATTTAGCCCATCCCCTCATCCACAGCCCCTCCAGCAACCCTCAGTTTGTTCTCTGTATTTAAGAGTCTGTTTTGTCCCCCTCCCTGTTTTTATATTATTTTTGCTTCCCTTCCCTTATGTTCATCTGTTTTATATCTTAAATTCCACATGAGTGAAGTCATATATGTCTTTCTCTGACTAGTTTCGCTTAGCATAATGCCCTCTAGTTCTATCCATGTTGTTGCAAATGGCAAGATTTCATTTTTTTTGATTGCTGAGTAATACTCCGTTGTATATGTGTGTGTGTGTGTGTGTGTGTGTGTGTGTGTGTGTGTGTGTGTGTATCACATCTTTATTCATCTGTTGATGGACATTTGGGCTCTTTCCATACTTTGGCTACTGTCGATAGCACTGCTATAAACATTGGGGTGCATGTGCCCCTCCGAAACAGCACACTTGTATCCCCTGGATATATAACTAGTAGTGTGATTGCTGGGTCATAGTGTAGTCCTATTTTTAACTTTTTGAGAAGCTTCCATATTGTTTTCCGGAGTGGCTGCACCAGTTTGCATTCCCACCAGCAGTGCAAAAGAGTTCCCCTTTCTCCGCAGTCTTGCCTGAGTTGTTAAGGTTAGCCATTCTGACTGGTGTGAGGTGGCATCTCATTGTGGTTTTGATTTGTATTTCCCTGATGATGACTGATGTTGAGCATTTTTTCATGTGTCAGTTGGCCATCTGGATGTCTTCTTTGGAGAAGTGTCTATTCATGTCTTTTGCCCATTTCTTCACTGGATTATTTGTTTTTTGGGTGTTGAGTTTGCTAAGTTCTTTATAGATTTTGGATACTAACCCTTTATCTGATATGTCGTTTGCAAATATCTTTTCCCATTCTGTCGGTTGCCTTTTAGTTTTGCTGATTGTTTCCTTTGCTGTGCAGAAGCTTTTTAGTTTGATGAGGTCCCAATAGTTCATTTTTGCTTTTGTGTTGCTTGCCGCTGGAGACATGCTGAGTAAGAAGTTGCTGGAGCCGAGGTCAAAGAGGTTTTTGCCTGCTTTCTCCTCTAGGATTTTGATGGCTTCCTGTCTTACGTTTAGGTCTTTCATCCATTTTGAGTTTATTTTTTGTGTATGGTGTAAGAAAGTGGTCCAGGATCATTCTTCTGCATGTTACTGTCCAGTTTTCCCAGCACCATTTGCTCAAGAGACTGTATTCCATTGGATATTCTTTGCTGCTTTGTCAAAGATTAATTGGCCGTATGTTTGTGGATCCATTTCTGGGTTCTCTATTCTGTTCCATTCATCTGAGGGTCTGTTTTTGTGCCAGTACCATACTGTCTTGATGATTACAGCTTTATAATACGTCTTGGAGTCCAGGAGTGTGACGCCTCCAGCTTTGGTTTTCTTTATCAGGATTGCTTTGGCTATTCGGGGTCTTTTCTGGTTCCATACAAATTTTAGGATGGTTTGTTCTAGCTCTGTGAAGAATGCTGGTGTTATTTTGACAGGGATAGCATTGAATATTTAGATTGCTTTGGGTAGTATGGACATTTTAACAATATTTGTTCTTCCAATCCAGGAGCATGGAATATTTTTCGATTTTTTTGTGTGCCTTCTTCATATTCTTTCATAAGTTTTCTACAGTTTTCAGTGTATGGATTTTTCACCTCTTTGTATAACCTTATAATCTTAAATATGAATCGGAACTATCATGATTTCTTTTTCTCTTTCTTTTTTTTAAATTTTTTTTTTCAATGTTTTTATTTATTTTTGGGACAGAGAGAGACAGAGCATGAACGGGGGAGGGGCAGAGAGAGAGGGAGACACAGAATCGGAAACAGGCTCCAGGCTCCGAGCCACCAGCCCAGAGCCCGACGCGGGGCTCGAACTCACGGAGCGCGAGATCGTGACCTGGCTGAAGTCGGACGCTTAACCGACTGCGCCACCCAGGCGCCCCTCTTTTTCTCTTTCTAAAAATACATATTTTCTAGCTCTGTACTGAAAGGGCCTAGAAGTAAGGATAATCTAGGAGCAATAAGCACTCCTGGCATCGATGGTCTCTAAATATCATTTTCCAATAAAAGAAACCAGGGCTCCTTAAAAAATGTCCGATGCTAGGTCTAAGGTAGAAAAAATACAAGACAAGCATGGAATATACCTTAGTGTGCCAAAAAGCAAGGGAAATATAAAAGACTACTGGGATGTTAAAAGGTACAGAAGCCAACCTATAGGTGCTCCAACTGGCCAATGATGGTGTAATTTGAGCACTGAAAAGAATGATGATGCAATGGACTACGATGCATCAAACACATTAAAATCTACAAACTCATAATGATACTGAAAAAAAACTTCACTAGTTGCCTTTGGAAGTTGCTAGGACATCAACTCATTAATCAAAAACTTGATAAATGAAAGAATGAAAGATCTATCCTGTCTTTCCATTTAGAACTGTATTCCAGGATAATCAAATAGTTAATGAAGAAAATTTTGTTATATAAAAACCCCAACTGTTAAATGCAGAAGAAATGAAGGAATTAGAAAAATAACTATTTTGCAACCTCTAATGAAAAAACGAATCTAAACAACAATCACAATTGGCTACTATAAACATTAAGTGAAAAGTGGCTGGAGAATTTTCATAATAGATTAGATCAGGCTGACAATACCTGAACCCTGAAACCTGATCAGTCTTAACGTGACTGAAGTGGGACAAGCAGACCTTATAAAACTTCTGATGTGATGTAGTAGGAAACACTTAGTGCCAATCTTTATTTATTATTTATTCTTGCCAAAGGAATTGAATCGGTGTCTAATCAAGCTTCTGTATCTAATCTCCAATTTATAAGACATAAGGAGGGATGAGAAGCATGTTTAAGACCCCACAAAAATTCAGTCAGTCAAATTAAGAATGTGGTAATTTCATTCTATCAAGTGAGCCAGTTTTGTTTTTGTGTTTTTAATGAATGATTTGAGGAAAAGAGGTGGGAGGGGGAAAGCTGTTATAAAGAAACTTATCAATCAAATGTAATTATGATCCTTGTTCAGATTCTGATTTTAACAAGACAATTACAAATAAATATTCTTGATACAATAAAGGAAGTCTCTACCTGGGTATTAGATAGATGTTACACAATACTAGAAATTGTTAACTTTTTTAAATTTAAGAATGGCATTGTGGATATTTCAGTTGTTTTGAAGCTCCTCATTGGTGAGAGATAAACGCTGAAGTACAAGAAGATAAAATGATATGTCTGGGGTTTGCTTTTTGAAATCCAAAAGGAAAAAAACCTGTGTTGTATGGAGGGAGGGTGGAGCCAAAAAACTGACCAACCACTAATTAGTGTTGAGTCTGAGTAATGGGCTCATGGAAATTCATTATATTATTATTTACTTCTGTAAATGTTTCTAACTTTCCATATTAAAAATTTAAAAAGAAATAAAAGAAGGGAAAGTAGGACTGGAAAATGAAGCATCTTTACTTTTAAAAATAAAGAAAGAAAAATCACTCAAATGTGGCACTTATATTACACTGATAGGTTACAACATAAACCTTCGTTCAGTCCTTAGAACTGTCTTAAGATGACAACATTACTCACCATCCTCATGGTCGAATCTTCCCAAAACAAAGTTGATTCCAATCCATGCATAAACTCCTAGGTAAGAAACATAAAAGCCCATGCTTAATTCTCTATTGCTACGCCATGTATACACTTCTCCCAGGGCTGTTCTTTTCTTCCTTTTCTTAGGAAAAAAGTGATGATAGTATTTTATTCCATACTCTTAGTGTATGAATTCAAAATCTCTTATCTTGTGATGCTTTTCCCTTTTAAAATGATTTGCATTGCCTAAATTAATGTGTAAATTTGCGTTTTCTAAATTAATGTGCAAAAACAAATGTAAAAAATGTGCATCTTGGATTCTGGCTCTGGGCAAGAGGAGGTAAGCACACTCTATCCTGTCATCCCACCGAACACAGTGTAAACTGCATGGAATATATGGAGCAGATTTGTGAGAACTCTGGAAGGAAATAATAAGAGGCACACTGAGTCAGAGATCAGAAGTTAAAGTACCACCAAACCTGTAGTGAGTGTCCCATATTTTCCCCTCAGATATTGCCTGGCCTGGACTCAAAAGCAGCTTGAAACACAAAAGGACATCCAGGTGTGGAGGGAAAGAACGTCAAGACCTTGCTTTCTGGTCCAAGGAGCATTAAAAGAGACCCCAAAGGCTCCGAAAGAATGGAGGAAAATCCCTTGGGTTTTTTCCCCTTCATTTTGTTCTCTGCTACCCCAGGCAATCCTGCAACAGCAGAGGTAGAAGTTGGGCAGGTGCCTAAAACTGTGAAGGATATGAATCTTCTCTGACTAGAGGAGCTACAGCCTTAAGAACTGAAGAAAATCCCTATTGCTGATTTTTCTCCATGTCCTCCACCATTTAGCCCTGGATGCAGATGCAATCATGGGAAATGTATGGCAGAGTAGGCAAATTAAAGCCCTGGCTTTCTAACTGGAGGACCATGAAGGTGAGCCCCAGGGAACCAGAAAGTGTTGGGGAGATCACAGAGAGTAAGGAATAAAGTGATGTATGAACTCCTGGGCTCACAGCCAAGCAACACATGCATGGATCTCATAAACAATATACCAAAGGTTCTGAGAACCGTACTAGCTAGACACTCCATTTGTATGGACTATGCCCAGATTTTAGACTGACCACTGGGTGACACACAAATGGTACAAACCCAAATAGCAGTGACAAGGCTTTGAAAAATGAATCACTACAATCACAGAAGGCAGGTCAGAACTTGATGCATGAACCTAACCAGGTCAACTCCCTGCTAACACAAACAAAAGTCAGTATTTTCCTTACAATTGAAACAAGACCCAGTTTCATAGTATAACTTTCAAAATGTCCAGGATACAATATAAAATTACTTAGCTGAAAAGAACTAGGAAAATCTCAACTCCTAAGGGAAAAGATGCCAACCCCAAGATGACACAGATGTCAGAATTACCAGACAGAGATACTAAAGCAGCTATATAACTAAGAAATAAGAGCAGTCTTACAATGAACGGAAAGATAGAAAGTCTCAGCAAAGGAAGAGAACATAAAGAATCAAATGAAAACTTTAGAACTGGAGAATGCAATACTGAAATTGAAAAGGTAAATCTTTTCCTTTATGTGAACTGCAACTAGAATGTACAGAAGAGGGGCGCCTGGGTGGCTCAGTTGATAATCAGCGTCTGACTTCAGCTCAGGTCATGATCTCACGGTTCGTGAGTTCAAGCCCCGTATCAGGCTCTGTGCTGACAGCTCAGAGCCTGGAGCCTGCTTCAGATTCTGTGTCTCCCTCTCTCTCTGCTCCTACCCCACTCACACTCTGTCTCTCTTATTCAAAAATAAATAAACATTTAAAAAAATTCAGAATGCACAGAAGATTTTCTCTTTTTCAAGAAATGGAAACATAATTTGTCATGTAGGCTACATTTGGGCCACATGAGAACATATATTCAATTCTACCTCAAAACTACAAACCCAGCAGTGCAAGCTTTTAGGGAAGTATCAGTACTTCATAATAAATACAATAAAACGGGGGGGGGGGGGGTGCCTGTGTGATGCAGTTTGTTAAGCTTCTGACTCTTGGATTCAGTTCAGGTCATGGTCTCATGGTGGTGAGATGGATCCCTGAGTTGGGCTCTGCACTGAGCATGCAGCCTGCTTGGGATTCTCTCTCCCCCTCTCTCTCTGCTCCTCCCCTGCTTGCTCCCTCTCCTTCAAAATAAATAAATCCACATTTAAAAAATAAACGCAATAAAAGGAGAGCCCATAACAAAAGAAAAGTAAATAATGGTCATCCCCTATTAACGTTTCCCCTTACTTTAATAATTTGCTTTACATTAGAATTTGGCAAACTCAGTACAACCCCCAGTATGGGGTGTTAGCAGAATTATTAACTGCTTGTTATATTTTAAAAGAAGATGATGTTGAGGCTGTATTTAAGTTTAATGGTGCGGGTGATTGGGTGATTTATGATACAGGTGATTCAGGGTTTTTTAGGGAAGAGGCCATAGGAATTGCAGCGTTATATAGTTATGGAACTTGGCTAGTGGTTGTCACTGGTTGGTCCTTGCTTATTGGCGTGTTAGTGATTATAGAAGTTACTCGTGGAAATTAAGTAAGAGTAGACTAAAAGTACTTATGTTTTGAAAACTACAATTAGCTAACCAAATACTCACTTGGAATCATCACTAAATACTAATATGTTCTTATAAACACAGTACTTAGCACAAAGTTAAAAATAAATATAAATATATGACTTCCAGAAGCAGCAATCTATAACAGACACCAATGCAGAATATGCAAATGATAATTTAAAAAAAAAACATATGACAGAATCAAGAAAATTACCCAAAGAAAAATAAAAAGCAAATATATAAAGTAATCCTAACCCCACCCCTAGCAGAGAGACTATGCCATGATTGGCTAGGAGCTGAAGGAGTGCACCCCTCAAGGCCCAGTACCTTCCTGCTTCCCAGAGATCACTTCTGCCTGAGACTGTGAAAAGAGGAAGTCAAACTCCAGAGGTAAATCTCTCACCAGATCAGCCAAGATAGCCAGCTGCTTTCTGCAAGAAAGAACAAAAATATAAAAGTTAATCATTAAACACTCTTCTCACAATTAGCTTCAACTTGCACTTCTACCTCATTGCTCACATAGTCCATCCACTAGTTGAGCCATGCTTCTTTTTGGCACTTCACTTGATTTTAAAGGTTTAAACTGCCTCCAAAATATATCCTTCCACTTAAAAGGCAATATGATACCAGTAATACTTTTTCTTTGTGTAATTTTATAATTCAAATAGTATTAAAAGATGAGACCACAGTTCTGTGCCTCTCACAACGCTGAGTATATATAAGTGGCAGGAAGCACAGTTTCATAATTGCATGATTCCTAACTACTATGAAGGGAAGCTGTCAGACTAAGGAACACAATCTTATCCTCAGATCTTACACAATACAGAAACAACACCTCATATTACCACACAACAAGCACTGTTAGATCCACAAATTAATATCCTTTACAAAACTGACAATGAACTTTTTAATCTCCTTTTATATATTTCAAGGACTGGGGTTTTGTTTCTTTATAAAAATCTTATCATTTGAAAAACCCAAATCAGGATCAAAATCCAAAGGTTATAACAATTTGGGGACAAAGTCTGAATCTTAGTATCTAGGGTTATTTTCTCCTCTCAAGTTTTATGCTATCAGTATTATTAAAGAAAAGCAAAGAAACAAAGCTAGAAGTAATAATATGAATCTAGAGAAAGTGGTTAAAAACAAAAGCAACTATCCTGGATCTTTAAAATAACTCATTAGAAAAATATTCTATTGGCTCAGCGTGACTTAGTGAAGAATGATAACACTTAAAAGTAAAGAATATATTTAAAGCAATAATTTTCTTTAAGCTCAGGTCATGGTATCATGGTTGTGAGATCGAGCCCCGCATCAGGCTCTGCACTGAGCATAGAGCCTGCTTGGGATTCTCTCTCCTGCTCTCTCTACCCCTCCCAGCTCGTGCACGCTCACTTTCTGTCTCTCTCTCTCTCAAAGTAAATAAACATTTTGTAAAAAAAAAAAAAAAAAAAAAAAAAAGGAAAAACAAAGTAATAATTTTACAATATACTGTCAAATACAATTTCTAAAATAGCTCGTTGTTATACATATTAAATTCTTACAAAAAGAATTTTACATGGGGAACAAGAGGGATTATTTTGCTCTCCCTATTGGATATGTTTCCAATTGGCTATTTGCTTAAAATAAACAAAAAGAGTGCTTGCTGATTTGGGGGACAATATGGAAAAATGGGCACCCACATACACTGGTGTTTGGAATGTAAATTACTGGTATGATCTTTTTTTGTTTTTTTAAGTAGGCTCCATGCCTAGCCTGCTTCGGATTCTGTGTCTCCCTCTCTCTCTGCCCCTAACCCACTTGAATTCTGTCTTTGTCTGTCTCAAAAATAAATAAACATTAAAAAAAATTTTTTTTTTAATTAAGTAGGCTCCATGCCTAATGTGGGGCTTGAACTTCTGATACTGAGATCGAGAGTCAATGCTCTACCAACTGAGCCAGCTAGGTGCCCCACTGGTATGATCTTTTTGAGAGCAATCCAGGACTTTGTATCCAAATTTTTAACGTGCTTAACTTTTGACCAGCTATTACGTTTTTAGAAATTTATTGCAAGGAAATCATCAGATAAGAATACAAAAAGGAAGCGAATACTGCAGCTTTATAAAAATGAAAAAGTGACAACCTGTTAAATAATCTATGTCATATCCATATAATGTAACACTAGATAGATGTTAAAAGAAATGAGGTCGACTTATACTCTATATGTATTGACATGAAAAGATGTCCAACATATTTTGAGTTCTAATAGGTTATGAAACAGTACATACAATATGATCCCAACTTACATTAAACAATAAACAAAAAACTTTTTCACGTACTGCACAGAATAGAACTTTTGTTCCTAAAATTCAATTTGTTTCTTTATTCAAAAAAAAAAACAAACAAAAACTTTCAGTGGCATCCAGGTGGCTCAGTCAGTTAAGCATCTGACTCTCGGTTTTGGCTCAGGTCATGATCTCACGTTTCGTGAGTTGGAGCCATGCATCAGGCTGTGCGCTCACGGTGCAGAGCCTGCTTGGAATTCTCTCTCTCTCTCTCTCTGCCCCTCCCCTACTCGCACTTCTCTCTCAAAATAAATAAATAAGCTTTAAAACAAAACAAAAAAAAAACCCCACAAAAACAAAAAACTTTCAGTGGCAAAATGCTGATAACTGTTGAAGCTGGGGGCTGAGAAAATAAGGATTCATTATGCTGTTCTATTTTTATTATGTTTGAAATTTTCCAGAACAAAAGTTTTTTCCCCCTTAAATGTCACCTTGTACTACCTTTGTAATTTCTTTTTAAAGGCATTTTCATTACAAAACAAAAAAGAGGTTAGTCTAACAAATTGTTAGTCTAGGCCTTTGACAAAGAAATAAAACCTAGTGATAACACATTTCAAAATATAGTCCAGGTGATTTAAACCCATTTTGAATATTGCTCACAAATGCTAATATATTAGTGGAGCATTAATTATACAAAACAGGTTCTTACAGTGATGGCTATATTTATGTCAACAACTACAGCTGCTTCAAGAGGTAGCAATGATTTCATAAGCCCAGGATAGATATAGGCATTATTTAGAAGAGGTGTTCAGAAAACGAATTAAAAGACAAGCTCTTCACAAATTCTTAAGATAAAAAAAAAAATACAAATATTCGGAGCCTCCATGCTGACAGTGAATATCTTAGACAAATGGAATGGAGTTACATAGTGGGTTTTGTCTGCATAGAAACTTCTTTGACAATGTCAATGCTGAGTGACATCAGGAGATGAGGCAATCCTTTCTTTTGCTCCAGACCCACAAAAGGGGGCCAAACCATCACCCTCCTGGTCGGCTCTGCCTTTTTGACTCCCTCATCAACTTCTTCTGTGGCCTTCATCCCCCTTCCTTGGTGTTGACCTCAGACCACTTATAAGCCTGTGATGTGGCACCCACTGTGTCACCTATACTCTTCCCAGGGTTTCTAAATTCTGAACTATATGATTATTACTTATGTCAGAATCAAAAATTCTAACTTATGTGTGTAGTATGGTTAACAACTTTGTAGAAATTACAGAGAGATGTACAGAGAGAAGGGAATATGACAAAATGAAACACTTTCAATAGGGCAATAGGGATATAAGTTGTTGTTTACTTTTCCTTTACTGCAGCTATAAGATTTTGAAATTTGGTTTTAAAAATTACAAAACACAAATATTGTTTTGTTTTGATAAGAGAAAGCACGCATGAGAGAGGGAGAAGGACAGAGGGAAAGAGAGAGAGAAAATCCCAAGCAGACCCCACGCTGAGCACAGAGCCTGATGCGGGGCCTAATCCCATGACCCCAGGATCATGACGTGAGCTGAAATCAAAAGTTGGACACTCAACTGACTGAACCATCTAGCCACCCCAAAAACAAAACCAAAAAAATTTTCTTAAGTTTATGTATTTAGAGACAGAGTACAAGCAGCGGAGGAACAGAAAGAGAGGGAGAGAGAGAATCCCAAGCAGGATCCATGCTGTCAGCACAGAGCCCAACACGGGCTGAATTGCAAGAACCATGAGATCACGACCTGAGCCAAAATCAAGAGTCAGACGCTCAACTGACTGGACCACCCAGGCACCCCAAAACAAAAATGTTTTAAAGGCCAAGATATATGGGAAAATAAGGGGTTAAAATAGGTCTCTCATTTCAACAAATGGTTATATAAAATAATCTGCTTCTCAACAGCAGACAAGATAGTAAACCAGTAATTGTGTATCTAAAGAGAAGGAAAGAAGCCCATTGAAAGAACTGTGGACATATGTTACATTGTCCTGCACGTCTGGCATAAGCAGCACAAAGCCCTACCTGCATAGCCAAGGTTTTTGTTGCTGGCCAAGAATACAAAATAAAACTTTCTGGAAAAGGGAACTGTTATTCACCAAGAAAAAAATATCTAAGCTAACAAAAAATACCTGCTGCCTATGAGACTTTGAACATTCCAGAAGAATGAATTCTAAAGTGAAGGGAGCTCACTCCCACCCCATGACCATAAGTGTGAAGGGACCAGGGAAGTGTCAAAGGGGAGAAATTACAAACAAGAATGTGTCTGACCTAAGTACAGCCACTGCCTCTTCCTCCTCTTCTTCCAAAGAAGAAAGAGGGATTGGGTGGCAAGATACTGGGCTACATTGCCAAGGTCAAGTGGAAAAGACTTGACTGGATGAAGCTGAAAAAAACTGTTCTAAAACAATGGAGACTGAGCTTTGTAAAGCAGCACCATGACCAGGCAGTTAAGGAGAGAGCAGCATTCCTTCCTACCGACCCCCAGGTACCCAGTTGCTCAGGTCAACCTCCTACAACCCTTCTGTTAACTGTGCTCCCCTTCTAGTGATCTAAATTTATCACCATCACCACTGCCCCTCAGTAAAAACTAAGAATCATTACAGCCATCACAGATAGATATTGATCCCAAAGAAGCAAATGACATGAAGCCCTGAACAGACTGTGAAATAACTGCGTGCAGGGGTGGCTTTGCTCTATTTTGAGCCAGGAGTCTTCCAGTGCCACCTGTGAACTCTGCATGGTGCACCCATAGCCCACCTTCAGACCAGGGGACTGCAAAGAATAACATGTGGAATCAGCCTGGCAACTCTCATGCCACCCATTCTCCTGTGTTCTTCAGACCCCCTATCTCACCTCTCAGGGAGAAGCCTCATGCCTGCCGTGCACAGGATGTAAAGAGGGGTCTCCTTGTGCTTCTTCACAGGCACGTGAGCAGCAGCAAAGCTCAGCAGAGGACGAAGGTAATCACTGGCATGTTCTGGAGTGTCGGCCATTGCAGAGATTCCTTAAGTAAGACAAAATACTTTAAAAAGCAGATCACGTGGATTCAGAAGACTGATACTCCAGAAAGTTCTGCATAAGGTCCTAAACACTTATTTATTTGAGAGGACGGGAACAGCAATGAATGAGATCTCTCCCATTATCCAGACTCGCAAGAAAAAAAGGGAATAGCTTTCTTTCTGCCTCTTCACTCTCTCCTCTTTCATGCCTGTAGCAGGTAAAGAGACTGACAACAAAATACATGCCAAATAGTACCTGGCTTGATTTTTTTAACCACTGGTTGGCTGTTGCGGTCTCTCATCTGCTTAATGTCCAGTAAATCATGAGGGTTGCCATTATGTCTTGGCCAGAAATAAACAAAAATCCGGGAGCCACTGCTGCCACAATCCACGACAAGTCCGTAATTTAGAGTTGGGTCTTCAGTGTTGGTTGCTTCAAGCTCCCCTACTCGAGCCAAATACCTGAGCCAGGCAAAAAGAGAAACTGGGATTAAAGAGTTTTCATGAAGTGTCCACCTGTGCCAGCCACATGGAACCACACATCCTGAGGAATGAAACAACACTGACCATAATTAGTGATGTACATAGATAATGCCTGGTTTTCTTCCCGAGAGCCATTGAAATGGCAGTGGGGGCAGTTCTGAAACTGGCTGGGATACCAAATGTTTTACCATCTTTAAAGAGCTTCTAGGTCTAAGCAAATAACTATTTTTTATTGTTATAAGCCACCGAGATATGGGGCAGTTTGTTATACACACTAGTTAACTAAAACAATCCTAATAATTTCTCTTCTATCTCTCTATCCTTTCTGTACATAAACATTAACACTACTTTGGAATGATTATCACTTAATATGTGTTTCTGGGTGGCCATATTTATGGGGCTTTTTGCTTTGTACTTTTTACTGTTAGAACTGCATTAATAAAAAATGTATTTCATAAACACAGTAGTTATTCTTTTCTATATCTTTTAAAGTATTTTACAGTCATAAAAAGAATGCTTATAAAATATGTATAAATAATAACAATAAAACAATGTACCCAACACCCAGTCTAAAAAAATAAAACATTACACTGTTAAAAAAAAATAGCTTCTAGGCCCTAGGACATCAGAATTTTGTGTTGGAATTTTTTCAGATTCTCATTATAAGGTATTTATGTGGTGGACAGCAGGAAGATGAAACAAGTAAAGATGCTACCATCAAAACACCAAGGTTTGAGTCTCTCACCTCTGGCACTTTCTATGCTGTGTGACCTTCAACAAGTTACCTATCTTCTCTCAGACTGTTTTCGCATCTGTAAAATAAGGATACCAAGTCTCCGCCCTCATACAGACAATGTATGCTGAGTGGTTAGCACAGCGCTGTACCACTGCCACTGCTTTTACTGTTATGTGATAATAATTGGGAAAGCAAACAGGAGAAGACTCTCTGGAGAAAAGAGCTGAAAAGTCCAGAAGAAAAGAAGGCTAAGAGTCGGTAAAATGCTCCTGAGTCTTAGGCTTTAATAAACATTAAGGTTCACTTAGAACCTGAGAGTCTGAAAAGTACAAACATTGCTGAACTTCTCTTTGAAGAGAAGCTCAGTGAGAATGGCTTTAACTTATTATTGGGAAAAGCTCTTTCTTGGTGCTGAGAATACATACTGCACAGTAAAGAGATTAAAACGTTGTCCTGTAAATTCTTTTAAATTTGATTAAGTATTACTATAGGCTGAGCTAATAGTTGAATAAATGCTTTGAAAGCAATGCTGTGTATTTTTTCAAGTATCATCACTAAACTCCCTTCCTTATATCTGCCCTACTCATCCAACACTGTATTTAGAGCTAATTCCTAGATCCCCTAGACCCTTACACAGAACCCCTCAGAACTAGGTTTTGTGAGGGCACCTGGGTGGCTCAGTCGGTTGAGCAACCGACTTCAGCTCAGGTCATGATCTCACGGTTTTTGAGTTCGAGCCCCGTGTCAGGTTCTGTGCTGACAGCTCAGAGCCTGGAGCCTGCTTCTGATTCTGTGTCTCCCTCTCTCTCTGCCCCTCCCCCGCTCATGCTGTCTCTCTCTGTCTCAGAAATAAACATTAAAAAAAATTAAAAAAAAAAAAAAAAAGAACTAGGTTTTGTGAAGCCTGAAACTAATGCCATTGGATAGTTGTTGTGTTTGTTGTTGTTGTTGTTGTTGTTTTAAGAAAGATTCAACATTACAAATACGAAAAGGGGCCTACACATGTAAGGGGCCCTGAAGTGTAGGTATCACTAGCTCTTCGGTAAATCTACCTCTGATCAGACAATTAGCCACATGTCCCACCCCTCACAATAATCTAGGCCATGTTTATTGGTGATTTGACACTGCTATGCAGACCGCATAGTTCCCTGCTTTGGGGAGGGAAAAGCAAACCTTGATGAATGGATGAGCATATAGAATCAGTTCTGAAATAAAAAAGTAGAGTTAAGTACCTTTCCTACTCTGCAATACAAAATAAGGGAGGATCATATATTTGAGCTCCAGTATCATGCTGTAAATGATTACATAGGATAGGGTCAGGTAGAACTTTTTTCCGGATCCAATATGAGAGGGAGTTATGGGAAATGAAGCAAGTGGTAAAAATCTGTTACACTCTAGCAAGTTTATGTTCCCAAAGACTGTTTCACCACAAACTTTACCACTCTAATCAGATTACTGGGCTGAACTGGGCTTATGATCCACAAATCAACTCATAACAGCTCACTTCTATCACATAAAAGCTGGGAAGATACCTGGGTTCAAGTTACAGAACTCTTGCAAATACTGACCTCACGCAAGGTAAGCCATCTCTAGCCCAAAGTGACTTTTCATTTCCTACCCTAGCACTCTTTCTACTTCACATGCTTCACAGATCTTTCTCTGCTTTCCCTCTCTCAAAACCTTCCCCTCTACTTTTCTGACTAGATTTTAGACCCCATTCCCTCCTGCTTAATGAATAACTTTTCTCCAGTACACTGGTTCTCAAACATCTAGGCTCAGGACCCCTTTTGTATTCTTAAAATTTATTGGATGCAAAAGAGGTTTTGTATATGCGGGTTACATCTATTTATATTTACCATGTTAGAAAACAGGACAGAAAATTTTTAATATTTACTTAGATAAAACAATACTCTTTACATATTAATATACTTTATAAAAATAACTTTTTAATTTTTAAAAAACATTTTTAATGTTTATTTTTGAGAGACAGAGAGAGCAAGCATGAGCAGGGGTGGGGCAGAGAGAGAGGAGACACAGAACCTGAAGCAGGCTCCAGGCTCTGAGCTGTCAGCACAGAGCCCAACGCGGGGCTCGAACCCACGAACTGTGATATCATGACCTGAGCCAAAGTCTGATGCCTAACCGACTGAGCCACCCAGGTGCCACCAAAATAACTACTTTTTTAAAACAAAAAAAATAGAAGAGTGACATTGTTTTATGGTTTTGCAAATCTCTCTACTGTGTAGATTAATAGAACACAGCTAGATTCTCATACTTGCCTCTGTATTCAATCTGTTACAGTATGTTGTTTTGGTTGAAGTATATGAAAAAAAATCCAGCTTCACAGAGACATGTTGGAAAAAGGAATATTTTAATAACCCGTTTAGATTCTTCTTTGATACTACACTAAAGTTCAACAAGTGGGGTTTCTTAAAGGTTAGCTGCAATGTGAAATCTAAAACCCTATCTAAGAATGTTTTATACTCCATAACATTAACCATTAGTTTATCTTGCACTTTGAACCTTGCACTTTGAATGTGCATTTACCCCGGCACAATTTTGTAACATCTTATACTGGGAAATATTGGTTCACTGAGCTATGCAAATCTCCCTAACATTGACACATTTCATTTTACAACATTAAACACACACACACACACACACACACACACACATTAATATCACTACCAATATTAT
The DNA here is from genome assembly GCF_014898765.1 of Herpailurus yagouaroundi. Taxonomy (NCBI): domain Eukaryota; kingdom Metazoa; phylum Chordata; class Mammalia; order Carnivora; family Felidae; genus Herpailurus; species Herpailurus yagouaroundi. The sequence goes on along the minus strand of NW_024412404.1, from coordinate 39,017,369 downwards.
CAAAAAAAGTCTTTTTCGGTGGGGGGATGGGCTAAAAGGGTTAGGGGCATTAAGGAAGACACTTGCTGGGATGAGCATTGGGTGTTATACACAGGGGATGAATCACTGGAATCTACTCCTGAATACATTATTGCACTATATGCTAACTAACTTGGATGTACATTTAAAAAAAAAAAAAAAGTCTTTTAAGTATTAAGAAGCTAGCAGACTCATGGTGGCAGATACAAATGTTCCAAACTGCTAATTTTCACTTGAAAGCTCAGATGTTATCACTGGCAATAAAAGCTAACAGTTGGCTTCCTTAAAGTGACAGGATTTTACTTCATTCATTTTCAAGAAGAGCGTTACAAAATATCCATGTCTGAAAACCATAGTTTTTCTGGCATTCTTTCAAGTAAGAATAATATTCTGTGATAAAAGCAGCTAGGTTTAACTCACACCCCAAACAATTGCCTAAGGGCTTTTCCTCAAGACAACTCGGTGTACAAGAGAAGTGCATACTTCCAATTTTGTCACACAGAATATGAAAAAGATATTTTTTTTTTAAACATTTGTATTATTTATTTTTGAGAGACAGAGACAGAGCATGAGTGGGGGAGGGGCAGAGAGCGAGGGAGACACAGGATCTGAAGCAGGCTCCAGTCTCCGAGCTGTCAGCACAAAGCCCGATGCGGGGCTCGGACTCGAGAACCTCAATATCATGACCTGAGCTGAAGTCAGACGCCTAACTGACTGAGCCACCCAGGTGTCCCATGAAAAAGATATTCTTAAATGGAACCTGAATTTTTTCCCATTACAACTGTGTGACAGTGACGACTATAATAACTAACAGTAGAATTTGGTGCCTCCATCTTGATTTGTGTCAAGGCACCTGCAGTTCTACCTACCTGTTGCTTTGCATCACTAGTATATATGTCAACTCAGTGAAAAGGGCAAATAGCAACATACTAGCCAAGAGGGAGAAGCAAATAAAGTATCCAAGGACAGATGAATAAATGAACAAAATGCATTATATACATAAAATGGATATTCTTCAGCCTTAAAAGAGAAGGAAGCTTTGTCATATGCTACATATGGGTGAGCCTTGAGGATATCATGCTAAGTAAAACAAGCCAGTCACAAAAAGACAAATATTGTGAGTTCCACTTACATGAGAGATGGGAAGCAGCCATATTCATCAAGACAGAAAATAGAATAGTGGTTACCAGGGGTTGGCGCAGGGAGGGAAAAAAGTAGAGTTGTTGTTTAATGGGTATAGAGTTCAGACTTGCAAGATGAAAAAGTTCTGGAGATTGGTCAAATAACAATGTGAATACACTTAACAGTACTGAACTGTATACTTAAAAGTTGTTAAAATGGTAAATTTTATGTTATGTGTTTTTTTCCAATTAAAAGAAGGGCAAGCAATCCCTATCAAAATAACACCAGCATTCTTCACAGAGCTAGAACAAACCATCCTAAAATTTGTATGGAACCAGAAAAGACCCCGAATAGCCAAAGCAATCCTGATAAAGAAAACCAAAGCTGGAGGCGTCACACTCCTGGACTCCAAGACGTATTATAAAGCTGTAATCATCAAGACAGTATGGTACTGGCACAAAAACAGACCCTCAGATGAATAGAACAGAATAGAGAACCCAGAAATGGATCCACAAACATATGGCCAATTAATCTTTGACAAAGCAGCAAAGAATATCCAATGGAATACAGTCTCTTGAGCAAATGGTGCTGGGAAAACTGGACAGTAACATGCAGAAGAATGATCCTTGGACCACTTTCTTACACCATACACAAAAAATAAACTCAAAATGGATGAAAGACCTAAACGTAAAACAGGAAGCCATCAAAATCCTAGAGGAAAAAGCAGCCAAAAACCTCTTTGACCTCGGCCCCAGCAACTTCTTACTCAACACATCTCCAGAAGCAAGTGACACAAAAGCAAAAATGAACTATTGGGACCTCATCAAAATAAAAAGCTTCTGCTTTTATTTTTAGGTATATACATATGTGTATATATATATACATATGTATATACATACATATATATATACACACACATACACACACAAATGGAATATTACTCAGCAATCAAAAAGAATGAAATCTTGCCATTTGCAACTACATGGATGGAGCTGGAGGGTATTATGTTAGGTGAAACTAGTCAGAGAAAGACAAATATCATATGACTTCACTCATACGTGGAATTTAAGATACAAAACAGATGAACATAAGGGAAGGGAAGCAAAAATAATATAAAAACAGGGAGGGGGACAAAACAGAAGAGACTCTTAAATATAGAGAACAAACAGAGCGTTGTTGGAGGGGTTGTGGGAGGGGGGATGGGCTAAATGGGTAAGGGGCATTAAGGAATCTACTCCTGAAATCATTGTTGCATTATATGCTAACTTGGATGTAAATTAAACAATAAATAAATTTTTTTAAAAGGGCAAATAACATCTTAGTATTATTATGAAAATAGCTTTGGCCTAATTTTGGCCTCACAAACTCCCTGAAAAGGTTTCAGGAACCCCCAAGTAAACACTTTGACAACCACTGCTGTAATGTGACCTTCTTTTTCCCATCTGCTTCTCTACCTATTCCTCCCCCTTTCCTTCTTTGACATGACTTCCCAGGACCTGAATGTGAGACCGGAAACCATCAAAACCCTAGAGGAGAAAGCAGGAAAAAAACCTCTGACCTCAGCTGCAGCAATTTCTTACTTGACGTATCTCCAAAGGCAAGGGAATTAAAAGCAAAAATGAGGGGCGCCTGGGTGGCGCAGTCGGTTAAGCGTCCGACTTCAGCCAGGTCACGATCTCGCGGTCCGTGAGTTCGAGCCCCGCGTCAGGCTCTGGGCTGATGGCTCAGAGCCTGGAGCCTGTTTCCGATTCTGTGTCTCCCTCTCTCTCTGCCCCTCCCCCGTTCATGCTCTGTCTCTCTCTGTCCCAAAAATAAATAAACGTTAAAAAAAAAAAAAAATTTTAAAAAAAAAAAGCAAAAATGAACTATTGGGATCTCATCAAGATAAAAAGCTTCTGCACTGCAAAGGAAACAATCAACAAAACTAAAAGGCAACCAACGGAATGGGAAAAGATATTTGCAAATGGCATACCAGACAAAGGGCTAGTATCCAAAATCTATAAAGAACTCACCAAACTCCACACCTGAAAAACAAATAATCCAGTGAAGAAATGGGCAGAAAACATGAATGGACACTTCTCCAAAGAAGACATCCAGATGGCCAACAGGCACATGAAAGATGCTCAACGTCACTCCTCATCAGGGAAATACAAATCAAAACCACACTCAGATATCACCTCACGCCAGTCAGAGTGGCTATAATGAATAAATCAGGAGACTGTAGATGCTGGAGAGGATGTGGAGAAATGGAAACCCTCTTGCACTGTTGGTGGGAATGCAAACTGGTGCAGCCACTCTGGAAAACAGTGTGGAGGTTCCTCAAAAAATTAAAAATAGATCTACCCTATGACCCAGCAATAGCACTGCTAGGAATTTACCCAAGGGATACAGGAGTGCTGATGCATAGGGGCACTTGTGACCCAATGTTTATAGCAGCACTTTCAACATAGCCAAATTATGGAAAGAGCCTAAATGTCCATCAACTGATGAATGGATAAAGAAATTGTGGTTTATATACACAATGGAGTACTACGCGGCAATGAGAAAGAATGAAATGTGGCCTTTTGTAGCAATGTGGATAGAACTGGAGAGTGTTATGCTAAGTGAAATAAGTCATACAGAGAAAGACAGATACCATATGTTTTCACTCTTATGTGGATCTTGAGAAACTTAACAGAAGACCATGGGGGGAGGGGAAGGGAAAAAAAAATTAGAGAGGGAGAGAGCCAAACCATAAGAGACTCTTAAAAACTGAGAATAAACTGAGGGTTGATGGGGGGTGGGAGGGAAGAGAGGGTGGGTGATGGGCATTGAGGAGGGTACCTGTTGGGATGAGCACTGGGTGTTGTATGGAAACCAATTTGACAATAAATTTCATATTTAAAAAAACACAAAAAACAAAAGTTATCCAAGCTTTGGCACTCAGGAAAAAAAAAAAAAAAGCAGCCTCCACTCAACAATGCTGACTCTTGTGATATTCACAATGATTTGAAAAGGCCTCCTGTTTTACAATGTGGAATGTCATTATTCCCTTTAAGCAGTTTGTTTATTTTCCAGTATGCACTCCTAAGACTTCTTTCCTATTTGTTCCACCTCTGCACTTAGCCTATTAAGTTTCCCAAGAGCAGACACCTTATTTGCAGTATCTCCAACTGTCACAATGCTCCTCACATTTCCTTGACGCGTATCAACCAACACTGACTGGTTTGGTCCTAGAGCTCACTGTATGGAGCTGCAGGTTTGTCAACTCCTCTATGTCTTTATTAGCTGTCTAGCTATACATACTCCAAATCAATTGGTCTCCTTTTCAGAAACTTTCAATGGCTTTCCAAAGCATCCTGTCATCCTCCTGGGTTCCTGTCAAGATAAGCAACTTTACAACTCTAATCTGCATGCAACTCAACTTTGCTTTCCCTTCTCTTAGAAGTCTCCATGTGTACATTGGTAGGAAAATGTCACCTGACATTTGAACATAAGGGAGTAAGAAAGGACCAGGCAGCAATTTTGCTACACTTCCCATTTGAATTTTTGCTCAATGGTTGCAGCCAGCAGGAAGTCTCCATTTTTCTCATCATGCATACAGATGAGTAACTGAAAAACAATTTTCCCCTCTTGGAAGTAATAGTATCACATCTTTCTGGAACTCTGACCTCTTCTGATCTAATCAGGCTTCTTACACTTTGCAAACACTGAAGGTCTTCCTCTGTCTAGGCTCCTGACACAGATATATTGATGGTCCTTTCTTGCATTTGTGACCTGCAGTCCCGGCCTTAGCCATCATTATCAATTACTTGCATTGCTGGACTCTCCTGGTTTGCTGATATTACACTAGGTTAATTCCTAAAGAGGACCTAAAACCCAAAAGAAAAGTTCCAAAATCTTTGGAATCCCTCACATCCAGTTTCCCAGGAGAGATCTGATTCACTATCGCACATATTTACCCCCCTTCATACATACATGCATACACTCTTTCTTTTTGAGAAACCTGATTTCCCTCTAATCACTGCTGAGTCAATGAAAGGAAAGTTACTCACATATACATCACCCAAAATAAAACTGAAGACAGTGGCTTTCACTGCCACTATCCTGAAAACATTAACAGCATTAGGGCAGTAACTGACCAAACCATTACTTAGCTTACAAAATCAACACTAATTATGCCACTTCCAGAGTTCAAACAGAACTCAGCAATGCACCAAAAGTCCATTAAATGGCTCCCATCAGCATGGAGCCACCAGCTTTTTGCTGAATATCATCATAGTCTTTCAACCGCATTCAAGACTCAGAACCAAATATAACATCATAGAGAAAGCAGCTGTGTGCGACTGATGATAGTAATACATACCCAGGAAAGCATCTTGTAAGGTTATTGCTTACCTCCTAACAAGATTCACCAGAGCATTAAGGAGCATTTATAATTTAAAGCTCTGCTTATAAACACTATTAACACTGTTAAAGGACAAGTAAGTGAATAAAAGAATAAATGTCAATAAATGCCAAGTAAATGCCTTCAATTTCACCAGCAAAAGTCTCTGAATGGTTCTATTGTACATAAGAAGCCTGAACTTCATCTGCATATCCTGAAGCTTATCATTTTTTTTAACATTTATTCATTTTTGAGAGATGGAGAGAGATAGAGCATGAATCGGGGAGGGGCAGAGAAAGAGGGAGACACAGAATCTGAAGCAGGTTCCAGGCTCTGAGCTATCAGCACAGAGCCCAACGTGGGGCTCGAACCCACAGATGGCAAGATCATGACCTGAGCTGAAGTCAGAACCTTAACTGACTAAGCCACCCAGGCATTCCTGAAGCTTATCATTTTTATCCTAACCAAAAGCAATGTCTCTTTTCAACTTGCTTTAAACAGAATTGAAACTCCTAAGGAAAGTCAGTACTGAACCCACTGCTGATGCAGAACTTTTCACTCATAGTTATACCCCGATGACAAAGGAATATAAAGGCACCATCTTTCAATAGCTACCGAAGACATTCTCTGGAACAACAGTAAACCAGACAAATATTTCCCATCTAATGAAGACAGTAGTGGGGCTACAAAAAAGTGAATCATACTAAACATTAAGGTTAAGAAAAAATGTATTGTAGATACAGAACATTTACATAAGGATAGTTTACCATTTGTCTTGCACTATATATATGTATCCATGCTAAAAGTGCCCCTTGTACTAAAAATTATTAATAAATTTTAACAATTTACCTAGCATCCAGGGCTAAAATTTTCCAATGGAACTCTGTGATATGGAAATATTCCCTATCTCTCCAATGGGATACCCGCTAGCCACCATAGGATAGCTGTGGCCAGTGCACACCTGAAATGTGACTAGTGCAAGTGAAGAACTGAATTTATTGTCTTTTAATTAATTTAAATTTAAACAGCCATTGTGGCAAGTGGCTACCCTATTGGATACCACAGTGTAAACAATAATTTTTGTTGAATAAATGAACAATGAATAAATAAATGTAAAATATGCATTAAGTCTGATGAAGTTGTTAGAGCACATCTTATAATATATGGCACATGCCAGATAAACAGTTGATTAAAACATGTATCTAACAAAAATTATTCTTAAAAATAGCTTTGCTATGCATGTAGGGGTAGAGTATATCCAGGAAACCTCTGTACTTTCGCTTAGTTTAGCTGTGAACTGAAAACTGCTCTAAAAAATAGAGTCTATTAAAAACAAAAACAGCTCTGGATTCTACCCTTACTGACACCCACCCCATCACTCTCTAAATTTATCTTTTCTTGAATTCTAGTTCTGATGCAAACTTCCTGTTTTCTCCTTCCAGAAGCAATGTTGAGTAAATGTTCATAATAAACAAACAAAAAATACCACAACTCTTTAAAATTGAAACTACTGAGGGAAAACCCTCATACAGGCTTCTAAAATCCTGGGTCATATTGCCTGGAGGTGATATGCTAGCTCCACCAATGGCTGAAAAAAAAATCAAATTAAAATATTTTTTTTTCCATTACAAACTACTGACCTAATTTCATCACGTGAATTGGAACAAGCTGAAAAGATATGACTTTGTATTACATGTAATATACAAATCACAACCATAAACATGTGTCCTAAAATTTTTGTAAGCTGTTGAACTAAAGTGTTTCCATCAATTCCTAATTATTTGCTTGATCATTTTATCATCAGCTTGTGCTCACCAGTATCTAATCAATAGCAGCAGCCAGAAAAAAAAATTCTGGGAGGAAAATTTTAATTGGAGATAATGCTGCCCATAACCTTCAGTGTATATCTGGAAGGCAGAAGATGGAATTAGCGAACAGAAAAATCAAGTTTATTTCAAACAATAAGACTAACCCTCATGATGCAATAGGTAGTCCTAGATGCTTTTCTCTTTTAATCCAAATGACAAAACTATAAGGCAGGCATTTGTACCTCTACTTTACACATAAAGAAAATGAGATTCCAGAATACAAGATGTGCACAAGGTCACCCAACTATTAAACGATGGGTTGTTTAGCTCTAAAATTAATCCTCTTTCCCCTACACCTCAATACTTCCTCTCCAAATAAGTATAACTGAAACTTACAGCATGGTTCCCAACTTAGGCTGCATATTAGAATCACCTTTAGAAGGGGTTCAATTATTTGCATTTTTTAAAAGGTCCCCAATGATTTAGATACATAAAATTTGAAAATCACTGATTTAACACAATTAATTTGTAATAGAGAAGTTTTAATAAAATGTGTAGAACTGCTTAACACTATAGAAATGGTCTGCAGAAATTTTGAATTATTCAGTCAACTTTTAATAAGTTTCCTTTCTCCTGCCTCACTTGTTAGGGTATTATTGACTATTGTCATCAGTGTGCCCACATCTAATGACTAGCACACCCTTCCTACTACCACCATCTAATTTGCTGTTTATCTGCTGTGTTCTGAGACAGGAGAAAACCAAGCTAATTAAAACAGTGTGTAAAATAAAAGCAAACACAGTCTATGGGAAAGCCTATCTTATCAATAAAGAACATGAGCTTGTAGTTCATGAACTTAGTGATAACAACTTTAGTTACTCAGGGCCTCTTCTGATTAACTTCTGATTCTTAACTTTGTTCCTGATTCTACATAGTTATACATAAACTATTCTCTCATTGGGAAATAATTATTCCTTCACATCTGCCTCCCTAACTAGATTATGAACCCGATGAGTTCAGGAGCCACGTTTTATTCATCTTTGTACCTTAGCATCTACAACAGTGTCATGCACACAGCAAGCTCCCAACGAATGTTTGCTTCCAAATTCCAAAAGGGGCTGCCATGAGTGAAAGGTGATGATATATAGCAATTTGTGGCAATATGCATATAACCTTTCATTAAAGAATAGGAGCTCTAGGCTATATAGCTGCTGGTTGCTCAACCAGAGCATTATGGGTTATTAGGACTTTGGTAAAGTAACCACAGGCGTAGTCTGTGTGTCCCTTAGTTCTGCAGTTAATCTGTTGCTATTAATTCAACCTAAGTATTTATCAGATCTGGCCACTTGGGGCATAATAATAGACAGGAACTATCAGATCACTCTATCTCCCACATATCCCTCAAATGCATTTACTTCTCTCCATTGTCGTTGCTTCCATCCAAGTTCAGGCGACCATCATCTCTGTACTGAGTATTCCTATCCATCTCCCTCCTTTCATGTTTATCCCACAATGCCACCAAAGTAAGCTTTCCTTATTTTTAAAAATATTTATTTATTTATTTATTTATTTGGAGACAAAGAGTATAGCAGAGGAGGGTCAGAGAGAGAGGGAGGGAGAAGGGGGGAGAGAGAGAGAGACAGAGAACATCCTAAGCAGGCTCTGACACTGTCAGCATGAAACCCACATGGGGCTTGAACTCACTAACTGTGAGATCATGATCTGAGCCAAAATCAATAGCTGGATGCTTAACAGACTAAGCCACCCAGGTGCCCCAAAGTAAGTTTTCTTTAAAAAGCAATTCCAATCATACCACTCTTCAAAGCCTTTCAAAGCTTTCCCTCTGCCCTTAAGAAAATGTCTAAACCCCCTCAAATGACTTAATAAGCCCAGCGTGATCTACCTCTCCAGCCACATAGCTCACCACTCACTAACAGTCTTTATTGTAGCCATGTTAACCTACAGAATTCCATAATGATACCTCACTGTCTTCCGGTGGAAAACTGTGCTCAAGTGTGTCAAGAAAATCTCAATAAGCATTTAAAACCCTCAAATTATGGATTTAGTTCTCTGAAGCTAACAGGCTTCTTAAGGCCAATTGTTGACAACTATAGTCATCTAAACAAATGTTTCTCTTCAGAAAGAAAGAACAAAAAATATAAATAAATATAAATGAATAGTGCTACTAGAGAAGGAAAGGTTGAAAACATAAACATCTTGAGAAAAGGTACCAACGTCTCCATGTCCTGGTACCTATTATCACCTAGCACATAGCAACTGCTCAATAAATGCTTGCTGAATGAATGAATGACCAAAGTGAATTGGAAATGAGAAATTCTGGGGACAGAACAACATAGAAATATTAAGGGAGTGATCACAGGTCCCAATTCTGACCAGAAAAGATAGAAGGAAAGGGCTGCTGGAGGTTTCCAGGAAGGGTCCTCTTCATTCATATACAAGAGCACAGAAGGCCTGTTTCTCTCCTGTGGGACATGAGTGAGGATGCATGTAGCCCTAGTTGCTACTGGCTGCTGTTTTGCAACAATTCAGTAAGCAGATGCTGTAGAAAACAGAGACAGAGATTCTCATCCTGACAGCCAATGTTGAACTTATTACGGTCCTTTACACCTGGACTTCTAGTCATGTGAGCCAATAAACTATCTTATCATTTAAGTCAGTTTGACTGTCACTTATAATCCAAAGTCTCCTGATACTGTCTGAGAAGGAATACAGAGAAAATCAAGTTGATGATGAACACAACATGTCATCATTTCATTTTGTAGCCTAATCAGAAATTAACCTCAAAAAAAATAGCAAAATGAATCACTGTTATAAAGGAATATAGATCTTCAATGCAACTGGTAAGGCATTAAAACTATATCAAATAATGGGGGGCCTGGGTGGCTCAGTCAGTTGGGCGTCCAACTTGAGCTCAAGTCATTATCTCATGGTTTGTGAGTTCAAGCCCCACACTGGGCTCACTGCTGTCAGTCTGTGAGCACAGAGCCCACTTTGGATCCTCTGTTCCCCTCTCTCTGCCTCTCCCTCACTGCGCTCTCCCAAAAATAAGTATTAAAAAAATATATATGTATATCAAATAATTCAGATGTATTTTCTGTAAAAAAATAAAGGTATTCATATCTCACTGGATGGAATTAACAGTAAGTTAGACTTGATAGAAGAAAATACTAATGAACTGGAAGGCACAGCAATATAAAATATCCAGAAAGAAACACAGAGAGAAAAAAGACTAAAAAACATAAATAAATGAGCTGTGAAAAAGCTTCACATGGTTCAATATATATGTGATTGGAGACACCAAAGGAAAAGTGGAAGAGGAAAGGAAAAAATATTTGAAGAAATAATGGTCAAAATTCTTCTGATTTTGATTAAAAAACATAAATCCATAGATCCAATTATGAGCACATCATAAGCAAAAGAACCATAAAGAAAACTACATCAAGGTATATTACAGTCAAATTGTTTGAAACCAGTGATAAAATCTAAAAAGCAGCCTGAGGAAAGTCACTTGATGTACAGAGAACAAGATTTAAAAATTATAGCAGACTTCTCCTCAGAAAGAATGTAAGTCAGAAGACAGTGTAACATTGTTTTTAAAGTAAGGAAAGGAAAAAAAAAAAAATCAACCTAGAGTTCCATACCCAATGAATTTCTTTTAAGTTTATTTATTTATTTTGAGAGAGACCGAGAAAGAGTGCAGAAATGGGAGAGGGGCAGAGAGCAAGGGAGACAGCAGATCCAAAGCAGGCTCCATGCTGACAGCAGAGATTCTGATGCAGGGCTTGAACCCACAAACTGTGAGATCATGACCTGAGCTGAAGTCAGACACTTAACCAACTGAGCCACCCAGACACCCCCCAACAAATATTTTTAAAGAGAAAGCAAAATGACTTTTTTAGTCACAGAAGGTGAAATAATTCACCAACCACAAAGTCATACTACCAGACTTGTTAAAGGAAATCTATTAGACAAAATGAATATCCCACCAGGTAGAAATATGAACTACACAGAAGAATGAAAAGGCCCAGAAATGGTAAATATACTAGCCATTTTTTTCTTATTTTTGAAATCTCTTTAAAAGACAACTGAATGTTTAAAGCAAAAAATAACAATATATGGTGGAGTTCATAACATACGTAGAAGGAAGATGCATGACAATAATAGCACAAAGGCTTAGGGGAAAAGGTAAAGAGGTACACGGGAAGAGGAATTATATTACTTGAAGATAGACTATGGTAAGTTAATGACGTATATTATAAACCATAAACCCTAAAGCAACCACTAAGATAAAAACAAAAATAAAAACAAAATCCCCAGAGTTATACCTACTAAGCCAACAAGAGATAAAATGGAATATTTAAATGTACTCAATTTATCCTTTCTTAATAAAAGCCCTCGAGAAAGTTGGGATAGAAGGAACATACTTAAACCTCATAAAAGCCATTTATGAAAAGCCCACAGCTAATATCATCCTCAATGGGGAAAAACTGAGAGCTTTCCCCCTGAGATCAGGAACACGACAGGGATGTCCACTCTCACCACTGTTGTTTAACATAGTGTTGGAAGTGCTAGCATCAGCAATCAGACAACAAAAGGAAATCAAAGGCATCAAAATTGGCAAAGATGAAGCCAAGCTTTCACTTTTTGCAGATGACGTGATAATATACATGGAGAACCCGATAGACTCCACCAAAAGTCTGCTAGAACTGATACATGAATTCAGCAAAGTCTCAGGATACAAAATCAATGTACAGAAATCAGTTGCATTCTTATACACTAATAATGAAGCAACAGAAAGACAAATAAAGAAACTGATCCCATTCACAATTGCACCTAGAAGCATAAAATACCTAGGAATAAATCTAACCAAAGATGTAAAAGATCTGTATGCTGAAAACTATAGAAAGCTTATGAAGGAAATTGAAGAAGATATAAAGAAATGGAAAAACATTCTGTGCTCATGGGTTGGAAGAATAAATATTGTTAAAATGTCAATACTACCAAAGCTATCTACACATTCAATGCAATCCCAATCAAAATTGCACCAGCATTCTTCTCGAAGCTAGAACAAGTGATCCTAAAATTCATATGGAACCACAAAAGGCCCCGAATAGCCAAAGTAGTATTGAAGAAGAAGACCAAAGCAGGAGGCATCACAATCCCAGACTTTAACCTCTACTACAAAGCTGTAATCATCAAGACAGCATGGTATTGGCACAAAAACAGACACATAGACCAATGGAATAGAATAGAAACCCCAGAACTAGACCAAAAAAGTATGGCCAACTCATCTTTGACAAAGCAGGAAAGAATATCCAATGGAAAAAAGACAGTCTCTTTAACAAATGGTGCTGGGAGAACTGGACAGCAACATGCAGAAGAATGAAACTAGACCACTTTCTTACACCATTCACAAAAATTAACTCAAAATGGATAAAGGACCTGAATGTGAGACAGGAAACCATCAAAACCCTAGAGGAGAAAGCAGGAAAAGACCTCTCTGACCTCAGCCGCAGCAATTTCTTACTTGACACATCCCCAAAGGCAAGGGAATTAAAAGCAAAAATGAACTATTGGGACCTCATGAAGATAAAAATCTTCTGCACAGCAAAGGAAACAATCAGCAAAACTAAAAGGCAACCAACAGAATAGGAAAAGATATTTGCAAATGACATATCGGACAAAGGGCTAGTATCCAAAATCTATAAAGAGCTCACCAAAATCCACACCTGAAAAACAAATAACCCAGTGAAGAAATGGGCAGAAAACATGAATGGACACTTCTCTAAAGAAGACATCCAGATGGCCAACAGGCACATGAAAAGATGCTCAACATCGCTCCTCATCAGGGAAATACAAATCAAAACCACACTCAGATATCACCTCACGCCAGTCAGAGTGGCCAAAATGAACAAATCAGGAGACTATAGATGCTGGAGAGGATGTGGAGAAACGGGAACCCTCTTGCACTGTTGGTGGGAATGCAAACTGGTGCGGCCACTCTGGAAAACAGTGTGGAGGTTCCTCAAAAAATTGAAAATAGACCTACCCTATGACCCAGCAGTAGCACTGCTAGGAATTTACCCAAGGGATACAGGAGTATTGATGCATAGGGGCACTTGTGACCCAATGTTTATAGCAGCACTCTCAACAATAGCCAAATTGTGGAAAAAGCCTAAATGTCCATCAACTGATGAATGGATAAAGAAATTGTGGTTTATATACACAATGGAGTACTACATGGCAATGAGAAAGAATGAAATGTGGCCCTTTGTAGCAACGTGGATGGAACTGGAGTGTGATGCTAAGTGAAATAAGCCATACAGAAAAAGACAGATACCATATGTTTTCACTCTTATGTGGATCCTGAGAAACTTAACAGAAACCCATGGGGGAGGGGAAGGAAAAAAAAAAATGAGGTTAGAATGGGAGAGAGCCAAAGCATAAGAAACTCTTAAAAACTGGGGCGCCTGGGTGGCGCAGTCGGTTAAGCGTCCGACTTCAACCAGGTCACGATCTCACGGTCCGTGAGTTCGAGCCCCGCGTCGGGCTCTGGGCTGATGGCTCAGAGCCTGGAGCCTGTTTCCGATTCTGTGTCTCCCTCTCTCTCTGCCCCTCGCCCGTTCATGCTCTGTCTCTCTCTGTCCCAAAAATAAATAAACGTTGAAAAAAAAAAAATAAAAAAAAAAAAAAAAAAAACTCTTAAAAACTGAAAAAAAACTGGGGGTTGATGAGGGGGTGGGAGGGAGGGAAGGGTAGGTGATGGGCATTGAAGAGGGCATCTTTTGGGATGAGCACTGGGTGTTGTATGGAAACCAATTTGACAATAAATTTCATATATTAAAAAATAAATAAATAAATAAATAAAATAAAATGTACTCAATTTAAAAGATGGGAGAGAAAGAGGGAGAGCAAAGAGCAAGATGTGACAAGCAGAAAACAAACAGCAAGGCAGATTTAAACTTAAGCATAATCAATAATCACATGAAATGCAAATGGCCTAAACACTTCAAATAAAAGGCAGACATTCAGACTGGATAAAAAGCAGTTATTTATAAAAAGACTGGATAGATATAAAATATAAAGAAATAAAGGCTAAAACTATAAGGATGGAAAAACATCTCTAATGCTAACACTACTCAAAAGAAAGCTGAAGTAATTATATTAGTACCAGACTAGTAGAGTTCAGGCCAAAAAATATAATCAAGGATAAAAAGAGTCATTTAATAATGATAAAGGGTCAGTTCATCAAGAATACATAACAGTCCTAAACATTTATGCATCCATTAAGTCAGTCCACCAAAACAAGAATATAGAAAGACGCCTTTCATGGTTAAAATGCAACATCAGCATTCCTGAATCAAAAGTGAACCCTGCCAAAATGGAGCTTAAGATCTTCTTTATGTAATAAGTGGCATGCAATTTTACTAATCAAAGTGCAGTATTCCCCCAAAAGGGTCAAAGGTAGTACTTTGTGAAATGTCAAAATATTTATGACTTCAATGCCAAGTCTGATCAAAGTGATCTAAGGTTGACTCACCTTTCATATTGCCTATCTCGTGGCAATGAAGCACCCCAATGTCGAAAGTCCATGATTAACATAAGTAAAAGGAGGCAGGATATGAAGAAGAGTCCTAGGAATGCCACCCTCTGGCGGGGAAATGGGTTCACTGTGGGCACAGTGAAGTACCAGGAGGCTGGGCAGAGGTAGGAAAAACTGATCCTGAAATGAGACAAACATTAGTAAGAAAAGTCTCTACATCTGAGTGCCAAAAAAAAAAAAAAAAAAAAAAGGCTTTTAAACTGTATTAAAGCCCTTCCTGATAAAGGCAAAAATTTATGCCACTATCAGTCTATAGAAGTTCTTTTAGTCTCAAATTTTAGAAAAGGACTTATATGATTCATGGTGCTTCTACTATAAATCAGAAAAGCCTTATCTTCTCTTTTCCCAATGTCTGCACTTTTGGGTATAATTCAAAGAATTACAGTTCTCATGTTTATGAAAAGATCACTAGTCTCCCTGGTCAACCTCACAACATTGAAGAATCAGAGCAACTACAACATTCCCACCAACAATGATGTCAAAAAACTGGATAATCTGTATATTTATTAAACTAATTAAAAAATATTTTAATAGGTAATATATGCACATGAAACAAGTTTAAAAGGATATATAGTGAAAAATGAGTCTTTTGCCTTAACCTAGCATTTCCTACTGAAAGGCAAGCACTGCTACCCTGTCTCTACGTATATTTCCAGGGGTATTCTATGTTTACACGAGCATAAATATATATCAGATATGACAATATGCATGTGTGTATCTCATTCCTCTGGTTTTACACCGTACCTACTGTTCTGCATCTTTGCCCACTTACTCTATTTGACAACTGTTCCATTTGGTACATGTAGATCCACATTAATCTTTTCTGGAAGTTCCAGAGTATCACACCATATGGATATACATATTCAACTATGAATCTCACTTCCTATATTGATTCAAAAGGACCTCGGTCTACTTTCAAACAAACAAACAAAATCTTTGTTTAACCTCCTCAAAAAGCACACAGCCTCACTCAAATGGAAATCTGAAAGAACATTACATTTTAGCACTTTCCGGAGCTGAGCAAGCACTCAGTCTACCACCCTGGAGTTATGGGCTAGAAACTATGGTAGCATTTGCCTTAAAAAAAAAAAAAAAAAAAAAAAAAAGTAACTTTGATCTTCTCCCCATCCATCCGAGGAAGCTGCAAAGTCCAGATGCAGCACTAGGGCAAACCTCACTTGTAAAAACCTCCCAGGGCCCCTCAACCTATCTGCCACCCCCAACTGAGCCCCTAGCTGAGGAGAAAATGTGCAGCCTTACCTAGCCATGGGATCCCTTCAGTGGTCTCAGTGCCTGTCACCTCCTTTTCTTTTTGCCCTGAGAAATGGGTCTCCTTGTCTCAGGCATCTCCTAAGTCTGCAGCCTGTTAAGAGTTCGTTGGGTTTCAGGCTTACCTCCAGCAGTGCCCACAGGACTAGACTTCCGAGGGAAGGCCAAGGCGCCCACCCGCCTACTCCAGATGCGTCCGCTCTTGTTCCTGGGGCCCAGCTGACTCTAAGCCGGCTCCCGGGGAGCCGGGCATTCTCGAGGAACCGGCGCTCCCCAGGTGGCGGGGATTGGAAGACCCACTCCCCCTCCCCGCCTCTCCCAGCCCCGCGGCCCTCCCGCGCTCGCACTCACGGGTCGAGAGTCCCGCAGTCTCCCCTGGCACCGTTCCGCTCGGTCCAGAGCGGTTCCCCAAGGCCTTTAGTCCAGCCGGAAAAAACCTTGGGCGGGCGGCGGCGCCACGTCCCCAAGGAAACCGCAGGGAGCCAATGACTGACAGGAGAACCGCGGAGAAGAGCCCACCCTCCACCCAGCCGGAGCAGCCTGCGAACTTGCTCCGCCAGCCCCACGTCCTTTCGCCAGAGTGGCCAATCCCCAAGAGCGTTCGGCCTCTAATCCCCGCCCCGGGATTTCGAGCGCGTCCAATCCGGAAGGGCGTCGTGCCGTAGCTCCGCCTCGATAGACCCGCGTTGGGCGCACAGGTGAGCTGTGTCGAGCGGTGGGTGGATCCTCTGCGCCAGCTGCGCTCTTGGCGGTGGTGCTGTTTCTTAGCTGGTTGCTTTCTACGTTGCCGCTTCCAGAATTGTGCAGCTCCGGTGGGTGGATCTTGGAGTGGCCGCGAGAGAAGTGCATCCCTTTCCCACAACCAGTTGGAGGTATTGTGTCCACCAGCCCTGATCTCCGGAATCAAACCTTCGCTATAGCCTCCTAGACTCGTGCCCTGGCCTCTTTGTCTTGTCCTGTTAGAGAAGCATAAACTGGAGACCACATCGTCTATACCGAAGCGCTTGTATCTATTCATTCAGCATTCATTGAATGTTTGTGTGCCATACATGAGCCGTTGTGCCCCTGCTCTCCCGGACCTTACAGTAATACATACAAAGGTAATGTTTCCTTAATGTTTTTCCTCCTTGCTTACACCAGCCGTTTCTGTCATTTCCAGGAGGAAGCCGTTTGTACAGGATAAAGTCCAAGTCCTTACAAATGTGGCTTATACGTGGCAGTCCACGACCCTCCCATGCAGCTTCTACTTTTCACCTCCCTTATTATACCTCAGAAACGCACATCTATCTGTGGCTTCTGCTCTCTTAAGCTTTGCTCATTCGACCTCCTCCACCCTTCCATCCGCCTCGAATATCCTTCCCCCCAACTTAGCCAAGCCAACGCATACTCATCCCTTACTACTCTCAATTTAAGGGTCACCTCCCCTAAAAGTTTTACTTGACCTACAACCCCGTCATATATACCTATTGTTTCTCTTGCCATATTGAATTACAATTTATGTGTCTGTCTGTTCCAATAGAATGTGCTTGAAGGCAGAGACTATGTGCTTCCACAGCAATGCTGGGCACTGCCTGGCACACAACACAGCTAATATATGACAAGTAAGTGAATGACTGGAAATAAATGAAGACCACCCAAATGAGATTAAAAAGAAAAAAAGAGGCTATTTATTCTACACCTGCTATAGAAGGCAGTTAACCACCATCATTCATGTCTGGCAGAGACCCAAAGGCTGTCAGGGGAATGGGAAAGCTTAAACTGAAGAAAAAAAAAAAAAAAAAAGAAGAAAGAAAGGTTTCATGTATGCTCTGACTTGAGAGTGTTAGCATGGGGAAGTCGGTGGTGGGCTTACTAGGAGCAGGGCTTCTTATGTGATTGTGGAGAACATATTTGGCTTTCTCATATTTGGTCCTGAGTTAGAAGGTAGGGAAGAGAATTGAACAGTAGTGAGAACTCTGGGATGATTGCTGTAGAGGTTATAGGTCACAATTCTAATCGTCATATATGGTCTGACATTGTCCAGTTTGTATGTTCAGGCTCTCCCCACTATTGTTTTTTTACCTCCTTTACCCTGCCAGCCTGGATGGGCTTCCTAACTTGCCTTTCTCCCTTCAATTCTTGGTTCTCTTTTCTTTGTCTTTCAATCCCTACTCTGCTTCAGTTGTTATATTTTATCGGGGCCCCAGAAATCACATTGGGTAGAATAGTTTTATAAAGTTAGGATTAACTGCAGAATCATACAAATATCAGATATTTTTATTATGCCAGAGCCTGGTTCAGGTAGACATGGGGAAAAAAATTAACAAATGTTTGGAATATATATATTTTTTTAATTCCTTTTTTTAAGTTTTACTTATTTAAGCAATCTCTACACCCAACATGGGGCTCAAACTCACGACCCTGAGATCGAGTCACGTGCTCTTCTGAATAAGCCAGGCAGGTACCCTATATTTTTTTAATCAGTTTGCCTGCCAACTGTGTAGTATTGTCTAACCTATGTATATTTCAAACTCCAGTGGTCCACTAAACAGGTATTGTTGAGTGGAATGGAGTTCCTATTTATGTTATGTTTTAAACAGTAATTAATTCATGTGATTTATTAACTATATTAACTTAGAGCTTAAAGGTACATTGAAACATCTTATAACTTACATTTCATAACTACTGTTATAAAACAGAAAGAAACCTACATTTTAATCCCAACATCTCATTATACTTTCTTTGCCCATTTCGTTTGGATAATACTTCCTTCAGTAAGTCCATATGCATTCAGTAATTTGTAGAGCATGATTGTTTACAAAAGCCCACAATGCTTATCTGATTAACAGCTCACAGGGCTGAGTTCTGAGGTTTCCAGTCAGGAGGCCAAAAAAAGTAGGTTGAGATCACTTCCCCATCTCATTTGCTGTAACTCTCAACATGTTGAAACCAATTACAGAAATCCGTATTTCAAAACAGGTCTTTAACTGCTTTTTAAAGACTTGTCTACAATTACATTTACAATTTTCTCAAGAAGTCCTTGACTTCTTGACCCAGCTGTGAGTAAAATCAGCCAAACCAGTCCCACGCTCAGTATCAGTTGTCTATATCACTTTATTTCTCCTTAGTTCTCCTTCATTCCATACTCCATCCTGCCCTAATCTCTAAAGGAGTTGAAGTATTGTGGTCTTCAATCTCCCTTCCAAGTTTACTCATCTTTCTTTGTGTGCTGTGTAGACACCTCATTGTCCACGACCAAACTCATAGTCTCTCCACTCTTACTTTATCCACCCAAACCTCCTCCAGTCATATTCTAACTTTGATGAACAACTGTGTGATTCACCCAAGCAGAAATTTGCAAGTCATTTTAGGATTTCTTCCTTCTACTTCTTTCTGCTGTAGGAGAGCAAAATTTGCCACCCCAAAATGTGTCTCTTTCACATGTGGATTATTTTATGCTGATTATTTTTAACAAACAGAAGACTCAGGAAGAACTTTTCAAAATCCCCCCCCTGCCCCCCTGCAAATGCCTAAAAGAATTTGGAGAGAGGACCTGCTCCAGGACAGGAGCTATCAGCATAAATAACTACAGTATAATATGAACCAGGTGTGGTAGAGAGGAACTTAGCAAAGTCTGTTTATTAGAATTCCTCTCTGTGTCCCATTTTTTCTGTGTGGCCCAGCAAACATTTGTTTACCAAACATTTACTCTTTTTCATCTTCCTGTGAATTGTCCTCCTTCCCTTTGACGTCCCAACTCAGAATGGCATAGAAGCCTCAATTGCCTGACTACCTGTGGGCCTCACAGTCTCATAGGATCCCTATATGTATGTAATTAAATTTGATTTTCTACTGTTAATCTGTCTCATGTCAATTTAATTCTTATATCAGCCAAAAGAATCTTGAAGGGCATAGAAAAATTTTTCCTCCGCGACACCTATTTCATCCAGTTAGTGACTAGTTGTTCTTAATTCAAATGCCCAAAATCCTCTGCAAAATCTTCTGATGAAGCATTCTAGCTGGTGGCCCTGCATCCTCATGCCTCTCCTTAGTGCCCCTTCATTCTGATATAGTGAAATATAATCATGCTAATTCCTATTTTAAAATCCTTGTGTTTCCCCATCCCAATGGGATACAGTTCAATTTCCTTGGCGTGGTGTAGCAGATTCTGCTAACTGCCTACCCAAAAAGCCAACAATCTCTCTTCCACATTATTAACAGAATCCCAATTTTATTCTTGTAACTGCACTGCTATGCTTGGCCATATGCTTGAAGAGTACTAAGCTCCAGCCCCAGCCAGAAGGAGTAAACCGTGAAGGGTCTAAGTCAATCATGGTGTTCCACTCCCTAACCAAATATTGAGCCTGGGCATATGATGCAATTCTAACCAAGGATACTGAAGGGAAGCCAGCTGTTGGGAGGAATGGGAGGAGGGAAAACATTTCTGGGAGAGGTTTTCCCCAACTTAAAAAGATTATAAAAAGTTGACAGAATGAGAAGAGAAAGCCCCTTTTCTACCCCCAGAAGAAATCTTTTTTTTTATATGAAATTTATTGTCAAATTGGTTTCCATACAACACCCAGTGCTCATTCCAACGGGTGCCCTCCTCAATACCCATCACCGACCCGACCCGACCCTCCCTCCCACCCCCCATCAACCCTCAGATTGTTCTCAGTTTTTTCAACATTTATTTATTTTTGAGACAGAGAGAGACAGAGCATGAATGGGGGAGGGGCAGAGAGAGAGGGAGACACAGAATCGGAAGCAGGCTCCAGGCTCTGAGCCATCAGCCCAGAGCCCCACACGGGGCTTGAACTCACGGACCGCGAGATGGTGACCTGAGCTGAAGTTGGACGCTCAACCGACTGAGCCACCCAGGCGCCCCATCAGTTTTTAAGAGTCTCTTATGGTTTGGCTCCCTCCCTCTCTCTCTTGTTTTTTTTCTTCCTTCCCTCCCCCATGGTCTTATCCCCAGAAGAAATCTTAAGGATATGATGGCTGGAGCTTCTGTAGCCATCTTACAACCATAAGGTGGGGGGGGGGGGGGGCGGCGGGAGTTGTGGGAAGCCTGGGAATAACAGAATAGAAACAGAAAAATCCTGGGTGCTTGGTAACATCATTGACATCATTGCTAACTTAACCAACCCAGGAGCAGCCCTACCTATGGACTTATTATTTAAGATACTAAATTCATTCCTGCTCTTACTTTTTAAGTCAGTTGAATCAGAGAGTTCTGTCATCTGTACTCTACTAACTGATATATGTGGCTTCCACTACGTGATATGATCTAGCCCCCAACATCCTCTGAACTCCCCAGCAGGTATTCTCACCCACAGCCCTGACATATTTACAGTTCTCAGAATTATGCCTTCTCTTACCTTTGAGCCTCTGTACTTGCTATTGCTTCTGAATAAATGACTTTCTTTCACTTCTTTACCAAATGAAGTCCTACTTCTTCTTCAAAACCCAGCCCACATGTCACCTGTGAGCTCCCCCAGTGAGCCTAGGGGTTTCTTTTTCTCTGCTCTTGTACCACTTTGCTCATGGATGTTTCTATCAGAGCAAGAATAATTGTTTTAAAAGCTGGCAGCTGTGTGAGTGGACCTGGTACCAGTTGGCCTGGTAGGAAGACAGAGTAGCTAGGTTTTGGAGCTTAATGGGTATGTTTGGTTATGGAAAGTAGGATCCCCTGGGTTTAGCCTGGATGAGAGAGGTTTAGACCAAGAAGACTCTAGTTACTCTGCATATTAAAATACAGGATTTTGAGCATTCCCTCTAGGGACTAGGTTTGGTGAGCCCTAGTAAGAAAAAAGAAAAATACATGAAAAAAAAGGGGACCTGTGCAAGGTGCCCATAGACAAGAATGAAGAGAATGGCCCGTGAGGGAGTTTCTGCATTATTTTTCTATAGCAGCATCACAAATTACCCCAAAACCTGGCAGCTTAAAACAACAATAAGCATGATTATCTCTCACAGTCTCCGTGGATCAGGAATTCGGGAGCAGTTCCGCTCAGGGTCTCTCATGAGGTGGCAATAAAGATGTCAGTCGGGGTCATGTGAAGTCTTATCTAGGGCCAAGGGATATATTTCTAATATGGCATGCGTAGATGCCTGGCAAGAGGGGACTGGCTGTTGGTGGGAGGCCGCAGTTCCTCTCCACATGGACTCTCCCAGGGGTGCTTGAGTGTCCTCATGAAACAGCAGCTGGCAGCTCCCTTCTCCCAGAGCCAGCTGAAAAGAAGTGCCAGGTAAAAACTCCACCCCTTTTATTACCTAGCCTCAGAAGTCAAGCGTCTTCACTTCTGCTAATATTGTTTGTTAAGAGCCAGCCCACATTCGAGGGGAGGGGCATTAGGCTCCACCTTTTGAAGGCAAAACTATCAATTTTCAGACATATTTTTAAATCAGCGCAGTTCCCAAAGCGAGGTGGTCAGGGAAATTTCAGATAATATTGTTGACTTCTAGGGTTCAGCTCTGAGTTCCATGCTATGTTATAATCCTCTCCATGACCCCATACTTTCAGCAAAAGTCTGAAGACACTATAGCCATGTGTTGGAGTACTTTGAGGGATGAAGGCATAGCAGTGCAAAAAGATAATAGCAACTGCAGGATGTGAATTAACGAGGATGATTGAAAAGTTGACAGAGGCAGGAAATCAATGGCACAGGTCATTGAGAGAAGTGAAAGGCTACTCTTCAGAGACGCCAGCCAGAGAGGTGGGGGGCAGTATGGCAAACTCGAAAATGCCCACAGTACTTGCGACGGAGGCATGGGTATTGATCCCCAACTCTTGGTATCCATTCCAGTTTGGATGTGGGCACCTTATCCAGGCCTAGCCCCTGTGCATTTGAGGATTCCAACTCCACCACTGGCTCTAGGGGTGGGACATGCAAAATTATGCAAAATCCCATCCCTTGGCCACAGCCATTTTTGTCAGAAGTGGCCAGGTAGTTAAATTCCAGACAAAGAAATGTTTGCTGGGACAAATAAAAAAAATTATTGGCTTTCCTAAGAGAGTGTTTGAGGGAGCAAATTCTCTCTCTGCCCCACCCCCTCCACTCCCTAGATTGTTGATGACATGATTAACTGAGTCAAACCAAACCTGAATTCCATTCTGTCTCTGGACATCCAGTTATATGAGCTAACAAATATCTTTTATTGTTTAAGTCAGTATGAAATGAGTATTATTTTTTCCATTTTTTTTTTGTATGTTGGATAATTTTCACAACTAAAACATAGAGAGAAAACTATATTAGATAACATTTTTCAACTACCAGGCTGGCAAAAATTAAAATGTCTGATAATACACTGTTAGCAAAGGGGTAAAAACCCTTCCATTCTTCCAGATCCTTAGGCCCAAAATCTTGGAGTTATCCTTAATCTGTGCCTTGCTCCTGTTGGCACTATAAAAATGTGTCCAGAATCTAGCCATCGCTAACTAACCTCATTGCCACACCCTGGTCCAAACTACTATTATTTCTTCCTGAAATACTGCGTTAGCCTCCTAACTAATCTTTCTGTATCTATCCTTGCCCCCACAGGCTACGCTGAATGCTGCAACTGGTGTGATCCTCTCTAGCATAAGCCAGGTCATGTCACTCCTCCAAACTCTCCAGTAGCTTCTCATCTCAGAGTAAAAGCCCTAGTCCTCATAACCTACAACACGCACACCTCTTAACTCTCAAACCTCATTTCTCACTGTTATTCCCTTCGCTTACTTTACTTTAGCCACATGGGCCTCCTTACTGTTTCGAGAACATGATAGGTCCTTTGTTCCTTTATGTTTTTTGTAATTTCTGTTCCCTTCTCCAGAGTTATTATAATCTGCTCTCCCTACCTAGTGCCTTGCTGTCTTCAGTCCTTATTGAAATATTTATTTCTCGGTGAGACTCACCCTAACTATTCTATTTAAAATGGTAACTGTCCTTCCCACCCACACTTCCTACATCACCATTTTACATACAGTATGTTTTACTTATTGGTTTACTGTCTGTCTCCTTACAACTTGAATATAATCTCCATCAGAACAGGAGTTTGGCTCTAAAAATGAATAAGGAAACTCTTTATGTACTGATATGAGAATATCTCAAAGAAATATCGTTAAATAAAAAACTGACAGCTAGTGAAATACCTCATAAAACATACAAAAACTAACTTGAAATAGATCATAGTCTTTAAGGGCTAAAACTGCAAAGCCTGTAAAGGAAAAAAAATAGGAAATCTTACTGACCTTGAGTTTAACAAAGATTTCATAGATTCAACAGTGAAAGCAAGATCCAAAAAAGTAACTTAAAAAATTGGTCTTCATTCAAACCAAGATCTGCTCTTCAAGAGACACTGCTAAGAGAATAAAAAGATGAGCCACACACTGGGAGAGAAAATATTTGCAAATCATATATCTGATAAAGGACTTGTATCTAGAACATAAAAAGAATCCTCAAAACTGAATAATAAGGAAACAAACAACCCAATTATAAACAGAAGATTTAGACACTTAACAAAAAAAAAAGATATACAAAAGATGGCAAATAAGCACACGAGATGTTCAACATCATTAGTCATGAGGGGCATGGAAATTAAAACTACAATGAGATACCACTACATACCCACTAGAACAGCTATAATCAAAAAGACAATAATTGCCAAGAATGTGGTACCATGTGCTACCATGTCATGAGGACCCTTAGCAGCTTTCCGGAGAGGCCCACGTGGAGGGGAACTGAGGCCTCCTGCCAACAGGCAGTATTCACTTGACAGTTGTGTGAGTGAGTCATCGTGGACATGGATTCTCCAGCCGCAGCCAAGCCTTCATGTAACTGCAGACCCTGCTGACATCCTGACTACAACTTCCTGAGATACTCCAAGTCCTAATCACTCATCTAAACTACTATCAAATTCCTCACCTACAGAAACTGATAATAAATGTGTATTGCTGTTTTAAGCCACTATGCTTTGTAGTACTTTGTCCCAGAGCAGTAGATAGCTAACATACAACCACATAGGATTAAAAGAAAGAATATATACATTAGCTGGCACACAGTAAGCCCTTCCTAAAAGTTCGCTGTTATCGTTGTTGTATAAGGCATGCATGGGTTTGTTCTCACCAGCAAATGCAGGTTTCTTGCAGAGGAGGACTTCACTTCATTCCTTTTTTTTGCACTCTCTGCCTCTCATCCTTTTTAATCCCTCAGCACGGTGCCGGGCTTAAAGCAGCAGAAGCCCACTAAGTAACTCAAAGGGAAGGATTGAAATCCAAAGGTGAAACAGTTTTACCTTTGTTACTATAAGGATAACTTTCCACTACCTAAAATATTTGATTATCTCTTTTAGTGCAGTTAATGTAAATTCCTGGGCTTTTATATGTTAGTTTGTAATGAGTAAGCTGTAAAAGCAAGGAAGACTACTGGATGAAGGGGAAATATTTGGTTAATTAAGAAGAGACAATGAAAAAACAAGGATTGGGTAAGGCAGAAGACCAGTTAAGAGGGTCAGCAGTGTAGGGTGCCTGGGTGGCTCAGTTGGTTAAACATCTGACTTGATCTTTGGCTCAGGTCATGAGTTTGCAGTTTGTGAGTTTGAGCCCCGCGTTGAGCTCTGTGCTGACAGTGCAGAGCCTGCTTAGGATCCTCTCTCTCTCTGCCCTGCCTCTGCTCGTGTGCTCTCTTTCTCTCTCAAAATAAATAAATAGACTTTAAAAAAATGGGGGTGGGTGGGCAGGGAGATGCCTGTAGTAAAAAAGAGTAAAAATGGGAATCACACCTGGAGGACAGCCAGGAAAATCACACTGATAAATCAGGACTTCAGTGTTCATGGGTTTGAGGCCGACATCAGCAGCCACAACTTGTTTGTTGATAATGATGGTGTTGTTTTTATTGTTGGTAATGTTGTTGCCTCCATAACTGTGGCTAGTTACTTTGAGAATATATCCCATATTTATGAAAGATTCAAAGTCACAGAGCAGTAAAAATACATCATATCTACTTAGATAAATACCCCAAGCTTCGTCCCTTGCTGACAGCTTATCTTCTTTGTATGTCATGGATAATTGACCATTACATTCTCTGATAATATTCAAGGAAAGTTTTGCAATTCTAGCCATTTTATTTAAGGAATTAAAGATTTTAAATCTACTGTTTATGGTACGAAGTGCATACAGTAATTGAGGACACACAGACATGGACCCAAAGTATGGATATTATTGTTAGGAGAAAAAAGAAGGCTTATTTGTGCAGTATCCCACATTTGGTGCTCTAGTCTAGCAACAGGTTAGGCAAACAAGCAAAGGGCATGGTCATCTTGGTTTCTTGCTTGGCAGCTAGGTGACATGTTGCCAGTGATTTCTGTGATGGCTAGATGGCAGTCAAAAAGTAAAATCAGGTAATTATAATGATAGTAATAGTAATCAACCTTTGCTGAGTTCCAACTATATGCTGATATTAGAGTAACAACTTTATTCTTTCTCTGATTGAAACCTCAAACAATCCAATAAAATACATGTGATTACCATTTTACAGAAGAGGTAACTGAAGTTTAGATCATGTCATGGAACTTCAGCTACCCTGTGCTGCTACCCTCCTGCTTCTCATTTTCTGACAATTGTGACCAAGGTAAAGTCAGGATGAGTCAGAGATAAGGCTCTTGTTTCTAACTTAAAAAAAAAAAAAAATCATTTTAACTAACTATTTTGGTGGTTTATTACCTTGATCTAGAAAGGCAACAGACTGTGGTTAAGTTTTCAGACTAGTGTTTGAGACCTGGTTTCATCACTTACTAGCTGTGTGGCCTTGAAGAAGTCATATTCACTTAATTTCATTTTCTTATCCATAAAATAAGAATAATAACTCAACTTCCAGGGTTGCTGCCCTCAATCTTTCTTCACAGCAGCCACAGCGACCTTTTCAAAATCCAAAGTGGACCATGTTATCTCACTTCAACTTAAAATTCTGCAGTGAGATCCCATTTTTCTTAAGATATAAACTGATCCCCTTAACATGACTTTCAGAGCCTCTCATGGTCTGGTCCCTAATTAACCCCAGGCTCATCTCAAAACTATGCTTCCCCCTGCCCCAAGTCATTTGGCCTAATCCTCTAATTACAGGACTTAGGCAGTATGACGTTCTCCTTGTCCAGAAGGCTTTGCCTCCCTTACCCCTTTTGCCCCCCACCCGTCTGACTTTGCTTAATTAACTCTTCTCATCTTTAAGATCCTATTTCAAATGTGACCTTTTAATAAACCTTTACAAGTAGTAACAGGGGCTCTCTTTCCAGCCCTGGCTCCTGAACTCACTGTAGGGCTGTTGCTTCCAAGAGTGCTTCCCAGAATTAATGCCAAGATCAGGAAAGGGATGAGTTTTGCGAGCACCCTGTTGGGTGGTGTCCCTGGCTACAACTGCCAGGACACCTGGGAGAGTTAGGCCTTGGGCTGGAGGGAGCTAGTGAGGGTACTGGAACTTGCTGGATGAGTCATTGCCACCACCTAAGGGGAGACATAGCAGCTCAGGCCTAAGATCCACAAATGTCTCATTCATTTTTTATTCAAATAAGTGTTACCAAGTACTCACAGAGTTTGAAGTGCAATGCTATTCTGAAGATATAAAGAGGCGGGGGGGGGGGGGGGAAGGAAAGAAAGTTAAAAGATGCTCCTGCATCTATTGTGATATAGACATTAATGAAATAACTTTATAAACATATGCAAAATTACAACTATCTAAGTTCTACAAAGTAGAGGACCTGAGGCATGTGATGGGGGAACTGATCAGTCTGGGGCATCAGGAAAATAATGATTGAATTGGACTATGAAAACAATATCAGATTTTGATGAACAATTACCTACACAAAAAGTAAAATTTTACTGGAATATACCTCTTAGTAGATGGATGGGGCTTTTAGAACATTTTAGATTACATCATGGATCATTAGATGACTATTATTTTTTGGTAGAGTGAGATGGAGTCCATCACCAATTCTTTTCCTATTTTTTGTTATTATAGGTAAGTATCAAGAAACCTTTTTACATAAATAAGCGAATGCAAGCAAAACAAAACAAAACAAAAACCAGGTAAGTGAATGAATGGAATTTTGCCGAATCTTTGTCACAATTTTTCCATCTCCTTAAATTTTGTTAAAGGGTTAGGAACTATCTCATTTGCAAAAGGACATGTTACTCAATAGACTAATCTCTTTCTCAGTCTCTGGAAATAACACCAAAGTCAAGTGACTTATCAAGTGACTATTAATTGTTCTTGTTTCTCTGTCACTTAAAGCCATTCTGGTTTTGGAGCTAAAAACCCCAAAACATTGGTTGTGTTTCATAATTTTTCTTGTTGATTGCAAACAAAGACCTATATCAATTATTTAGGTCATGTTAAAGTCCCTTAAGAAGACATTATATATAGATGGGTAGAAATTAGAAAAATATTATATGTAGATTTCTAATTTCAAGATTTAAACAGTAAGTTTAAAATTATTTGACAGAATTAAAAGGACATGTCACCACCTGAGAAGACTTTTTAAAAAATTTTTAATGTTTTTTTTTTTGAGAGAGACAGAGAGTGAGCAGGGGAGGGGCAGAGAGAAGGAGACACAGAATCTGAAGCAGGCTCCAGGCTCTGAACTGCCAGCACAGAGCCCGACATGGGGTGACTCGAACCCAAGAACTGTGAGATCATGACCTGAACCACCCAGGCACCCCTCTTTTTTGTTTTTTTAATGTTTATTTACTTTTTGAGAGAGAGAGAGAGAGACAGAGTGTGAGTGGGGGAGGGGCAGACACACACACACACACACACACACACACACACACACACACACAGTGTGAAGTAGGCTCCAGGCTCTGAGCTGTCAGCACATAGCCCGATGTAGGGTTTGAACTCACAGACCAGACTGTGAGATAATGACCTGAGCTGAAGTCAGATGCTTAATCAATTGAGCCACCCAGGTGCCCTAGGAGATGGTAATTCTATTAAATGAAACTGTTTCCTAAAGCTCGGGGCATTATATCTGAAATTATATTTGGGGTACATTTTGTCTTACCAGGTACATAAGTAGATGCTTTTATGAGTGCAGTTTTATCTACTGCATCATCTACTGGAAATAAACAGCCCTGGGGGCAGCAGGGCTTACAAAAAGGTGTAAAAATAATTACTTGAGGGCATTACTTACAGAATTTACATGTTTCTGTCACAGTAGGAAGGGCATGATAGAAATGCATAAATGAGGAGGAAAATGAGTGGCAGTTAAGGAGATTGGTGCCCAAAGAAGAGTAAATATGGATTTACTGTATCAAATAATACTTTTTTTCCTGTGTTGTTTCAACTCAATTTGAGTATGAATTAAACAGAAACTTCCTCCTAGACAAGAACCAGTGAAGCAAAGTAATTTTTCTGGATTTTTGCCTGTGAGCCACAGATGAGATTATGTTTTTCTTAGATCAAAATTAGTAATTTTCCTTGTTTTGGCTTTTTTTTTTCTTTCACAAATAAGATCCCTTAGGAGAAGCTTTAAGAAAAAAATAGTGTGATTGCAGTAACTAGCCCCCCCCTCCAAAGTAGATGTGCAAAGGGTTACAGTTTATTGCTTAAAGGCTGATGAAACCCAAGTTCCAAAAGAAAATACTCTTCAACGTATCCCAATTAGACCTTTTAGTTTGTTAAGAACACCTTTATTGGGGCGCCTGGGTGGCGCAGTCGGTTAAGCGTCCGACTTCAGCCAGGTCACGATCTCACGGTCCGTGAGTTCGAGCCCCGCGTCGGGCTCTGGGCTGATGGCTCAGAGCCTGGAGCCTGTTTCCGATTCTGTGTCTCCCTCTCTCTCTGCCCCTCCCCCGTTCATGCTCTGTCTCTCTCTGTCCCAGAAGTAAATAAACGTTGAAAAAAAAAAAAAAAAGAACACCTTTATTGAGATGTAACTTACATGCCATAAAATTCACCCAATACAGTGGGTTTTAGTATATTCACAGGATTGTGCAACCATCATGATATAAATTTAAAACATTTTCACTGACCAAAAAGAAAGTCTGTATCCATTAACAATCATTTCCCAGATCTTTCACTTTTGTCCAAGGTAGATTTTCTTCAACTTGATGTGAGGCAGGAAATCCAGGAGTTGTATAAGTGGTTTAGAGCTGCTGTTTGGAGTCAGGCATAAATATTTGAGAGGATAACAAGATACTAGTTTATTCAGCTCATCTGTTGGGTGCTAGCCGATTTTGTTTTTTTAAAGTTGAGGTGAAAGTCATGTAACAAAGTAACCATCTTTTTTTTTTAATGTATATTTTTGACAGAGAGCATGAGCAGGGGAGGGGGTAGGGGAGAGAGAGAGGGAGACACAGAATCTGAAGCAGGCTCCAGGCTCTGAGTTGTCAGCACAGAGCCCGATGAAGGGCTTGAACTCACAAACTGTGAGATCATGACCTGAGCCAAAGTCAGTCACTTAACTGACTGAGCCACCTAGGAGTGCAAGAAAGTAACCATCTTAAAGTGAACAATTCTGTGGCATTTAGTGCATTCACCACGTTATGCAACCAACACCTTTACCTACTTCCAAACCATTTCATCACCCCAAAAGGAAACCCTGTACCCATCAAGCAGCTTCTGTCTCATCACCACTACCAATCCGTGTTCTGTCTCTGTGCAGCTACATACATATGCTGGATATTTCATATAAGTGGAATCACATTTGGCTTCTTTCACTTAACATATTTTTGAGGTTGATTCACATTGTAGTAGTATATATAGATCACTACTTTCATTCCTTTTTACATCTGAATTATATTGTGTGTATATACACAATTTGTTTATTCATTCTATTGATGGACATTTAGACCGTTTCCACGTTTTGCCTATTGTGAAAAGTGCTGCTATGGAATAAGCATGTACACGTACTTGTTTAAGTACCTCTTTTCAATTGTTTCAGATATATCTAAGAGTGAAGTGGTGGGTCGTATGGTAACTCTGTTTAACTTTTTGAGGAACTGCTAAACTGTCTTCAAAAGTGACTGAACCATTTTACAGCAATGTGTAAAAGACTCCAATTTCTCCACATCCTTGTCAACACGTATTTTCTCCCATCCAAGTACTAACCAGGCCCAACCCTGCTTAGCTTCCGAGATCAGACGAGATCGGGCACGTTCAGGGTGGTATGGCCGTAGACTCAACACGTATTTTCTGTGTTTTTGATTATAGCCATCCTAGTGTGTGTGAAATGGTATAGCCAATACTCTATGTTGACAAAAGAAAATGTTTTTAGTACAAGCATGAATATTCAAGAAAAAACAAAAGATGAATTTACTTTGACATATTTCCTTTTACTTGAAGGCATGATGTCGATCTGTGAAAATTAAACAGGTACTTTCCCTATACTTCTAGAAGTTATGCAAAATGTAAAATTAAGACCAAAGTTGAGACATGAGTAAATGAAGAGCATCACTCAGCTTTCTTGCTTCTGACCAGAGAGGGAACACTGTACTATATTTATAGCATATCATTTCTTCCCAGCACACATTTTTATAAATCTTGAATATTCTTGTCCCAAGATAGATAAGACACAGAACTTGCCATGATGTGTCAACTGAGTGAAATAAGGCACTACCGCCTTTAACATTTAATTATGCTTTTTTTGCTTTATTCTAAAGAGAATCTCCCTCAGAAACAATGTATTCTTTGATAATACGTTGTGGTTAAATCAAAAACCCATTATGCCACTGTACAATATATATGTACCCCAAATATCCCACAAGGACCAAAATATCCATTCCTAAAGACATGTTTTGCCCTAATGGAAATATACTTAAGTCAGACAAACACATGAAATCTACAGTTGTACCTTGATTGAAGGGGGCCTTGCTGGCACCAGGACTACCTGGTGTCGTAGCTACCTGGAGGTTTGTACATACCAGGACAATGAACTATACCAAGACGAAGGACAGGTGAAGACACACTTTCCTTTTGTAAGGTGGGAGGACAGACTGAGAAACAGGAGGAAGGAAAGGAGAGCTGCCTCAACTGCTTTCTCAGAAAGATGAATGTTAGGAAAGATGCAGAAGACATGGAATAACAAATTGATTCCCTTGAAACTGTTCCCCACACACCCCCTGGAAATGTCTTCTTGTGTACATTCTCCAGTTTTAAACTGCTCAAACGCATATCTTCTTATCCCTTCTCTCCTCACTGACTGCCCCACCTCTGAATTCCTACAGCTTTCATGGTCTACTCTTCATAATTTAGGAATCTATTTCTCTTTAAGTAACTGTAAAGAAGTCAGTGTTATTTGCACGGGTGGCTGCTGGAATCCATCTCATTCTATATTATACCTCATATGGTCATGTGGGATAGCAGTTCAGAGAAAGAGGGTATTATAAGCTGGAAGTAGTGGGACTTGTTTTGGACCTTCAAGAAGAATTTTGGTAAGAACAAAGGGTGAAATGCATTCTCGGGATGAACATGTATCAGGATATAAACCTGATACTGTAAACAAAGATTCAAACTAACAGCAACGAGTTCTCTCATGTACCAGAACGTGATTAGTCCAAAGGTATTACTGTTACTGCCCAAAAGGCAGCAGTTTTCTTCAACCGGTTGCCCTGCCCACCCAAGGTATAGGCCTTGTCTATGTGGCCAAAAATGGCTGACAACTTCTGGGTCTGTATTCTAAAGGACAAGAAGGGAGAACATGAAGAAAATACTCAGAGGACATAATCTTCCTTTTAAAGGCAGAACCCAGATGTCTCATGCCACTTACACTCACATCCCATGAACTAGAACTTAGTCACACAGCTAACACCAGCTGAAGGGGAAGCTGGGGGAAATATGGACTTCAGCTGGACTTATAGCCCCAAACTAAAACTTGAGGTTTCTATTATTAAAGAAAATAGATGAAACTTGATAGTGAGACAATGAATAGTCTCATTGGTAGAGGCAGAAAATAAAGACAGTAGAGAAGAGAGAATATGAAAAGCAATGGTCCTAGGAATGTAAGAAAAAATCCTACAATGTCTGACTGAGGAGCTGCAGGTATGGGAGCTATTGAGGGCTTCTAAGGAATATCTCCAATAAGGTTATTTCTCTGTTAGCTCCTTTTTTCGGGGGAGGGGGGAAGTTTAAGGGTTGGTGAGGTGTAGGGCAGCATGTGCAGATGTGTTGAAGGTGGGATGTCAGATAGTCAGGGTGGGTTAGGTGCTTGCTATTCAAAGTGTGCTCCAGGGTCTGATGGCATCAGCATCATCTGGGAACTTGTAAGAAACGCAGAATCCCTGTCCCCATTAGAGAATTATAATCTGCATTTTAACAAATTCTTCGGGTGACTAATATCACAGTAAAGTCTGAGCGGTGGCACTGGGCTAGATTATGCTATGGTGTGGAATAATCCCAAAATCTGTTTTAAAGACAAAGATTATTTCTTACTCATGCTGAAAGCCCATCTGAGGGGAAGGGGGTAGCAAGTAAGTGACTTTGCTTCATCATCCTTACTGGGGCACCAGGCTGATGGAGCCTTCTAAACATCACCAGTCATGTGGCAGGGAAGTTCATATGTGGCTCTCACACTTCTCTCATATTTCCTTGGTCAAAGGAAATCCACTGTTATGCATAAGCCATGCCTATCTTTAAGGAGGTGGGAAGAACAATCCTTACCATGTACCTGGAAGGATGGGAATCCCAGAGGTGAAGCCCCTGAAGCCAGGGAATCCCAGAGGTAGAACATTCAAAGGTTCTTGCAGTATAGATGTGAAGGTATCAGATACTGGGAAAATGAATCAAAAGGAAGGAAAAAGAAAGCACAAATGCTTCAGAATATTTCTAAAGGATAGCTACAGAAGACCTCCAGCTTTAGAAAAGGAACATTTTGGAGGAATTGGTTGGAGTGGGAAGTGGAAGGGGCTAAGTTTGGAATGAACATGCCAAGTCAGATATTAAGGTGGATGTTCACCCTCTGCCTATCTCCCCAATCTCATCCTGTGTCACCTCCCCTTTCTCTCACCATGTTCCAGCCACACTCACCTTTGTTCCTTCATGCACCAACCTTGTTCTCACCGCAGGGTTATTGTACCTACTGTTTCTTCTGGAATGCTCTTTTCTGAGTTTGTCATTTAGAACTTATCATGGTGTCATCCCCTCAGAAAGGCCTTTCCCAGTCCAACAAACGTAGCCACCTAGTCACACTTTATCACACCTATTTCAGTATCAGAATCATACCTAGAGTTAACTGGTATTTTTGTCTATCACCCTCCCCTCATTAAAAAAGTAAGCTTCATGAGGGGCGCATGGGTGGCTCAGTCCGTTGAGCATCTGACTTCGGCTCAGGTCATGATCCCACGGCCTGTGGGTTTGAGCCCCGCATCAGGTTCTGTGCTGACAGCTCAGAGCCTGGAGCCTGCTTCACATTCTGTGTCTCCCTCTCTCTCTGCCCCTCTCCCACTCACACACTGTCTCTCTTAAAAATAAATAAACATTAAAAAAAAAGAAAGAAAGAAAAAGTAAGCTCCATGCGAACTCCATGGACTGTGACCTGGGTCACCAGCTTCAAGTACAGAGCTGGCACTCAATAAATATTTACTGAATGTTCACATGGAAATTTTAGTTAAGAAGTATGCCATGAAAGAAATATAAGTCCAATGAGAAAAGCAGGTTTGGAATGGTAAGGTTCTCTAAGGTAGTGAAGATGAACAAGAAGCATTAAACCTTTAGGAATGTTCTCCTTCAGTCGGTAGAAAAGTGTCAGAGACTGAGGAGTCTAAAACGTAGAATAAAGTGGCTCCTAATGAGGAAAAAAATTTCAGTGAGGGATGGGTTTTGAGGCCACGAGGGAATAAGAAAAAGGCCATTGCATTTGGAAAGGTCATTTGGGACTACCGAATTAAGGAGTAAAAATGTAGGGCTGAAGGAGAAAAAGGACATAGCAGGCATAACTCATTACTGGAGTAGTTTGGCAGTAAAGAGAATTAGTACTCTAGCAGGATTGAGTGGTTTTCTTTTTGTGAGTCCTATTCATTTTTCAAGGGAAGTGAGCTAGAGAAGGGGAAAGATGTAGAAGAGGGGTTCTTAACCTGAAGTTCATGGACCTCTAGAAGTGGAGGGGCGAAGAGGATTTGTAGCTTCATTATTTTCCAAAAGGTCGAGACCCTAAGGTTAATAACCATTGCTGAGGAGAGACAGAATAGGTGAGTAAAACAAAGTTAAAAACAAAAACTCCCAGAGGCCCAGAGAAGGGCTAGCTTCAGAGAAAAAAAGGACAATCTCTTCCTTAAAGCAAAGCTATAACCAGATGGGAAAGTTCACAATTGCATCACCATCTCAGCAAAACAGGTAGAAAGACTGAGCTGGAACCAGTGGGAGGCTTGTACAAACACGCCCCAGAGAAGGGATACTGAAGCAGGGCAGACGGAGGAGCGGGGAAAGCTCCTGCGTTCACTGACTAGCCAGCAGCCCTCGTGTAGCTCCCGCGCAGCAGCGTCGCCCAGGAAGTGGTGCTCGAGGCTGGGGCTCGCTGGCATTGTCCTTCACCTGAGAGCGCCCCTCTTAAACCCCGGCGGACCCGCCCGGGAGGGAGAGCGGTCTTATCACAAAAGGCAGTCACCACCAGGCAGCGGTGGTCATCAGCGCGTCAGCTTCGGGGAAAGTGGTACGTCCGAGCTTCTCCACAGCCGCCGTACTTTCCGTGCTTGTTGCGGCAAGCTGTCTCCAGACCCGCCTCTCCGCCTGTCGTCATCTCTGAATCATCCCGCCCCATTTCGACATCTCTCTTCCCTCCCTCCAGCTCTCGGCTCGGCGCAGGACCCAGCGACAGCGGGCCCCGAGGAACTCATTCATTCAACAACTGCGGGGTTTACAGGGCGACTTCGGGTGCAAGCCTGGTGAGGCGCGCTAGGGCCTGAGGAGCACAGGGCCTTCGGGAGTCGGCTCACGAGCTGCACGAGACGGGGTGGGGGGCATCGCTCCAGATGCGACCAGTCTAACGAGCCGCTGCCCGCTTGTCGCAACAGCTTCCCGGAACGGCCCGCGGGCCGCGCCAGGGGATACCCGGCTCAAGCTGGCTCCACCTCACGCCGGCCTGAGATCCCGCGGGAACAGAGCTCTCGGGCCAAGGCCGCCTGCACGCGACCCGCGCATCCCGGGATTTGGGGCGGGCGCTCGAACGCAGATCCTAACGGCATCCGTCAGCGGTTTGACCTTGAAGGCCTGGCACCACGCCCCATCCACCCCAGAGGGTACCGCCTGGAGCTCCACAGGCGCCAGTCTGGGGCCCAAATCCGGCCTCTCTCGCCCCTGGGCTCTTCGCTCTCTTCCGGTAGCCAATCGGATCCCGACGTGATGAGGGCCAATGGCCGCGGTCAAAGTATCAAGAGTGGTTGAGCCTATCAAAGTTCAGCCTTAAGTTTCTCCCGCCCTCCAGAAAAGTCGGAGGGCGGGTTGATCTTACATGTTGGCCAATCAATAGCCAATAAACAAGAAGCTTCCAAGATCAAAGGGGAAGGGGTGGAACCTAAGCGGTAGCAACGCCACGGGGTGGAGGAATGACAGGCCACTTCTCTAATACCACACACATTTTTTTCCTACGAAAGCAAAGGGGCGGGGATAACTTGGCAGCTGCACCAATGGCTGGCTGAAGGGCGTGTCCGCGGGCCAAGCGGGAGCCGGAGGCCCCGGGCTCTCTGGGCCGCGCCTGAGGCGGACGCGACGGGGCCGGGGGGCG
Organism: Herpailurus yagouaroundi; assembly: GCF_014898765.1. Classification (NCBI taxonomy): domain Eukaryota; kingdom Metazoa; phylum Chordata; class Mammalia; order Carnivora; family Felidae; genus Herpailurus; species Herpailurus yagouaroundi. The sequence goes on along the minus strand of NW_024412404.1, from coordinate 38,980,498 downwards.
GTGGCGGCAGTGGCGGCAGCGGCGGCGAGGGTGGGCGCCGCAGCTGGCCCGGGTGGATGGAGTTGGAGGGGCGGGGTGCTGGCGGTGTGGCGGGGAGGTCGGCGGCTGGGCCGGGGCGGAGCCCCGGGGAGTCGGCGCTGCTGGACGGGTGGCTGCAGCGGGGCGTGGGCCGGGGGGCCGGCGGCGGGGAGGCCGGGGCCTGCAGGCCCCCGGTACGGCAGGATCCGGACTCCGGCCCGGACTACGAGGCGCTGCCGGCTGGAGCCACTGTCACCACGCACATGGTGGCGGGCGCCGTGGCAGGGATCCTGGAGCACTGCGTGATGTATCCCATCGACTGCGTCAAGGTGAGACCTGGACCGGCTCTGAATCCGACCTGGGGCTGACCCGACCCCTGGGTCCTGTCCCGAGCCAGGATCCTGGCCGAGAGCCGGAGCCGACATGGGTTTCTTCCTGGCTCCTGCCACCACCACACGATTCGACCGATACGCCATGCAAGCAAGGTCCCGACTGGGAATTGAACCCAGTCAGGAACCAGGACCCATTTCTAACCGTCAGTGAGATCTGAATCGGGACTGTGGAAAGAAAATCTGTCAGCCAAAGTCTGGATCCTAGACGGGACTAAACAGGAATAGGGTGGGATGGGATGGAACAGGTAAGTGCTACTAATTTGATTACGGTGAAGACAACTGGGGTGAATCAGACTCCGAATAGGATCTTAATGCCTTGAAGATGCTCTCTGGGCGAGTGCTTTTACAAGAAACTTGCTGTGTCTTCCCTTAACAGTGTTGGGGCAAGAACGGAAATCTGAAATGTCTTGGCTAGATAAATGATTTACTTAATAACTCTTAAGCCATGAATGATTGGAAATCATTGTGCAGTCAGAATTCATAGCTCCAGACTGGAAATGATTTGGGAAAACCCATGTTCAGGAAAAGGTTTCGGTTTCTCTGTGCAGCAAGCATGACACCCCACCTATTTCCTGAACATGAAAACCAAACTGGGATTAGGATTTTGTATGGGGGCACATAGGCCCCCAAACGAGAGATGAACCTGACAGTGTGTTTCTTTAGCCACCTGAATTTGACAAAAAGGGGAAAGTTGCCTAGAAGGGAAGCATGATTTTGAAAAGCAGATGTAAGTGTGAAGAAAATGAAATAGGATTAACATGAAGGCATGATTCCTGTGAAAGTAAAAACTAATGGCAACCACAACCAAGCAGACTGATTAGTGGGTACAGATGTCGGGTGCTTCTGAAGAAAGCTAGGTGAAGAGGGAACAGATTGTTCTTTACAGTTAATCTTGTGCATTAGGAAAGGTACCAACCTCTAAAAGTGAGGACTAAATTGAATGAGAAGTAAATTCAAGGGGGCTGTTGAAATAAACGTATTGAGAAAGGGAGTGGTACCTCCTTTACATATCAGGAGTAATAGTCCAAACAGTATTCTCACAGCTCTTTGACGTGTGTTTTCTCCTCAAATTAGACAAATGTTACATATTCAAAAGGAGAGAGTACTGAGTTGGGAAATACAAAGTCTATCTCTTCTGCTTCTTCCTGATTCTGGTACTATCAAATGTTTTCATAAGTAGTGTGGATGAGGAAATGGGGAAAGTACTCATTAAGCTTTGTGAATGACATTGAGTTGATAGGAGTTTTCTAGTGCACTGCAAAGCAGCTCCTACCAGTGGCCATCCCTATTGAAACTGGTAAATGAACTTGGTTAAAATGGATATTCGAACTTTAAATACCCTTGTCAATTGGGAGGAATAGAAATAAAAAGTAAAATCTTTGCAAGAGAAGTAAAAGGATGGTTAATGCTCTAACAGTATTAAAATGTAAAATGGGCAAGTACAAATAAAAAAGATTCAGACATTTATGTAATAAAGTCTAGGTTGAATGTGAGTTGTTAATGCTATATATCCAAAAGTTAATGTGATCTAACTGCAAAGTAAAGTAAACTCCCTATACTAAGAATGTGAGCAGAGAGCAGGAGCTAGCAGGGTCTAGGGTGCTATGTTTCAGGATGGGTATCAAATGAAAACTAGATCAAGGAAAGCAATGAAAATTACTTAATGACTTGAAAAATACAATGTAATAATGTGATTGACTTAGGAATATTAATATAACTTGTCAACTGAAGTGTTGTCCTATTACCTTGGTAGGCTATCTCCTTACTCCATGTATTTACATAATGCTATTGTTGCTGTAAACATTTTATAAATTTCTTTGTTAGAAATCCCTCTAGAATATTTGGGTGTATATCCTTAAAGAGGGCAGACCTTTGTCCTGTCACAAGATGTGGTCGATTTTTTAGTAACAGACCATTCAGAATCAAAAATGGTAGATAAGGTGGGAGATCAAAATGGGTAATACTGATTGGAGTCAGGGAGAAGGTAGGAGCAGAAAGCAAGGAGCCTGATTTATTCTTGAGGCTGACAAACCCATTGAGGAAACACTTCTGAAAGAGGAGTTCCAGAAATATTTTGCATAATCACAGCACTGGTGGAATAAGTTACTTCTAGCCTTCCAAGCTGTTTTGAAGAACAGTTCTTACTCATTTACATAAGCTTTGAAATTTGTGTTTTAAAAAAGTCCTATAACATTATAGTTATGCCTTAAAGCCCTATATTAAAAAATTAATTATTTGACCTGGAGGAAAAAAATGCTCAAGAGTCTTCAAAAATACAAAAGCTTATTTTAGAAGAACCATTTTCATTTGTCATTAAATGCTGGGATTTAAATGACTAGAGGGAACAACTAGGTGAGACCAGTAGGATTTAGTGTCGCTAGGATGTTAAACATTGTTGTACAGATATGAAAGTAAAATTCAAATCTCTTCCTTCAGAAAGGCCTTCCCAGTTCACTTGTCCCAGGGTTTCCCAGTTCCTCTTTTACCATAAATGGTGGTGGAGAAGAAGAGCAGCCCAACCATCCCTAAGACTAGAAGCAGGTATCTGTGTTGGAGCCAAAACAGCAACCACAGTGTTTGCAAATGAAAGTTGACATTGCCTCTTGGCATGCAAGCCTGTGCTACCCAGCCACTTCTCAGGGTCAAGTTGATTTAAAATATCCTTGGGAGGAACCTAGCATAACCTTGCCAGGCCATAGTTATTCAGCCAACTATTTACATGGTCATAATAGGGAGGTTTGGGAGCCCAAACATATCCCAGTTTTCCATTTCTGGACCTCAGAGGCAAACATCAGACTTTATCTATAGGGATAGGCTCTGCAACCAAAGCAGTCAGAACTCTTCTCAAAATCATCAAAGTACCCTCTTGTCACCAACGTGCTGCTATTTGGCTCTGTAATCGTGACAAAGGGAAACAAATCTTTGCCAAACTCCAGATGTAAATGGTTATCTATACACATTCACCAATGAAAGGTTAGGAAATGGAAACATTGGCTTATTTGACTTTCTTGTATCTAATAATAATTATTCAGTAAATGTCAACTCTTCTTGTTTGCCAAACACTAACTGATGTGCCTTACATACATTTATCCGTTTAATCCGTGAAGCATTTTCATGAAGTACACACCATTTTCATTATTTTACACAACAAGAAAAGGAAGCAAGTTAGGTGGCACAGTCATGATTTGACCCCAGTCAGGCTCTCAGGCCTTCCATAGTAGATTTCCAGAGCCAAGCAAGGCACAGAGTTTCCCAATAGTGCTCAGTCCTAAATGTGAACTTCAGATTGATAGCCGGACATAAAAAATCATTATAGCCAAAGAGAAACTTGAAAGTGAAATAGGAGCACCTGGGTGGCTCAGTTGGTTAAGCATCCGACCCTTGATTTCGGCTCAGGTCATAGTCTTACAGTTCGTGAGTTCGAGCCCCACATTGGGCTGTGCACTGACAGTGTGGAGCTCCCTGGGGATTCTCTGTCTCCCTCTCTCTCTCTGCCCCTCCCCACTCACTCTGTCTCTCAAAAATAAACATTAAAAACAATAAAGTGAAAACAAGAAATACAAAAATGAAACCTGATTTATTAGTGACTAAGGACCAGTTAGTTGCCCATGCATATTTGTGAAATGACATACACAAGAGACAACACTCCCATGATCTATACATTCTAAGATATAAACACATATTTCCTAGAATCATGTTTGAAGACAATAAAAAGCCTTATATTTGTAGTACTTCATAAATTACCAATGGCTTTTACATGCCCTGACTCTTCAAATCCCCATAATAGCTCCATTAGCCATTCTTAGTCTCATGTTGTAGATGACAACACTGAAGCTCAGGTTAAGTGACATATCCAAGGCCACACATCTAGCAAAGCTGGGGCTCAAACTCAGGCTTTCTGACTGAAATGTGGCTTGTTTTTTGCCAAACCACTTAGCTATTAGTTTATTTGGCTTTTCTTCAAAGCTAGTGGTTTTTATATTAAAGGCTATTCATAAATTCTTAGAGATTTGATCTTTCTCCAAAAGAAAGATTTATTGGCCCACAAATTTGGGGAGCTGTATTCATTTCTGTATTTGGCATAGCTTATGCTTGGTTTCTCTCCATAAGGGTGTAAGTAGAATCGTGAATTAGAGTTAGGGGTATGTATGATATGTTCAAAGTAACTTACAGTCCAGGTTTCTCTTGGGGGTGAAACGTTCCACATCTCTGAGGCCAGACCTTTCAAGGCTGGTTGTCCAGATAATGCCAGTGACTTCAGCAGAGCAGTACAGCTTCTGAACATTCTCCCTATGCAAGAACAGTTTCGAACAAACCAATGGAAACACATAATTGTTAAGCCACCAGGATCAGTTTATCTTTATCAGCAGCCACAGCCAGCAAAGACCTGTAGTCGCTGAATAACTCCTCTGATGGATTTTATACCCCATGAGTGATGGGAAAGATCTGTAAACACATGCTTTATTGGAACTATATGGGTTTCTTTTTTTTGAGAAGTAGAATGAATGTGTCAAGTTGTAATAAGTGGTAACTGTATTTCTGATTGCATTTACAGTAATTAACCTTTTAACTTTCCAGTTCTTTGTTGGTAGCAGACAAGAGAAAATAACTAGAGGAATGTGGATTGCTTACAGCTAACTAGGACCTGTTGATCTGGTTAGTTTTTTTTTCCCTCATGCTTTTGACAAGAGACAATACTCTTGGATTGCAGTTGGCCAAAAGGAAGGTTCAAGCTTTTAAATCCAGATTGAACCAGTAATTGGAATGAAGTAGGAATTTAAACTATACTTGGGCATAAATTGCCCTTCTGGCTCACTAATAGTCTGCTTCTTACTTTGTGAATTGGTGCAGACACAGCTAAGATTCATTCATTTGTTCATTCATTCATTCAACAAACAAATCTTGAGTGCTTACTTTGTTCCAGGCACTGGACATTGATTTTATATTGTTAGTCTCCATGCCATCTTAATCTTGAAATGGATCAATAGACAAGAGTTTTTCATTGGGAGACAAACCTCCCTCTGAGGGTCTGTGATTTGGTGAATGTTTCGAAAAGATTCATTTCCCAAATCCCAACCAGACTTTGTCCAGGAACATTATACAAAGTACTTTTGTCCCAATCATTGAATCCTCTGGAAATTCCATGGATTCTGTTTCACAGAGACTGATTTAATTTGATGCCAGTTTGGGGATTCATTCAGTTTTGATTAGAAATCTGGGAGCCCCTTCAGTTTTAGAGACAAAGTTAGTTTCCACCTTTCATAGTCTCAAGGCAAATGCTCTTTCCCAGAAATAGAGCAGCATTGATTACAAATGTTACTTCTGCCAAGAGTTTAACATACAGGCTCAGCTGCCAATGCCAAATAATCCATGAAAGTCAGATAATCATCAAAGATGTAATAAAGGATGAGCCATTGTCTCATTAGTCAGTATAGTGTGTGGTTAGGAAGCAGGCCCAGGATCAACCTTCAGAAATAAGGCATAATGTTGTAGACAGTAAATAGTTGACTTTAGAATCCATTTGTAACGAACTCTTGGCCTGGGTTTATTAAGGCACAAAAGCAACATCTCCTGAAACGGCTTGATATTTGTTGCTGGGGCTATGAATCATTTCAGAGTTCAAGCATACTTCCTAAGCAGTTATATTCTTGAGAAAAGAATGGTGTTCCCTTCATAGATGACTAGCAAAAGGTCCAAGCCTTGGAAAGGTCAGACATAGATTTGGGAGTAAAACTAGGTGCCAGGTAGTACTCCCGCACATTGGCATGATTCCACAGAGGAGTGTCCCAAGCCTGAGTGCTGAAGTTACAACGTTGAATGAGAAGTTGGCATCACTGACATTGCACTTCTTTCTGTAATTTCAGACCCGGATGCAGAGCCTACAGCCTGACCCAGCCGCCCGCTATCGAAATGTGTTGGAGGCACTCTGGAGGATTATAAGAACAGAGGGGCTGTGGAGACCCATGCGGGGGCTAAACGTCACAGCAACAGGCGCAGGGCCTGCCCATGCCCTCTATTTTGCCTGCTACGAAAAGTTAAAAAAGACATTGAGTGATGTAATCCACCCTGGGGGCAATAGCCATATTGCCAATGGTATTAAGCCTTCCTGTGCTGGTTCCCCCACTTTCTCAACTCTTTGGGCTTTGCTGCTGTCAATGCTTTCCAGTCTCAGCATGGTTTGGAGCTGAAGCTTTGGGCTGGGGTAGGCCAGAGTATAGGGGAGGGACTTCCAAACCTGACGTTCTCAGACAATGGGCTGCTTCAACCCCACCCCTCTTTTGGGGCACCTCAACAAAGTGTTACGGTATCTTCCCTTACCTACCAGCTTGACTTCTTTCATCTCCCTGCATCAACTTCTAATGCCCTGGTAATGTGGAGACACACTGAAATACTCCCACTGTATATATCTTGATAATCGGGTGGTATCCTGCTCCTTGGGGCAGGATCTGAGGTGACCCAGCTGCCCAAGGAAGACATTAATGGAGCCCCAGCTCTTTGCATCACCTTTTCAGGATCCTAACTGACCAGAGGCAGTTTGTGTTGTTGAGGACACGACAAGGCCTCAAGTGAATTGGGGTTGAGCCAAGAGACTTCTGCACAGAAAAACCAGAGGGTTGAAGGTTCTGTGAAAGTAAGGGAAGGGACAGCAGCCTGATGCTTGAGGATTGAAAACCAAACTGAGAGGAAAGTTGAGGGATACGGTGGTTAAGGACCTCAAGGAAAGGTCTAAATGGATAGATGTTAGAGTTTGGAGTTGGAATGGGCAGCACAGGGGCAGCAGGATGACAGGTGAGATGGTGTGGGGCAGATCTGACCACCGCCCCTCATGTTCTCCCTCCACTGGAGGCAGTTGGTGCTGGCATTCCGTGGCTGCAGTGTACCTGCTTCCTGTCCGGGGCATAAAGTGCATTCATTCTCAGAAACGTCTTTATAAAATCTGGGTTGTTTTCTTTGACTCTTCTGGCCTTCCTATTATACATATGGAATGTAGACTGGTAACCTTACAAGGTTGGTGGGAACAAATATCTTCATTTTTCAGAACAGGGGCTCGAGAGCAGTGGGTTCCCTCTCCCTGCTGTTGTTTAGCCTAACCACTCCCTTCACTCTGGTGCCTCAATCAGTTGCCCTTTCTGGCCTCATGTATGGCGATTGTTTTCTCCTTTGCAGGTGCGGCCGGTTGTGTAGCAACATTACTGCATGATGCAGCCATGAATCCAGCAGAAGGTAATGATTCCTCCACCTTTCCCCCTGTGGGCCACTGCACCTGCATCTCTAGGCTTCTCCTTTATTTCTGGTTTGCGGAGGAAAGACAGGGAGCACCCCAGCCATTTTGGTGGGGAAATCCTTTTGTGTTACCGTTTCTTACCAGTAGAGGGCGCCCCCCCCATATTGTCAGTGGGTAGGAGGAGCCCCTTAGGAAGCAAATTCATTGAGCTTTAATTCATCTTTGGGGCTTCCCTGAAAAAAGATATGGCTCTACTTGGCCTATTCCTGGCCTCTCAGAAGTCTTCTTTGTAGTGGATTTGATCTCATCTGAAAATTTAACAGAGTATTTCACTTTTCTTCAAAGAGGTAAAGATGGATTTTGACATTTAAAAATCCTGCCATTCTTATTAGAATGAAGACAGTCGAAATAGGAATGAAAGGGTAAATTGTAGAGCTCAGTTCCTGCCCGGCTGCTTGGATCTTGGGTTCTGAGTTGGAGAATGAGGTACTCAAACAAACGTGAAGGGATAGCACAGTTGCCATGCTCTTTAAGCTCCAGCTCTTTACCAGTCTGGGCAAGGCCATGGTGTGGAAAGGGCCAAAGCTAAGCTGAAGATCCAGGGCTCATACCATGTTATCTACTCGAGAGAGTAGATGTTTGGAAACTAAAGCCACAGTCTTCTTGGTTAAGAACTGTGTTTTCTTTCTGGTAGCCCTTCTCCTGAGGAGGATAACCATCCTCATGTCATAAGAGTTGGGTGCTCTGCATACCTGAGGATTGGGATTGTTAGGGCTATCTGTTCATTATCATGTTCACTGCCACTGAGTCATTTCTTCCCTGGGGTTTTATGAAAGGGTAAGATCATAATAGGTTGGTAATTTTTTCAAGAAAATCTACTGGAGTTTCTAAACCATAGATGTATGTGTGTGTTCACTGGTTGGTTTTAAAGAAATCCTACTATAAGTCAGTCTTATTTTTTGGCCCTTTATCAACCTTCTTCTATTCCCTTCTCTCAAAAAAGGGAAACTTTAATTTATTAGACTGATAGCTCACTCATACTTTTTTTTTCCCCCTCTCCATTCCAATGGCTGACCCGCTGACTCGGGACTCTGAATCTGGACACTCTTGCTCACCGGTTGATTGCTGGCATCATTTCCTTCCTTCTTCTTGTTGATGACACTACCAGTGGTCAAGCAGAGGATGCAGATGTACAACTCCCCATACCACCGGGTGACAGACTGTGTACGGGCAGTGTGGCAAAATGAAGGGGCCGGCGCCTTTTATCGTAGCTACACCACCCAGCTAACCATGAATGTTCCCTTCCAAGCCATTCACTTCATGACCTATGAATTCCTGCAGGAGCACTTTAACCCCCAGAGACGGTACAACCCCAGCTCCCACGTTCTCTCTGGAGCCTGTGCAGGAGCCGTAGCTGCCGCTGCCACAACCCCACTGGACGTTTGCAAAACACTGCTCAACACCCAGGAATCCTTGGCTTTGAACTCAAACATCACAGGACATATCACAGGCATGGCTAGTGCCTTCAGGACGGTGTATCAAGTAGGTGGTGTGACCGCCTACTTCCGAGGGGTACAGGCCAGAGTAATTTACCAGATCCCCTCCACAGCCATCGCATGGTCTGTGTATGAGTTCTTCAAATACCTAATCACCAAACGGCAAGAAGAGTGGAGGGCAGGCAAGTGAAGTGAAGTAGCACATGATACAGCCAGGGGTCCAGCACTGCTGCGTCCTGCCTGCTCCAGCCACGTTCTCGGTCTCCTGGCATGCTCCATCTGGCCTTGAGTGGAGGTGGAAGGAAGGTAGAGGGTTCTCCCCAGGCTATTGGTGTTTTGGCTAACACCAGTTCCTGCCAGCCTCCGTTGCCGCCACCTTTCCTTCCAGGCCCTAAGCAAGTGCAGCAAAGCACACCACAGTACCTTTGCTAATAACCTTTCTCCATCCTGGGCCTGATGACCTACTCTAGACTGTTACAGAGGGACAAGCAGCTCATTCCCCTGGTTCCTAATAAAAAGCCTTTAAATTAAATGGTTTCATTGGATTTGTTATGCCAAAGGGGAAGTGAAATGCTTTTAAGTGTTCTGACTTGAAGCATCAGTCAAGGGGTCGAAGAGGAAGGTGTGTTGTATATGTCTGCAGTCTGGGTTCTTGCTGGTTTTTATAGTGACTCAAGGCTTTGGAGCCCTACTCCCCCTCGTTTTAGTATTAAGCTCCAAGGAATCTCCCTGATGGCAGGAACAATGGCCTTTGACAGATCCTAGCTAAACAGGTGTTCTTGATCCCCACTCTTGCCTTTTCCAGGGGACAATGGCACAGCACAGAAGAGGCAGACCTCTCTGCTCTCTCAGCTCGGCCTGCCAGAGTAAAACTTGGCACACGGCACTTTGTTTTCTAATGTAGTTGCAGAACAAGAGTTATTTAGTGAAGCTGCAAGACCTAAGGATTATGTGGTAAATAATCGGACCTTTCATTGGGCCTTAAGGCTTTTGCAAAGTACTTTATTTAACGTGTGTGACTATGCTTTGCTCTCACAAGGTCTGTGAAGTAGGCAGTGCAAGCATCACCTCTATTTCACAGGTAAAGACAGCTCAGAGAGGCTGCCTCTTGCCCCAGTTCTCACAGTAAATGCAGAGCTGATACCCCAACCCAGAGCTTTGGCTCTCAGAAGTGGATCTAATTGGGTCTTCTGGCAGGTGGGAAATGAGTGGAGCGCACATACCCCAACCTGCCATCCCCTGAAGAAGCTCCCTCCCGAGGACCACGTAGGCTGTGTCTGCAGACTTGCAGGGATAGGACTTTAACTGCTTTGTGGGTTGGTCTGTTCCCTTTTTTGGATATTACCAGCTATTAGCAAGTTCTTCAGTGCACAGAGTGGAAATCTACCTCCAAAAAGGTCCATCTGTCATCCTTGTTATGTCATCTGTCATTCATTCATTCACTCATTCATTCATTCAATAACTTGAGTGTCTGTCAGACACTGGTGCTGGGGTTATGGTGATAAATAAAACCATCCCAGCCCTCAAGGAGCTTACTGTTTGGAGAGGAAGACAGATGTAAACAGGTACCTGTAAGATAAAATGGCAAGAAACATGCATAAGAATACCCAGCCTGGTCTTGGGTGACTGGGGGTAGCTTCTGGAGGAAGTGACATCTGAGGTGACGCCTGGAAGGCAAATAAACTAAAAGGTGAAGAGAGGAGGGGAAATGTTCTAGAGAAAGACCTGGAGGTAAGGGAGAATAAGAAGTGTCCAGGGTCAGCACACAAGGGATTTGGTAGGACTGGCAGTCTGGGCAAGGCATGCAACTGGAGAGCTAAGCAGGAGCTGAGTCTTAAAAGCAATGCTAAGGAGTTTAGAGTTTATCCTGAAGGCAGCACAGAGGCATTACAGATTTTAAGCAGAGGTGTGGTGTGATCAGATTCACAATTTAAACAGATCACTTAGGCTCTCTGGGAAAGGATTAGAGGAGCAAGACCGGACGGGCAGGTAGACCTGATGGGAGGCTGTCACAGTCATGCAGGCATGGCTGCACGGTGGTCTTGACCAGGACTGTGGCAAGGGAGACAGAGAAAGTGCCAGACCAGAGCAGTGTTAGGGCTGTAGAAGCAATAGAAATCCATTACAGAATAAATCTTGTCCTTCCTTCCACCTGACAGCCCTTCAGGTCTCTATGGAGAATCACATCTGAATGCACTTGGAAAAAAAAAAAAAAAACATCAAGAAAACAGCAGGGTCTTCTGTTCTAAGCCTTATTTAAGGAAGCCATGCTGCCCCTTTGGTTTAGTGATGGAAAAGAGAGATGTTAACAGTCCTAAATTGTGGTCACTGGAGTTTGAATTGCCTATGGAGTAAAAAGAGCATGCTGAAATCATTGCAAAGGTCATTTGAGAGGGTCTGCTAGTAAAAATGTAAGAGAGCAGCTGCCTCCCAGCACAGATGAGGCACGAGAACAAAGGGATGCCTCTCCAGACCTGTCCCTGCAGTCGGCTTTACAAAGCTCCTGTTCTGGCAGGGTATCCAGAGCACAGTGGGCACTGTGGCAATAAGGCCATTTCTCAAGAACAGGATACAGGTAATCTAAAAGAATGATAGTCACTAAAGATTCTCTCAGCTCTAATGTTGTTCACAAGCAACGAGAAAAGAATGCAAAAGTCACCTTCCAATCTCCACTTGTGCCCTAGCTGCTGGAGAACAGCTGGGTTAGAATTTGGACAGCCCCTCAGGTTCTTCAGGTCTCTCGATCCAATCACCGGAGGAGACAGAGGCGGAATAGTGTGATAGGGCTGAACATTCTTGGTTCCTGAATCCCTGGGTCAGGAACCAATCCCCATGAGAGCTATGGGCGTTGGGAGCATTCCCAAGTCTAGGTCCTCTCTGGAAAGCCAGGTAAGTCATGTGGTACCTTAAGGATCAAGGACCAAACCAGTTTAGCCAGAGAAAACTTAACTGTAGAGACAAAACTAACATGAATGAAACAATCTTAGAATAACACAAAACAGATTACAACCATGTACCGGATTATACAAAACCAACAAGATATAGGGGCACCTGAGTGGCTCAATCGGTTAAAGCATCTGACTTCAGCTCAGGTCATGATCTCATGGTCTGTGAGTTCGAGCCCCATGTCAGGCTCTGTGCTGACAGCTCAGAACATGGAGCCTGCTTCAGATTCTGTCTCCCACTCCCTCTGCTCCTCCCCCACTCACACTCTGTGCGTCTCTCTCTCTCTCTCTCTCTCTCTCTCTCTCTCTCTCTCTCTCAAAAATAAACATTAAAAAAAAACCCAACAAGATTTAGAGTCAGAAAAGGTAAGTGTAGGTCAGAGTTACAGGGAAAGAGGTGGCTTTGATAAAAGGTAGAATTAAAAAATACTTTCATGGGGCTCCTGGGTGGCTCAGTCGGTTGAGCGTCCGACTTCAGCTCAGGTCATGATCTCACAGTTCGTGAGTTCGAGCCCCACGTCGGGCTCTGGGCTGATGGCTCAGAGCCTGGAGCCTGCTTCCGATTCTGTCTCCCTCTCTCTCTGCCCCTCCCCCATTCATGCTCTGTCTCTCTCTGTCTCAAAAATAAACATTAAAAAAAATTCAAAAAAATACTTTCATAAAAGCCAGTACCAGTCAAATCACGCTAATTTTGTAAAATTTAGAAAAATAGCTCTAATCCCATTACCCAGAGAATATGACATTTTGATGTATACATCATCCAGTATTTTCTCTATGCATTTTTGGTTAATATTTAAAATTCAAGTCACACTGTAACCAGCTTCTTTCCCATAATATTATATGGTGCCCATCTTTCCACGCTAAATCTTGCATCACCTGAATGGAAATAGCTACACAACATTCCATTACATGAATGTACAAGAGCTTATTCTGTCAGTCGCTTGTTGCACATTTGTAATAATTTATTATCAAGAGCATTGCTGTGGGTATGAAGAATCCGAAGGACAAAAAGCAGAGCAGGGTAGGTGTGCCGAGAAGGTTCTGAGCGGGGAGACGGTTTGGCACCACCTCTCTGCAGACACTGCAGAGATCCAGGCTAGAGATGTGAGGCTGGGGCAGGGGAGGCTGGCCTGGGGAGAACGTCAGAAGTTGGATTCTTAGAAGTCGTCTTGCTCAGCATACCTCCTCGAGTCCAACTTCACTCTGCAGCATCCCTGACAGGGGGCTCCCCATCCCTACTCCTGTGTCTGGGAGCTCATCTCTGCTGGAGGCCATTTGTGACATTGCTGCCAAGTTCATTGCTGTTCGAAAGTTCATTCTTCATGGTCTCCTGCTTCCATTCTAGGATCATGTCACTGCCCTGCTTCAGTTGCCAAATTCCTCACCATGGCCGACAGGGCTTTACAGAATTTGGCTCCCACCTCTCTCTTTAACACAAACATTCCACACAAACATGAGGCATTCAAAACAAATACGTATTTTCCTGAGAATCTAAAATATTCCTCCTGTTGTCTCCATTCATTGATTTAGGAGGCTTGGTAAACAATAGTCTGTTGAAACTATCAGAAATTTCACACGATTGATGTTGGGACTGGATGTGCACTATTTTGTGACTTCCTGCCACCTGTGACCGGTACGTAGAGAACAAGTACTGTGGGTGCTGCACACAATAATATTCCCTACGTCGTCAGACGTCCAGAAACACAACCTTTACCCCACCACCCCCGCAACCCACATTCACACACTAAAAACAGAGGAGAAGAATTCTTTGTATTGAGGCACCAAGGTTTCCCTGTAGTTTCCACCTATGATCTCCGTCTGCCTGCTGGAGCAGCAAAGAATCAGACTAATCCTTCTTCTCTCTGACAGCCCTTCACCAATATGAAAACAGCTGTCGTGTCACTCAGGGAGGGTCAGATTATGGGGAGCCTGAAAGCCAGGCAGAGGTGTCTAGACTTGACTTGGCTAATGAGGAGCTCTTGTGGTTCATAAGCAGGGAGGGAGATGACTAAAGTCATGTCTGAGGACAACTCCACCAACAGCCCAGACATAGGACAACCTGGAGGGGGAGCAAGCTAGACAAAGGCACTCCAGCCAAGGGGCTGTCACAGCTAGAAAAGAGGAACCAGAGAAAGGTAGTTACAAGAAGATGAAAGGGACTTGGTGGTTTAGACATTCGAGTGGGAATGCACCTGTAAGTTGTCTTGCACTCATCTGGCTGTGTTTCGTCTCCCTACACTAGGGGGTCTATAGAGCTGTGCCTTTTTGGTATCATTTCCTGCACTGTGCTTGATAACCACCTGCTGACAGTAGAATGGTTGTGATCAGACACTGAGGTTTGCCTGGGAAAATGGTGCTGGGGTTAGGAATGAGCCATTTCACTGCACAAACATGTACTGAGCAGGTAGGGGCCCTGGGGTAGATGCTGGGATTATGGGATGGTCAGGTTTTTTGTGACAATGTGGCAAGGTTATAGTCTCCAGCTTTTCAGTCAAATACTAATCTAGACATTGCTGTGTAGGTATTTTGTGGATATGATTAAAGTCTATCATCAGTTTATCTTAAGTAAGGAAGATTATCCAAAATAGTCTGGGTGGGCCTCACTCAATTAGTTAAAAGGCCTTAGGAAAAGAACTGAAGTTTTCCTGAAGAAGAAATTCCAGCTGTGACCTGGAGCTTCAGCCTGTTCCCAAGAGTGTACGTGTATGAATATGTACGCACATATGTATATAGATGTGTATATGTGTGTATGTAACATGGATTCAAAATTATTATCTGATTCACAGTTCATATGCAAATTTCGCCAACTGTTCCAATAATGTCCTATTTCATAGCTATCCTCCCTGATCCAGTGTCCAACCCAAGATCACACGTTGCACTTACTGTTTATTCACATCTCTTTAGTCTTCTTTAATCTAGATCAGGTCCTCAGCCTTCTAGGAATCTCATGAACTAGATTTTTTTTTCTTTAGATTACAAGTCAGTCATTCTGTAGAATGGGCTTCAATTTGATTTGTGTGATGGTTCCCCACAATTAGATGCAGGCTCTGCATTTTTGGAAGATGCACCACCAAAATGATACTGAGTCCTTCTCAGGACACCACATCAGGGAGCACATGAGGTCAGTTTGTCTCCTTATTGGTATGGTTGTGTTCACCAGGTGAACCCATTGTAAAATTACTAATTTCACTTTGTAACTGATAAGTAATTTGGAGAAAGGTGCTTTCCATTTATGTAAATATCCTGTTCTTCATCAAACTTCCAAGTTTTAGCATCCACTGATGAGTCTTGTCTCTGTCAATTATTACTATAATGGTTGTATAATGATTATATTCTAACTTCATCATTCTTCCTACATTTATCAGTTGATATTCTTCTATAAGGGAGAGTTCTCCCTTCTTATTTATTTATTTACATTAGTATGAGCTCATAGATTTTTTAAAGTTTTTTTTTAATTCCAGTATATTAACATACAGTGTTATATCAGTTTCAAGAGTACAAAATAGTGATTCGCCAATTCTGTACATTACTCAGTGCTCATCATGGTAAGTGTACTCTTAATCCCCTTTACCTATTTCACCCATCACCCCACCATCTCCCCTCTGGTAACCATCAGTTTTTACTCTCTAGTTTAGAGTCTGTTTTTTGGTTTCTCTATCTCTCTCTCTGTCTCTCTCTCTCTCACTTTTCCTTTGTTCATTTGTTTTGTTTCTTAAATTTGACATATGAGTGAAATCATATGGTATTTGTCTTTCTCTGACTGATTGGTTTTGCTTAGCATTATACTGTCTAGCTCCATCCACGTTGTTGCAAATGGCAAGATTTCATTCTTTTCATGGCTGAATAACATTCCATTGTATATATACGCTACATCTTCTTTATCCATTCATCTATCAATGGATACTTGGGCTGCTTCCATAATTTGGCCATTGTAAATAATGCTGCCATAAACATATGGGTGCATGTATCCCCCTGAATTAGTGTTTTTACATTTTTTGGGTAAATACCTGGATTTGGGTAAATTACTGGATTATAGAGTAGTTCTAGCTTTAACTTTCTGAAGAACCTCCATACTGTTTTCCAGAACGGCTGCACCAGTTTGCATTCCCACCAACAGCGCACAAGGTTTCCTTTTTCTTCAAATCCTCACCAACACGTGTTATTTCTTGTGTTTTCTATTTTAGCCATTCTGACAGGTGTGAGGTGATATTTCATTGTGGTTTTGATTTGCATTTCCCTGATGATGAATGACATTGGGTGTCTTTTCATGTGTCTGTTGGCCTATGGGTCTTCTTTGGAGAATGTCTGTTCATATATTCTGCCCATTTTAAAAATTAGATTGTGTTTTGGGTGTTGAGTTGTATAAGTTCTTTATATATTCTGGACACTATAAGTTCATAGGTTCTTATTTTATTCTATGAAAATTCTGTGGTAATATTACCATTGTTATTTATTTTAATGTTCAGATTGCCCCAGATTTGACCAGTGAAGCCCCTTCTGATTCCTCTGTCCTTTTGACATATTGCCACTATCTTTTTAGCACTCCCTTGATTTCTGGAACAACATGATATTCTAAGTTCATCTTGTACTTTGCCTCTCTGAGTCCTGAAACCAGCCATTTCTCCAAGGAGCCCTGTTTCCTTTTAGTGCATAATGGTATTTAGAAAGCAAGATCTGGATGCCAGGTGTGCTCAGTGCTACTGGGTGTCCACGTCTAAGCCTTTTAGCAGATGGAACTAAGAAATATAAATCAATATTTATATCTTAATTTATTTCTATATCTGTACACACACACGCAACCATAAATTAATACAGATACCTCCAGTTCTAATTCAACACCACAAGATTCATTTTAGTCTTCCTTCTCTTTACATCTGTAACTCTCTTCTCTAACAGCAAGAACTGGCTCCCATTACCCACAGTATATTTATTCATTTGCTCAATTCTCCAGCACACAAAAAGCATTTTAGGTTTGCTAACCCATGCTACCATAGGAAAAACTCCTTCAACTAGAATTTAATTAGTTTTTGTTTGTTTATTCTCCCTGCAGTGTGGTAATGTTATTTATTTGAAATAGAATTAGGTTCATTAGTTTCCATTTGTATTCTATTTTTAGGTTGTTTTGAGGGTTTTTTTTTCCCCTTTCCTCATCTTTGTTAATTTTTTTTAAGAGGAAAAGTATTCTTTACCTAGGGCCTGTGGGTTTGTGGATGGGCTTCATGGGGTCTGTACACCCTCTGGGTTTTATGCAAACTATTGGATATGCGTGCACCTTTCTGGAGACAGAATCCATACTTTTGAAATATTCTCAAAGTGGTCTTTAACCCAAAAAGTTTAGGGAAGTGAGAAAGGAGACCAGAAATCCAGAGGCCCTCTTTAGAAGCCTGTCACCCCTGGGGAGGGGGGTGGGGGAAGTTCCACCAGATTGTAAGACTCTCCAGAGAAGACAAGTTCCTATTTATCTTATATCAGTGCCAAGTGCCAAGCATACACACAAACGCCAAGTGAACAGAAACCAAAGGAGAGAAGAGAAACTTGGGAGCTAATCTG
Organism: Herpailurus yagouaroundi; assembly: GCF_014898765.1. Taxonomy (NCBI): domain Eukaryota; kingdom Metazoa; phylum Chordata; class Mammalia; order Carnivora; family Felidae; genus Herpailurus; species Herpailurus yagouaroundi. The sequence goes on along the minus strand of NW_024412404.1, from coordinate 38,962,872 downwards.
CACATGGAGCTCAGGAGTGCTCTTTCCCGGGTAAGCCTAGAACCAAACCAGAGTAGGAGGAGGTGGGTGGGAGAGGGGGAGACACAGCCTGGGCATCTGTCTATAGGTATGCACAGAAAAATAAACTAGGAGGAAAATGTAAGCCTGCTGAAGAGACACTGACCCAGGGCTCTGACATACTCCTTGCATGGCTTTCTTTTGGCTTCAAGGTCCCTGCCAAATTAGAAAATAAAAGCAATTATACCTGAGTAAGACAGCTGTGAGTCATGCAGGGTTTACCCCTTGCAGGCATCAGGTGAAAGCTTTCCCTGGGTGTGGTGGGAGGTATGGACTCACCTCGACATCAGACCTAAGATGTTTCATGGAAGGGTGGTGTCACTCCTCAAGGAATTGCTGCTGCTAAAAAGGGGCCTAGAATGTAGATGATGAATTGAAAGCCTCATGGTCAAGGACAGCCTCCTCGGATGTGTACAGCACATCCCACTAAGTGCCAGCCAGGAATCCAAAAGAAACCAAAGACCTAGTCCCTGCCATGTGGCTCAAAGAACGTTTAGAAAGCTATGGGCAGGAAAAAGCAAAATTGGAGAATGAAAACTGAGCCCATATAAACTGAGTGGTCTGTGGGTTGGGTGAACCACAGGAAGCTTCCCAAAGGAAGGAGCTGATGTGGACTGTGAAGGGTTGAGACTGAGGAAAGGTGAGAGGAAATAAAAGGGTATTCTACACAGTGGTGAGAGCTCAAGGGATACGCAGAGGTATGGGGGAGAGATGGCTGATCCTGACAGCAGAAAAGGGGGGTTGCTTCAAAGACCAATATGGAGGATGCTGAGGTCATATGCCCATAAAGGACACTGTTTTTCAAGAGAAACAATGAGACGATTATGATGTTTGAGGAAGAGACTGGAGCTGAATTGGGGAGTGGCCAGATATAAGGAGGATGGCAAGGGGATTACTAAAGTCACCTGGAGGGGAGTTATCTGCCTGGGCTGGAACAGATGGCATGTCACCAGGATAATAAAAATGAAAATAAGGTGGGGGGGGGGCGCCTGGGTGGCTCAGTCAGTTAAGCGTCCGACTTTGGCTCAGGTCATGATCTTGCAGTTCATGGGTTCGAGCCCTGCATCGCACTCTGTGCTGACAGCTCAGAGCCTGGAGCCTGTTTCAGATTCTGTGTCTCCCTCTCTCTCTGACCCTTCCCTGTTCATGTGCTTTCTCTCTCTCTCTCTCAAAACTAAATAAATGTTTAAAAAAAAATGAAAATAAGGGGCACCTGGATGGCTAGGTCAGTTGAGCATCCAACTCTTGATTTCAGCTCAAGTCATGATCTCATGATTTGTGAGATCAAACCCCTTGTCAGGCTCTGACTGACAGCACGGCACCTACTTGGGATTCTCTCTCTCCCTCTCTCTGCCCTTCCCTGGCGTGTGCTCTTTCTCTCTCTAAATAAATAAATAAACATTTTTTAAAAATGAAAATAAAAAATCACATTTTATATGGCTCTGTGGCGTAGGATTTGCACATACAGAATCCTTATGAGCAACAATGAGAATTATTTATGATGCTTCACTGAACATCTATTATGTGCTAGTCATTGAGTTAACTGCGTGGGGGAGTCTCACAACCGCTGTGTGAGGGAAGCCATGTATTTCCTACCACTTGATACCATGTGTTGTAAATTTGCTTAAATGTGAATCTCATAAGTACCCCGTGTGTCGGGTGTGGCAGGAATAATCCCCATTTTATAGAAGAAAAAACAAATGCTAAAAAAGGTTAAGGCCCTTGCTTACGGCCACATAGCCAAGGGATGTCAGCCAGTTCTTTGGACTCTTATTTTGGGGATCCTTATACCTTATTTTCTCCCTGGTTTCACATACGCATTTTTTTTTGTTTGTTTTATTTATTTTTTGAGACAGAGAGAGACAGAGCATGAGCAGGGGAGGGGCAGAGAGAGAGGGAGACACAGAATCTGAAACAGGCTCCAGGCTCTGAGCTGTCCGCACAGAGCCGGACGCAGGGCTCGAACTCACGGACCGTGAGATCATGACCTGAGCCGAAGTCGGACGCTCAACCGACTGAGCCACCCTGGCGCCCCTCACATACCCGTTGTTAACAGAATCCTCCAGCGTAAAACACCACTTTGGCCGTGATCTGCAGCCCACTTCATTTAAACACACCAAATTCCTAGCATTGATATGCCAAAGGTCAGTAATGAAGCTCATTCAAGGGTCACTCAGCTGAGTCCAGCCTGCCTGGACAAAGAACCCAAGGAACAGAAGTAGAGGTAAGGGCAAGAGGCCCAGGCCTCCGGGTCACCTCCCCATCTTTCAGAAGACATAAACACTCTCCAGTTCCCCTACCCCTGACTCAGAGAAGTGGGGGGAGACACATTCAATCTGCATTACATCAGGTTGCACAGGACAGAGTGAGGGCAAGTTCTCAAGGTCGCCATTATTTTTTCATGCTAGGGCTGGGTCTTAGGAAAGCAAACAAAATGCTGCCGGTTGCTTGGAATTAGAACAAGCAAGGTGGAAGTACCTGGGGAGACACTTTCCTAGGCTTGTACTGCACGTGCCCCTGCCAGCCACTCAGAACCTACTGCCACTCCCCAGTTGCTTCCTGCCATCATCCAATTATGGCCATGCAAGCACCGAGTTCTTCCACTTGAAGCATTCTCCCCTTTTCCCTTCAAGTCCCCTTTTCCAGCTACTTGTTTCAATGTTTCTAATCCACACAAATACATGGGCAATTATGAACCGAGATGGTTTTTGCCAGGCTCACCTTTGGAACATGTGAACTTAAGGTATATTTTACATCTGGCTAAATCCTGAGATTTCTGCTTTATCTTCTGTCTGTCTCTCCTGACTCTAAGGCTGCGTTGCACAAGTCACAGAGATGGTCACAACACAACACTGAGGGTGGGGGTGGGATGAGTCCAAGGCCCACATGAGGCTCCAGGGAGGGCTGAGGGGAGACGCCACGTGCAGAAGCCGGAAGACAGCCAGTGCCTAGGTGGGAAGCAAGTAGGCTGTTTTTTAGCTCCAGGTGAATATCAGGCACTGTATCTGTTCTTATCAAGTTAATGGTTTGACATGTTTTCCATCTGATCACAAGACAGTAAAACAGGCCCCAGAGCAAGGGATTAGACTCGAGGGTTAATTCTGCTTGCCTGTCTCACAGGTGTTCCAAGATGATGGCTGTGTCCCTCCTGGGGACACTGCATATCCCATGGGTAATAGCAGCAGCTCTAAATACGAAATCCTTCATGCAGCATTTTCTTTGCTAAAGCTTTCATTCCACAAAATTTATTGAGCACTTCCATGGGGCGCCTGGGTGGCGCAGTCGGTTAAGCGTCCGACTTCAGCCAGGTCACGATCTCGCGGTCCGTGAGTTCGAGCCCCGCGTCGGGCTCTGGGCTGATGGCTCAGAGCCTAGAGCCTGTTTCCGATTCTGTGTCTCCCTCTCTCTCTGCCCCTCCCCCGTTCATGCTCTGTCTCTCTCTGTCCCAAAAATAAATAAACGTTGAAAAAAAAAATTAAAAAAAAAAAAAAACGTTGAAAAAAAATTAAAAAAAAAAATTTATTGAGCACTTCCTATATGCCAGGCATCTGGAATGTGGGCATTGTCAATGAACAACTTATAATTTTGTACTAATACATGCTAGGCCCTGTTCATTCTCACAGCACTCCTGTGAGTTGGCTATAAAAATGCCCCCACTTCACAGATAAGAAACCAAGGCTCAGGAAAGATAAGGAACATACCTGAACTCACACAGCAAGTATGTGACAGAACCAGCATTGCAACCCAGGATTCCAAAGGCTGTGTAGCTCACGCCTAACCACCCCCACCCCCTGCCCACCACGGGACTCCTGACAGGTGAGAGGCAGTCCTGCCTCCAGAAACCACGTCCCAGCGGGGAGACTGAAATGTAGACAAATCATGAAATTTAAGGTGCTCCTGGCTCTGGCATGAAGAAAGTGTTTTCTTTTTCTTTCTGCCTATTCCTGAGGTGGTGCTCATGGGTAGGACCCCAGGGACCATTAGAAATGTCAAGTTTAATTCTTGTCTTTCTGTGCTCACTTCTTTGTTACTCACGGGGTCAAGAGATCAGTGAGGAGGGTCCTTTTGTTCCCATTTGATAGGTTAGGACTGTTACATCCACTGCCATGCTTACACCCACGCTGTTGCACTTGGCCATTCCCTCTGCATTGAATGTGCTTCCCAGATGCCACCCGGCTCACACTCTCCCTTCTTCCTGGCCTCTTTTCCAGGGTCACCTCCCTGGAGAGGTCTTCCTCTAACTCCTTATCTAAAATAGCTTCCTGGGGACACCTGGCTGGCTCAGAGCATGTGATTCTCGATCTTGGGGTTGTGAGATTGAGTCCCACGTTGGGGGCAGTGATTACAATAAACAAACAAACAAATAAAATAGCCTCCTCTACCCCTTTATGCCTTTTACTCAGCTGTATTTCTCTTATTGAACTCATCAGTCTGAAGTGTTATTATACACTTACCTGCTTATTGTCTGTCTCCCCACATGAAGGCTGGACTTATTTCTGTTTTGGTCACTGCTCTACCCCCAGCACCTAGAACAGGATCTGGAACACAATAGATAATAAATAATTTGTTGAGCAAGTGAATCAACTTAAACCTTACACAATCCTGCAAGAAAAGCATTGGCAACGTCACGGACCTCATCACCATTTTAACAATAAGGGAACAGGAGTATAAGTTACACGGCAGGTCAGGTCACACAGGACATGCCTGTGAGTCTGGATGTATGCCCAGGCCCCACTCATACCCACACCACCCTCCTGGCCCAACATTGGCTCTCTTCTCCTCCCTTGACTCAGTCCATTGTTCTGTGGTCCAGGGACTGTTACCTGATCACAGAAGGAAAGAAACCCAACACCACCCAGGAGAGCCATTTACAATCCCTGGGCAGGGAGAGTGGCAACCTCTGAGAAGCACAGCACAGCCTCACTGTCACCACGTCCCTTCTCTCTGCCACCTAGTGTCCATCCAGGGCAGTGTGGTGACTCACGCTCGGGTCGGCCTCCAGACAGCAAGTGGCTCAACCTCCCTTATGCTGCAAGGGACACTCTCTCCCTCTTGGCCTTTCCCTGGGAGGCCTGCAGGAGGGCACCCACACTCCTGTCTCCACACGCCCCACATTGAGTGAAAGAATCCATCTCACTGATGTGTGGACATGCACTCCTATCGTGGGCAGCAGGCTGCTCCCAGGACTGCAAAGGTGGAGACACAGGGAAAGACCCACCTTTGGGTTCCTTGTATTAAGGCAGAGGCCACCCGAGGGAGGGGAAGTGAGGGCAGGACCACAGGTTTGTGTGTGAGGCAGGGGTGCTGCTCCAGAACTTAAACAAACAAACAAACAAACAAACAAACACAAGGTCTCAGAGAAGGAAGAAATGTAAAAAGCAGCTGGGAGGTCTGGGTTTGTGTCATCTCTCATAAGCTATGTGATGTGACATTAGGGAAGTTACTTCCTTTTTCTAATGGGGATAATAAAAGAATACCAGCTCAGAGTACTTTTACAGAGTAAGAATAAATCCACTAATAAGTGAATGCATCTTAGAAACTCTAAAGTATCTATAAACCCAGAGATGTGTTACATGTATATTTTCTTATTAAAAAGGGAAAATGACTCATTATAAAAAACTATAACCGGGGCGCCTGGGTGGCGCAGTCGGTTAAGCGTCCGACTTCAGCCAGGTCACGATCTCGCGGTCCGTGAGTTCGAGCCCCGCGTCAGGCTCTGGGCTGATGGCTCAGAGCCTGCAGCCTGCTTCCAATTCTGTGTCTCCCTCTCTCTCTGCCCCTCCCCCGTTCATGCTCTGTCTCTCTCTGTCCCAACGTTGATAAAAAAAAAATTAAAAAAATAAAATAAAATTCAAAAAAAAAAAAACTATAACCAATACAATCAATATATAAAAAGTATCAAGAAGAAAATAAAATCATCTATAATTTCACTACTCATAATTGCTGTTAAAATTTCATATATCCTTTTCAATCTCTTATCCAAAGCCCATGTATGCAGATATACATTATACATGCCCATGCCCCCTCACCACAAGATAACACTGCACAGACTACACCCCAGGGCTTCTTAGAATTTTCATCATTAATTTCATTAGAGTAGTAACCTCAGTCTACACTGGAACTTTATCATTGTTCCAGCTAGGTAAGAAGTTTTAGAAACTTATTGTTAGTAATTCCTCAGTCCTTTAGTTTAATAAACACACAGTTCTCTGCAACATGGTACACTGGGAAGACCATTACACCCGGAATCAGGAGATCTGAACTCTTGCCTGGGTGTGCCAGTAAAGAACAGTGTCTACTCTGACAAGAAGCCTCTGTGTCTCAGTTTTCCCATCAGCGAAATGAAGGTGAAAATCTATGTCCTAAAGATCAGATGAGATCACAGAGGGGAAAGTGCTTAGAAAATGCATGAAGCACCCCCATATGGGAGGTCCTGTTTATATCCATTTCCACACATGGAAGTACAGCCAGTATTCCTGCATTAATCCCAATCCCCTTTGACAAGTCCTGACAGCCAAGGGCAAAGGCAACCTTGAGAGAGTCTGCTAGTCTCTAAGATGCTAATGTACCATTCCCTTGGCCTCCAGCACCTATCAACAAGCCATTCCCATCTAGATCAGAGCTATGTGCCCCAAAGTGGTTGGCTGTTACCCCAAGAGGTGAGGAACACTGGTGTGCTTCCCAGTCCCAGAGTCTCATCCTTCAGGAGCCAGAGCATCCTATCTGAAGTCTTAGGGACTGGGCTCAGGAACCTGCATCGTTAACAGTGCCCCTGCCCACCAAAGACTTGGACACCCCCACCACCGCGATTCATATGCAATCATAAAGTCAGAACTGACTGCTCAACCTCGCAGTTGGGAAGACTGAGGATCAAGGTTACAAAGCCATGAGTTGCCAAGTTGGGGCCACAGGACCAGAACTCAAATTTCTTTCTCAATCTTTCTCTACTTCTTTCTCCTTCTTTCTGTCTTCCCTCCCTCCTTCCCATCCCCCTTTCTTCTTTTCTCTTTTTATTTTGAGAAAATAGACTTTTCTCACCACATACAGTTTGGCACTGGGGTTCTCATTCACTGGGCAGTTCTGTTCCATATGGTTATAGAATTCAGATTTTTTGTTTACAAATAACGTTCTAGTTTTTTTTTTTTCTTTTAAAGTCATAACTCTTTTAAAAATCAGTAACAAGGAGGGGCACCTGGGTGGCTCAGTTGGCTGGGCGTCCAACTCTTGATTTCGGTTCAGATCATGATCCCAGGGTCATGAGATTGAGCCCCACACTGGGCTCTATGCTGAGTGTGGAGCTTAATATTCTCTCTCTTGCTCTCTCTCCTTCTCTGCCCCTCCCTCACTTGAGCATGCTCTCTCTCTAAAAAATATATATATTTATTTTATTCAAAAACTTTTTTAACATTTATTTATTTTTGATAGAGAGAGACAAAGAGTGTGAGCGGGGGAGGGCAGAAAGAGAGGGGGACACAGACTCTGAAGCAGGCTCCAGGCTCTGAGCTGTCAGCACAGAGCCCGATGCGGGGCTCAAACCCATAAACCATGAGATCATGACCTGAATCAAAGTCGGACACTCAACTGAGATGTCCCAAAAAATATATATTTAAAAATCAATAACAAGGAAAGATGGTTTGACACATAGCAATGAATGACCATACTTTTCATCTGCCAGTGGGAGCTAAGATATGGGAAGAGGAAAGCAGTGATGTGGGAATGAATAGAAAGAGTCATTCATTTATTCATGCATGCATGCATTCATTTATTCATCAACATCACTAAACGTCTAGTAGGTAACTGGTGCTGAGAATTCAACAGCTTTCATTCCAAGTCAGCTCACGTCACAGCACCACCGTCTAAAAAATGAAACAGAGGACTCAGTGAGTAAGCCCTGGGGCAAAAGGGGCCAAAGCAGCTTCGAGGGAAAGAGAACACGTCCTAAGCCCAGCTTTGTTCTCTAATGTGACCACCCCTCTTGGCTTCTGTCTTCTTGGAGGAGCAGAATCTATGGTGCAAGAGTCACATACGGTGTTTTTATTCCCAGACGGGTCACATCCTTGGCTCAAGAACAGAATTCAGGGTGGGGAAGGAAGGGGACTTCCTCTCTCCCAGAGCATCAGTGCCTGGTATGCTGGGAATGCCAGGGAGTCGATACGTGGCATCCCCTGGACAGATCAGCAGGCTTAGCAGACCATGCAGAGCCAATAAACACCATCTCCCTGGATTTTAATAAGGTTTTGAATGGGTTCACACACTTAAGTAGTCCTTGAGAAACTTAGAAAAGACGACTGAGTCTAAAAGTTTTATTAAGCAGGATGTTGGGCAAACTAGGGGTTTAGTACCCCCCAAAATCATTTTTGCCATTAATTTGCTGTGCCCCACGTGGTCTCCTGGTCACTGTTGTCTTCTTCCTCCTCCGTCTCTCTCCTGATCTTAGTGACCCTTTAAAATCGTATGACGTCTTTCAAGAGGCATATGCAGCTTTGAGCAGGGCTTTGAACTGGGACTCACATAAAGCTGGGGTCAAGGGAGGTATAACTGAATGATCTCAGCGAACAGAGGCCACTTTATGTTCCAACCTTAATGTTGAAAACATAAAACCATTCTTAAACATATGATGCTGAGTGTATGGAGAATAGAACTTCCTTCTGAAAATAAACTTTGTTTTCCACATTATACCCTGTCATGGAAGTGTGGTCCAGGCAGAGGGGAAAGCACTGCAAAGGGAGATGAGGGAGCCGAAATTGACCCCAGTGGGGTCAGAGTGGGGAAAAGTCGGAGGCACCAGCCCACAGGCACAAGAGGACTGGGACTGAGGAAATTGCTCAGGGCTTGTCTCCCTCCTCAGTCAGCCCAGAAACTGACAACTATCCACCTGTAAGACACAGAAAACAATGGAGAACACGAGAGATTTCAATCTTTACAGCCACCATTACTATGTGTCTCCTAAATGCAGAGCACTGTGCCAAGAGATTTCTCACTTTCTTCCGCTGTATTTTCTCTCCCTGGGTTTCCTCAATAATTAAGTGAGGAAGGCATGACTCCCTACTTTACAGATGATCCTTCAGCCATCGTTATGCAGCGAAGATGAGATTCAAACTCAGACACCAAGCCCCTCAACACTCAAAAGCCTATACCTTTTTTTTAAAACCACGTCATAGGGAAGATGAATGTAAGTATCTATGCCTGTGATGGCATGAGTATTTCTCATGGTTTCCCCACATATATCTTTGTTTTTGAAAAATTACTTACTTTTTTAAAAAACCATACAAGTCGTACATAGTTAATACATTCTTATAAAGCCAAACAATTCAGAGTATGATGAAAAGTAAGACTTCTCCTTGACATCCCCTATAATTAAAGAATAAATGTAACCAAAGCATATTGGGGAAAAAAAACTTTAAGAGAAAAGAAACAAAATCTAGAGTCCTACCACTTTAATGGAGTAACTGGGAGTAATCCAGAATATTACTTTTTTCTACATATGGGGTGTTTTGTTGTGTGAAATACACTCAATATATTTTGCATCCTGCTTTCCTCCTGGTATGTCTTGGGCATTTCTATGTCATCTGTCTGGTCTTCTTATTCCTCAGAATTAATGACTGAGTAACATGGAACTGAGAGCCACAGTTTGCTTAACCATCCTCCTGTGGCTGAGCATTTAGATTGTTTCTAATTATTTGCTATCATCAAGTATTCTGTGATTAAAATCTCCATGCATTGTTTTTTCTTTCTCTAGTTTGGATTATTTCCCTAGCATTCCCAGAAAGTAGAATTACTGGGTCAAAGGGTGTGAACATTCTTAAGGCTCTTGATCCATAGCGCCAAATTGTTTTCCAAAAGGATTGAACCAATTTTCACTATTTGGAAGCTTGCTAGTTTCTCTGTGTGAGAAGTTCCGGGGAAAGACTTTGTTTAAGGCTTCTTATTCTGCTTAACTGAAATCACTACACTTTAATTTTGCTGTATCATACGGCCCCTTTCAAAGTCTGTTGACAGTGTTTGACCATCTGATTACTGGGTGGAAGATTTATACTGGTCTCTCTGTCTCCAGGCTCTTCCTGCCTTCAATCTGTTTTGCATACTTCAGCCAGATTCATTCTTTTGGAAACATCACTTGCCTTGTGCCGCTGCCCCCTCTCAGTAGCTCTTCAGGACTCTCTGTTTCCTCCGGGATCAAGTCCAAACTACTCTACTGGGCCTTGAAGACCCTCCATAATAGGGACCCACCCCACCCCCTTCCCAGCTCAATCTGATCTCTTACCACCTTCAGCAGGAGCCTGCAGCCACTTCCCATCTAGTCCCCAGTTATGCTCCATCAGCTCTTCCCTCCCACCTGGAGTGCTTCCCCCTCCTTTCTCCCGGAGTCCAAATCCTCCTCTGCTTTCAGGGTACTTTAGTCCCACCGAGTCAGTTGAGAATTCTTCAAGAAGAGCCATGGAAAGTGGGGAAAGACCTAGAGTCAGGAATGCACAAAGAAGGGGAAGCAGAGGAGGGAGAGCAGTGGGGATGCCATGCATGTGTGTCAACGGGGCCAGGATGACACAGTGGCCCCCACGTTAAAGGCATGAATGGATCTGGCAACAGAGATCAGAACCAAGGCAAAATTTGTCGTGCTATGGATAACATTTAGGCTGTTTCTAATGGCCTAAAAAAGGAATCTGTGAGGGAGCAGGGTTGTGGGCTGGTGCTAATTAAATGGTGATGACAATAATAATTATAGTATATTAGTTAGGATTAGCTTCACTTAGAGAAACTAAGACCTAAAAAATAATGGTTTAAATATGAGAAAAATTAATTTCTACTTTATGAAAAGAAATCCTCAGGAAGTCCAGAGCTGGAATGGCAGCTCCTTACTCATCAAGGACCCAAGCTCTTTAGCTCTCTGCAATCCCACCCTCGGAGTGCGACCCTCCTCCTCATGCTCCAAAATAGCAGTTGGGGCACAAGCCATCATGTCCAGAGTCTAGACCAGTAATAGGCAGAAGGATGATGAAGGGCATCTCCTCTATATAGGGAGACTTCCTGGGAAGTCCCATGCAATGCTTCTGCTCAGAACTCATTGGTCTAGTCACACGGCTGCACCTACCTGCAAAGAAGTCTGCATGTTCAGATGAAAATCAAGGTTATGTTACTAAAAGAAAGAGAATAGGTATGGGGGCACACAGGTAGCAGTCTGTGCTACTATTTATTGAAGCACTGTGGTAAAAAATTTATACTATTATCTCTTTTAATATTTACACCGATTCTATGAGCAAGTACATGGTGGAAAGGAGAATAAACCTGGACTGTGTCTGAGTCCACAACCTGGATGGGCTTTTTTTTTTTTTTTTTTTCCTTTTTGGGTTTCATGGAGACTTATTTTTCATGATATAAAATATAACAAAATAATTGGTAAATATCTTTTTTTTTTTGTTTTTTTTTTTTGGCTTGGCCAAACACGCACACACAGAGTTCACCTTTACAAGACTGAGTCTTATAACCTCCCCATATAGAACTCTCTGGAGTCCTTCCTCTAGTTATGTGTTTAGTTATATTTTTTAGCATATTGTAGGTATTATTTGTGAACGGTATATAAGATTTTCTCCATAGGTTGTAAAACACAGCAGTTCTCAATAAATACTATTGAAATGATGTACAAAAGGGAAACAATAGCAACATATTTTTGAGGACATTCAAGGTAAATAGTTCCCACGAATGAGAGGTTAACTACCAGTTGTGAACGTGAAGGAGGGTAAGAGAGATGAAATTCCTTCTCCTTCAGTTTGTATTGTTTTGGATTGATACTCCAGTGTTCCTGTAAAACAAATGAATGGAAAGACTGCCAGATACAGAGGCTGGGCAGGTTTGCTAACGCTGATTTTGTGATTAATTGGTATCCATGACACTAGGAAGCATGAACCCTTGGAGTTGGACCAGTATCCTGGCTCTGGTTGGGAAGGCAAGGTGAGGGCAGGGCTGGATGGTGGGGTTGGGGGGCATATTTGATTACAAAAGGAAAGCTATTTGGCAAAAGAGTTTCATACTGATAGGGAATGCTGACAGAGAAGGAAGAGAGAGCCCAGGGCCGAGACTAGTTTAAAAAAATACAGTGGACATGGAAGCAGGGTGGGTGGAGGGGCCAGTTCAGGGTTTTAGTATTTGCAGGTAAGGCAGTTTCAGCTTTGTACCACGGGCTACCCTTAGTTTCTCCCAAGGCCGAATTACACTCAACAAGCACAGCTGAAGAATGATCAGGCCCAGTAAGTGTCAACATCTTGTCTTTGTGCGCTGCCTTCTGTGGCTTTGTGAGCCTGAGTTGTCTGCAGGCTGCAATAAAGGGGCTTTTGCATTCTGGACGAATGACTAAGCCTGGGTGTTGCCGAGGAGGAGAGCCAGAGAAAACCACAGGGAAGGGCTAGTTCCTAGAATTTAGGCAGCTGGAGGTCAAGGACAAGGTCAGTTTTGCTCTGTGCTATATCCCTGTACCAACCTCAGTGCCTGGTCCATGCTTCCCTCTGCCCTTACCCAGGGAAGTTTTGGTGAATGAGTGAAAGAATGAATGAATGAATAAATGAATGATGGTGGCCCCAACGTCACAAGCTAAGAAGGATCCATAAGCACCCTCCCTCTGGCGCTTTAAGATGACCAGTTGGGAATGTCAGAAAACATTTTGTAGAAGGCCCTACTTCATTACACGGGCAGGCAACTGCCAGTCAAAGCCAGGGGCTCGGTACAACAATGTGGTGGGTCTCCGGTGTAGGGTCTAGGGCCTCAAAAGGCAGAGACTGAGAAATCATTGAGATAGGATAAGGCAAAGACTTTGTACTTTGTGTCTCTTTTTGCCCTCTTCCTACCATATAGTAACCCCTTACTAAGCCTCAGGCATCATCCTAAATACTATACATGTATTTATCTCATTTAATCTCCCTGTATTCCACAGAAGTCAACATTCACATCCTCATTTTCCAGATGAAAAAAGACTGGAACTTGAAGAGGGTTAAGTAACCTGTTCAAGGTATGACAGCTCTTAACATGGGAAAGCAACAAGCAACCCCCACTGTCCCTGACCCCAAAGCCCTCATCTTAACCACTTCACTTCCTGCCTCTATCTGCTCCACGCTGTTCCCCATGTTCTTGCTTACTTACCCAATCAGTTTGCAAAACACATTTTGTTTATCTAAAAAACATTTTATGTTGAAATATTTTCAGATATGAACAGATATGCTGCAAAAACAATATGAAGAATCCCCATGTACTCCCCATCCACATGCCCCAAATGTTGGCCTTTTACTGCCGGGAGTAAATATTAATTACATTTTCGGACTGCCTTTTTATATTCCCTTGGGCTTAAATTTTCATTCCCTTTTTGAGGATGGCAGACACTTTCCAAGGGTGATGAGAAGGAGCAGAGTGGCAGCTGGCTGGTGGGCAGCAGGCTCCACCGACCGTGTGTCAACCCTGAGCCCCTGGAACAGATGTGCCGACTCCCAGCATTCCCCCAAAGGACAAGAGGGTCATCCAGTGACTTGCCTAATGGGGAGGCTTCTGAGGAATGTCTCAGACTGCAGGCTTGAAAGATTCCTCAGCTACAAAAGATGTCTAAACAAGGGAAACATTAGTGATGACAGCCCCACAGAATAATTCCGCCTCTTACTCCCTTGCACTGTCAATTCAGGGCAGAAAGACTTAATGTGAACCTACTACTCATCAGGACTGAATTTTAAGTACTGGGGTGAATGAGAAGACCGTCCATGATGCTGCCCTCTATCAACAGGCAAGCAAGACAGTTGACTAGAAAAGACAAGGGAGCCTTGGTAGGAATTTCCCTGCTAGTAGTCAACCAGGGACCCTCAGTTGGAGAAAAATCTCACAACTATTTTGGAAACAAAATTAGAGGCTGGGAGGTTGGGGGAGGGAGGCAGGAGAAGATGGGGCAAGTTCTTGCTTGAAAACAAGATGATCCAGCTCTGTTTCCTGCCTAATGCTGGTGGTCTTTGGAAAGGGAGGGGGGGGAGCTCAGGGGGAAGGGGGCCCTTTGGGTGTGGCCCCAGAAGCCAGGGGGCCAGAACACGGCAGTTCCAAAGGTGGAACTGACTAGCAATGCAGGTAGAGCCCCAGTTCAGCCCCCAAGCAAATCTACAAACTTTAAAAGGAAAAGGGGATTTGGCTAATGCTTCTGGGACAATATTCGCATGCAGAGTAGAGGCGAGAGCCAGTGGAGAGGGTGGAAGAGGCTCCACTAACCCCCCACTCCCCAGTATCATTCATTTTGTCCCTCTAAGCCTTCTTGGCCTTTTTTTCTTGCATGTTTTCTGTGCCTCCCTCATGCCCAGTTTCATCCGGCTTTCACTGACCCCAAAAAACCCCAGTGGGGACCAGCTGAGGCTCTCAAAATCAGACAGATTTGAAGTCCCAGCTCTGCTACTACGCAGCAGAGTGGACACCCAACCTCTCCAAGCCTCAGTTCCTCAAGTGTAAATCTGATGTGACCATTGAAGGGGATTATGCATGCAAAGCCCAACACAGCCCCCTGAGAGCAATCTTCTTTCTGATTTCTCAAGCCACCTTTCCCTCACACCTGCCTGCCCCTGAGCTCTGATAATACTGATGGCCAAGGTGCTACTTACTCTCTTATTGCCTGTTTTTTTTTTTTTTTCTTTCCCCAGGTTATAGTGGAAACAGACCAAGGGGCCTGAATCTGGATTTTATTCTAGGTTCTCTCACTTAACAGCTGTATGATCCTGGACAAGTCACTTAACCTCCCCGAGCTCCAGCTTCCTCACTGGCAAAATAGAAATTGTACCCGCCTCTAATGAGATCATGTAGAGAAGTGCTTTACAAGAGTTGAAGCACTATATGAGATGACTCCCCTTCCCATCTCCCCTACACCACCCCCACATCAAGCCCAACTCGGGTGGAAGGAGCACTGGACAGAGACTTAGGATGCTATGAGCTTGGATCCCAGCCCCATCATCAGTTTGGAGTCCTTCAGCAAATCATGATCCTCCCAGAGCCTCAGTTTCCTCACATGTAAACTAAAGCATTTGAATAGAATATCCTTTATGGTCTCTTCTCCTATGAGCTTCCACACATTTGTTGTTGAAGGGGTCAGGAGTTTATTTTCCAACAAGAGACAGTTGGGCTTTGAGGACGTCACTGCTTCTGTGCTCAAGTCAGCTCTCACTGAATTCTTCTATTCATTTGACTGGGATCAGGCACCTCTGGGTCATTGTGGCTCGAGGGTGTCTCCAATACACCGTTTAGGGTAATTAGTCTTTTTGACCCTTAGCAGGGGAAATGTCTCCAGTTACGGGGAAATGAAGTTGTCAAACATGGTCCTTAAGGAGAGGGAGATTTATAGGGGGTCACATACAAAAGCACAGGAATTAAACAAACAAACAGGGAAAGAGCACTTAAAAGCTCAGACCAAACAATATATACTGCACGCTATGCTCAGGCAGGTCAACCAGTGGTCCGAAGTCTCCCCAAGCACCACCCAGGCGTAACAGCCTGGACAATTGTTCACCTTCCAAGAAGCCTTCCCAGAAACCATAGGGTTGCAGGAAGGTAAAGCCAATGACTTCATCGAGGGGAAGAAACAGTAGTGGTCAGTACAGTCCTTGGGTGACCAGTGGTTTTTAAAACTCGCCTTTGTGGAGCCCAAGATTTGGGCCCTGCTATTTCTCCCACCCCCACTCATGGCACCCTGCCCCCCTCTCTGACTGCCCCAGTCAGTTGTTCTTCCTTGTGTCCCTCCACCTCTGCTCCCTCTTTGGTCCTCTGTCAGGCAAGGTCTCCATAAAACACATGATGTTCAGTTATATTTGAATTTTAGGTAAACCACCTATACTTTCTTTAGTAGAGTATGTACCATGCAGTATTTCAGACATAATTATACTAAAAATTATTCATGGTTTAGCAGAAGTTTAAGTGAGCATTTTGTATTTTTATTTGCTAAATCTGGCAACCCACTTTCAAGGCATTTGTACTTGCTGTTATCTCTGTCCAGAACACCCCACCCCCACATCTTCCCTTGGCCAGCTCTTTGCCACTCAGTCTCCACTCAAACGCCTCCTCCTTCAGAGGCGCTCTCTGACCCTCCCTCTCAATTGAAAGTAGCAGCCCCGCCCCCACAGTGCCTCTCTGGCACATTCTCCTGTATTACTTTTGTCACTCTGGAATGAGTGTGTCTATCGGTTTTCTTGTGCAATGACCATTTCCTCCAGCTGGAATGGCAGACATTGCTGTGTTTTTCCCTGATTGTTCTCCATCACCCAAAAGTACCTGGCACATGCATGCATTTAATAAACATTGGTGGAGAGAATAAATTAGTGGAATGTATGCTTTAGAGCAGTGCTTCACAAACTTGAAGAAAATCCTAGAGATTTGGGGGCACCTGGGGGGCTCAGTCCATTAAGTGTCCTACTTCAGCTCAGGTCATGATCTCACGGTTCATGAGTTCGAGCCCCATGTCAGGCTCTATGCTGACAGCTCAGAGCCTAGAGCCTGCTTCGGATTCTGTGTCTACCTCTCTCTCTGCCCCTCCCCCACTCACACTCTCTGTCTCTCTCTTAAAAATAAATAAACGTAAAAAAACCAACCCTCGAGATTGTGTTCAATTCTGTTAAAATCCAGATTCTGATTCAGTAGGTTGGGCACTGGCCTGAGATTCTGCATTTCTAACAAGCTCCCAGAGACACCGATGATGCTAGTCCACAAGCTACACTTTCAGAGACAACAGAATTCTCGGCGATGACAGAAATATTCTATCTCTGCACCATCCAACATGGTAGCCAGCAGTACTGAGTACTTGAAGTGTGGCTAGTGTGACTAAGGAATTGAATTTTAAATTTTACTTAATTCTAACTAATTTAAGTTTAAATAACCACATGTGGCCAGTGACTACTCTATCAGATGACAGGGCTCTAGGGAAGTGGTTCTCAATCAATGGATACAGAGGCCCAGGGCCCACTCCAGATCAGTTAAGTCAGAATCTCTGGGTTTGGGTCTTTTTTTTTTTTTTTTTAAGTTTATTTTTGACAGAGACAGAGTGTGAGCATGAGCTGGGGAGGGGCAGAGAGAGAGAGAGGGAGACACAGAATCCGAAGCAGGCTCCAGGCTCCAAGCTATCAGCACAAAGTCTGACGCGGGGCTCAAACTCATGAACTGTGAGATCATGACCTGGGCTGAAGTCAGACACTTAACTGACTGAGCCACCCAGGCGCCCCTGGGTTTGAGTCTTACAGCATTGGTTTTGTTGTTGTTGTTGTTTTAACCACCCTCCCCGCCCTCTGCCAGGTTATTCCAAAATGAATCCCAAGTTGAGAACCCTGCCTTAGAGCTTTCGGATCAGTCATGCTTTCCTCTGCTCATTTAATCCTTGCCACAGCCTGGATAGCAGATAAAACAAATGTGACTAAACATCATCAGTCCTGTTCTACTGGAGTTACTGAGGTTCAGGAAGATGAGGGCATTTGCCCAAGGCTACACAGCTAGTAACTGATGGAGCTAGGACCCACACAGCCCTCAGGTTTCCACATCTACTCTATGCCTCCAATTCTCTGTGGAAAAGAGGCAAATGTTTATCCATCAATTACCTTTGATTATTTTATTTTTTTAACAAATGTTTTTATTTATTTTTTATTTTTTTAACGTTTTATTTATTTTTGAGACAGAGAGAGACAGAGCATGAATGGGGGAGGGTCAGAGAAAGAGGGAGACACAGAATCGGAAGCAGGCTCCAGGCTCTGAGCCATCAGCCCAGAGCCCGACACGGGGCTCGAACTCACAGACCACGAGATCATGACCTCAGCTGAAGTCGGACGCTTAACCGACTGAGCCACCCAGGTGCCCCTTAACAAATGTTTTTAATGTTTATTTTATTTTTGAGAGACAGAGAGACAGAGCATAAGTGGGCGAGGGGGGCAGAGAGAGAGGGAGACACAGAATCTGAAGCAGGCTCCAGGCTCTGAGCTGTCAGCACAGAGCCCAACGCAGGGCTCGAACTCATGAGCTGAGAGATCATAACCTGAGCCGAAGTCGGCCATTTAACTGAGTGAGCCACTCAGGTGACCCCATCAATTACCTTTGTGAAAAGAGGCACATGTCTGTCCTTCAATTAGACAGTCAGGCAAGCCCATTCTCTTTCCATAGCTGCCACCAACTTCGATCTGCCTTTAATGCCCTCTTTTTTCAGACTTTGGTCATCATTCCTCAGGGTGGCAAACTGATTAAGAATCCTCACCCTGTTTTCATCAATGATCTATAAAAGAATGGGTCCTCTCTACCAGAGAGGAAGGAAATGCCACTTTGAGTGGAAGAGGGCATCTTGCCGTGGAACTCACCACTCCCAGGGTGGGGCCTCAAGTGGAACAGACCTGCCTCTTCCTGCCACACCTGCCCACAGGTGCAGACTGAGTGGTTTTAGAGAAAGAAGCCTACAGTGACAACACGGATGACCCAGGAGTATCTCCTGAAGAGTTTAAAGACTTGCTGGGGTTTCTTGTGACAGGGATCGGATACCACTTGGGGGGGGGGAGCACAGGGGAGAGTGGTTTTAGATGATCCATGGGAAAACTTTGAAAATGTTTAAAACTTGTGTATTTATTTTAATGTATATTGGGAAAAATGCAGCTCACTAAACCTGTAATTTCACAGATAGTTCTGACATAGTTCCTAACAAAATTAATTTATTTAAGAGCAAGGGGAGCACATTGAAAGCAAAATATTAAGGAAATAATAGGACAAGCAGGACAACATGGTGACAGCGGCCTGGGTATACCCCAAGGGTGCAGTGGGACCAGGTAGACAGTATCCTTTGTGTGGAAGGTCAGAGGTGGAAGGGAAGGCTTTCCTGAAACATTCTTGTCAACAGCATGTCTTTCCACACTAAAGAAATACTGTTGCTGACGAGAAGGTCATTGTCTTGGAATCATGGCCAGGAATGAAAACAGCACAGCCTCAAGCCCTCATGGGCCTATAGCGAGGTCCAGCTGAGAGAGGGAACTAGCAGCTTCTGCAGCCCTTTCAAGCCCCAACGAGCCTGCCAGAGACCACACTCAGCCCAACACCTCAGTGCTGCTGCAGACTCTGTGCTCATTCAAGCCCAGTGTCTGAAGTCAGGTCCTAGTGCAGGCCAGAGAGCCTGATCCCAGCTGTCCAGGTTCAAGAGCTCCTCAGTGTCACCAGTCCCTGCCTGGAGCCTGGGTGGACTAAGCTCAGAGTGGTTACTGCCTAAAAGGCCACACCCATATCTACAGGGCCAAACTCAGGTACAACTCAATTCACACCTTTGTCAGTGGGACTCAGTTCCCTGGGGTATGGAGGATCCTGGACCCTAGGATGGGGAAAGGATGTGTGTTCAGTTTAATGAACTGACGGTCACACTCTGACAATGAAAAGGAACTGGATCCAGTTTTTAGGAATGAGAGTTTCCATCTTTAAAATGTCCCAAGATGGGGGGAGGTGTGAATGGGTGGAGCACAGGTATTTTTAGGACAGTAAGAATAATCTGCCTGATATTATAATGGTAGATATGTGTCATTATAGCTTGTCCCTAAACTATGGACCCTGGGTGAGTATGATGTGTCAATACGTATGCATCAACAGTAACAAGTGCCACTCTGGTAGGGGATGTCACTAAAAGGGCAGGCTATGCATGTGTAAGGGCACGAGGTATGTGGGAAATCTTTGCACTTTCCTCTTAATTTTGCTGTGAACCTAAAACAGCTCTAAAAACATAAATTCTTAAAAAACAAAAACGTCCCAGGAAAATTTGTGAACACCAAAATCCACTCAAAGTAACCTGGGGGCGAGGTGGGGAGGGCAACTTCCGGAAGACCCAACTTGATTGTGGTATAACTGAGGCAAGCTTAAACTGTTTATATTTTCTGGGGCTTCCAGCCTCTAAGCTGAGGTCCAGGCCCAGGTGGCGCGGTGGGGGGTACTGCGGGCCTCACCAAGGCACCAGCCATCTGCTGTGAGAGCCACCTCTATAGGCTGCCACAGGACATACCTGGGATGCCCTGAAGCTGCTAATGTGCTTGTCCTTGAAGGATTTCCTTTCCTTTAAGAAAATTTGTGTTGACTAATATTAACATATAATCGCAAACTGTTAACACCATGCTTGTTGGATGCGTGCCCTCCTAGGCATTTTCATATAGATATCTAAAAAAAAAAAAAGGTGGGATTCTGTTTTACGAACTACTTTTTCCCACTTAATATATGATAGAAATCTTGCCATGTCAGAATACATAGCTCTATATAATCTTTTAATTTTTTAAAGTTTATCTATTTACTTATTTTTGAGAGAGAAAGCGAGTGAGAGAGACAGAGAGAAGCGAGAGAGAATCCCAAGCAGGCTCCATACTGTCAGCACAGACCCTGATGCAGGGCTCAAATCCATGAACCAAACTGTGAGATCATCACCTAAGCTGAAATCAAGAGTCGGATGCTTAACTGACTGAGCCACGCAGGTGCCCCATATCCTTTTTTTAATGCTACATAGAATGCAACATGCTTTTTAAAAACTGGTTAAGGAAGATTGAACATTTTTTCTTTTTACTCATCTACATTTTATAATTTTTCAACCATGAAGATATATTACTTATGTAAAAAAGAAATCACACACTCTTTACAAATAGTATTGAAAAGATAATGTAACCATACTTTAAAAGTGAACACAGTGACTTTCATTTTTGGTAATTATTTTCTAGTTCTAGTTCTTGTCTGCTTACAAGAACCAGAGCAAGTATTTTTTCCTAGACATAGCCATGCTGAAATACTCCATTAGCATGTTGTCTGAAACATTTGTCCATGTTTCTACAGAGCTTCCTTAAACACTTGTATCAAGGGGTGGAGGGCATGGGGGTAGTGGAAGGTGTTGGGCTATTCTACAGTGGACTATCTAGAACACAGCTCCAGGGACAGAGCCCTTAACAATCAGGTGAAGCCTCAGGACCCCTTCTCAGAATAATACTTTCCAATGTACAAAATAAAATATATAGGCTTGCCAAAGAAACCAATTATACTGAAATACAATTAGCAAAATAAAAATACGTAATATATCAATAACATACTTCTTTGTGTATTAAGGAAGTCTAATCGGAGAGTCTAATTTCTATCGTAATTTCAAAGTAACGATGGGCACAAACATTTCATGAGATCTACAACACAATAATGTGATTTGAAAACATCTGTGATTTCTATCAGTGACAAGTCTCGGCTTCACCAATATAGCTGGTCTGTTGTGTACATTCTGTAATTGAAGGAAATGCTGCATTTCATTTTATGTTGGCAAAAAATAAAGATGTCCTGAATTCTACAAGGAATAGTAGGTTCTACCTCAGTGGACATCTACTCCACAGAATTTCTGTTTAGTAGCCTAGGAAAGGTGAAGGGAAGAAATTATTTCCAAATCTTTCCCTTTTCATTTTTTTTTCTATCCCTTCTACCCAAACCACCAGCTGCTCCTGCTCCCCTGACTATGCAATCATTCAGAATTAGTTTAGGGGTTTCTCTCATCTCTAGCCATCAGCCCAGCCCCCAGCCACTTCCCCTCCCTGGTCATCTTCTGCACATACACAGAAAGAAGCTCGTCTTCCAACTCAACACGCTTCATATTTGCACTAGATTTAACACGTACATCCCTCCCTCTTCCTTCCTGACAGTTAAGAAGTCGTCAAACAAGTCCAGTCACTTCTGAACGAAGGAAGCTGGATAATCTGCCTACTTATTGGAGGCTGCCTAATCCAAAGAGATGTTTTTCATCACCGAAGGTATGTTCCAGGACTCTGCAAATCCAGAGGATCAGTCTCCTTCCTTCACACAAGCATCAGCACTGGATTCATTTTTGAAATCACCGGCACCGGGTTTCAGAAATGATCGGCAATTGTACTTTCTTTTCCTTCCACTAATAATTATAACATATTGTAATTGTGTGGCAACTTATGGGTCTCAGAGTGATGTTCGTGTACAGAGTACTGTTATCCCAGAGGCAGGATGTGGACCTAGAATTCCGGATTCCTAACCCAATGTTCATTCCATGATGCCACGATTCAGTGATTATTATTTCTGTTATGTAGCAATAAACTTGTGTTCTCCTTAGCTAAACATGGAAATCGTATGCTTTTCTTTAATATTATTTGAAGATTTAAAATACTTAAAATATTGTGACTAAAACAAATAAAAGCAATGGGGATTTTTAAAATAAATACTCTTTTATTTTTTTTAAATACCACTCATTTCTACTCATTATATTCTTATACTACTTGCTTTCATTGCCACACCTGTACTGCTCCACAGAGATGTGGTCCCACCCCACCAGTGCTACACTAAATGGTCACATTTAGCCAGATAGAAAAATTTGATCAAATATTCATTTCTCTAAATGATTTTTATAATTAATTTAAATGCCAGAATGCTTGTCTTCATTGGTTGTAAGCATCAGAAACCAACTCTCTCCAACTTAAGTAAAAAGAAGAAGAAGAAGAAGAAGAAGAAGAAGAAGAAGAAGAAGAAATTTCCTTGAAAACTATGAAGTAGCTCATAGAATCCAAGAAAACCTGAAGAATCAGGGTTTGGAATGCACAGGAACCAGAATAGCCCATGGGATTTAGGTAGCAGGAATTAATGGGAAATAACTTTAGGGCAGAGATTAGCAAACGTTTTCTGCAAAGGTCTAAGTAGTGGATATTTTAGGCTTTGTGGGACAGTCTATATCATAACTACTCAATCTTGTCACTGTAGCATGAAAGTCATAGACAACAAATAAATGATTTTGTCTGTGTCCCAATAAAACTTCATTTATGAAACTTTCTAGAGAGCCAGTTTGGTCCATGGATATAGTTTGCCAACTCCTTCTTTAGGATATACCTTTGATGTCGATCTTCTCTATTTTCAATCTTTACATCACTTAGCTCAAGATTGAAATTCAAGGGAGAGAGCATCATCTGAGAGCAGAACTTGGGTCACTTGCTCATTCTTTGGCCAGGGGAGAGGGCATGCTTTCACTGGCTAGACTTTGTCCAATTAGGAGGGGTGATTCCCCAATGCAAAATTAAGAACAGTCACCAGAAGAAGGGTGAATGGATGCAGGCAAAGCTGAAATAACAGATATCTATCTGTTAGTTTCTACCACTTTACTCTCTAGGGAGAGTCGAAGAAACCCAGAATACAGTGTTTTTTCAATCAGCACTTACTGAATGAAGTGTGTGTGCCAGGATCCCATTTTTTCCAGTGTGGTGCTTAGAAGCAAGTCACACCTGGGGATCCTGTTCTGTGCTTCTTTATTCTAGAAGCAAAGCGTTCCCAGTCTCCAATGTCCTGGAGTCATCCTACCTTGTGTTTCTGTCTAGCTCTATTTTGACCACCACCCCCACTTCTCCTCTCCTTACACCTTCCCCTTCTTGGCAGTGGGAGGGGGGCTCTTTGATCTTGGATCAGGTGGAAACCAGAGGAAATCCTAGATTAGGCTCTGATGGACAAAGAATGTCTACAAGCCCTGGCAGGGGGGAAATCAACTGGAATGAGATAAGAGCATGGATTTTATGTATACGAAAAAAAATTGCATATTGTGATATATCTATAAAAGTTGAGCTTATCAATGTAGGTACTGAGTAGTGTGGTTTTGATGGAGGAAAAAAAAAACCACACACTGCACATGGCAATAGGTTAAGGGTGACCAAACATTGCAGAGGTTAAGGGTGACCAAACATTGCAGTTTTCTCAGGACTAAGGGATCTTCCAAGACTTGGGACTTTCAGTGATAAAACCAGAGAAACAGTCACCCTATGGGTAAACAGTAACAACAATTTACTGTGTCAGGCACTGTTCCAAACATTTTACATTCATTTATGTCCCAACCAACTCAATGAGACAGCTACTATATTTATTTCTGTTTTACAAATGAGGAAATTGAGGATCAGCTAAGGCAAGTAACTCAGCGAAGGTCACACAGCTAAGTAAGTATGGAACTGGGATTGAAACCCTGGTCTATCTGACGCCCAAACCCATGCTCTTAACCATCATAATGATTGTGTTCCTTCAAATACTTATGAAAGTAAACATATATTAGCCTTTTAGGGATTATTATGTTGAATTAGGAGGCTCTGGACAAGCCACATCTCTCTATGACCATTCCTCAACTAGGAAAAGGTTTATAAAAAATTTTTTTTAACACATTATACTGAACAATTCTTGTAAAAAGGGTGCCTGGGTGGCTCAGTCATTAAGCATCTGACTTTGGCTAAGGTCATGATCTCACAGTTGGTCCCACATCAAGTGAGCACAAGTCCCACTTCAGGTGAGCTCCAGCCCCCTTTGGATGAGCACGAGCCCTGCTTCAGGTAAAAACACGAGCTCCAGGTGAGCCCTACTTTTCTCTCTCTCTCTCCCTCCCTCTCTCTCTCTCTAAAAAAAAACAAAAGACAAAAAACAAAAACAAAAAAACCCCAATTCTTGTAAATGAAATAAAATGTTCAGAAATGGGACAATTAGGTAGCCATCTGGAAACAAAATAAAGCTGGATCCTTATTTCACACTTCATACTGAAGTAAATTTCAAATGGAGTAAATGTTTAAGTAAAGGAACGAAGAAATCAAAGGAATACTTGTAGGAAGTATGGGAGTAAAGGTGTTCTGAGTATGATACAAAATTCAGAAGCCATAACAGAAAAATTGACAAATTCAACTACATTTAAAAAATATTCTGCATGGCAAAACAAAGTCCAAAAGATAAAAGCAACCAAGGGAAATATTTTCAATGCATCACAAACCAAGAACGATTTTCTTCAACGGATAAAGCCATTTGAACAAATCATAAGAGGGGCGCCTGGGTGGCGCAGTCGGTTAAGCGTCCGACTTCAGCCAGGTCATGATCTCGCGGTCCGGGAATTCGAGCCCCGCGTCAGGCTCTGGGCTGATGGCTCAGAGCCTGGAGCCTGTTTCCGATTCTGTGTCTCCCTCTCTCTCTGCCCCTCCCCCATTCATGCTCTGTCTCTCTCTGTCCCAAAAATAAATAAACGTTGAAAAAAAAATAAAAAAAATAAAAAATCATAAGGAAAAAAAAATTAATGGGGGTACTTTGCGGGGTCAGTCAGTTAAGTGTCTGACTCTTGATTTCAGCTCAGCCATGATCTCACAGTTCATGATCCGAGCTCCACGTTGGGCTCTGTGCTGACATTGCAGAGCCTGCTTGGGATTCTCTCCCCAACTCTCTCTGTCCCTCCCCCTCTTGCTCTCTCTTTCTCAAAATAAATAAATAAACCTTAAAAAAAAAAAAGAAAAAAATTAATGAACAATAGAGAAATGACAAGGACAAACAGTTCACAGAATAGATGGACTCCCAACCATTTGAAAATATATTCAGTTTCACTAATAATAAGAGAAATGAAAATCAAGGCTACAATATACTGTGTCCCACCCATGGGACTGGCAAAGATCCAAAAATCTGGTAATTCTGTATTGCTGAGGGTATATCTTGGTACAATCTCTTTAAGGGGCAATTAGCAAGATCATCACAGTTGAAAATAAACCATACCATACCTTTGATTTGACAATTCCACAGAAACACTCACATTTGTAAAGAAATGACCTGCAAAGATTTTTGTTACAGCATTTTTGGTTACTGAGAGCAACTTCTACATCCACCAAAAGGAACTGGTTAAATAACTGTGTTACAGATACAGGGTGGAACATTAGGCAGCCATGGAAAAGAACTATGTGGTGATAAGGAATCATCTATAAGATGTATTATTAAGAAAACAAAAAATGCAGAAAATTATGTAAAGAATGCTACTGTTTGTATGAATGTGTCTTGAAGGAGGACAGATAATACATTGTGTATATGTATGTTGGCAAATGAATGAAATCACTGGAAAGACACACAAGAAATGACTAAGAGAGATTGGCCTTCCTTAAAGACTTACTTTTTTTATCTTTTAAATTTTATAATATTTATTTTTTTTAGTATTTATTTACTTATTCTGAGAGAGAGAGAGAGAGTGCACGCAAGTGGGGAGGGGGGCAGAGAGAGAGGGAGACAGAGAATCCCAAGCAGACTCCAGCTGTTAGCACAGAGCCCAACGCGGGGCTCGATCCCATGAACCATAAGATCATGACTTGAGCCAAGATGGAGAGTTGGAGGCTTAACCGACTGAGCTACCCAGGTGCCCCTAAATCTTATATTTTAATGTCTTAGCTATAAATAAGTAAACACTTTTTATTTCATTTTATTTTTTTAATTTTTTTTTTCAACGTTTATTTATTTTTGGGACAGAGAGAGACAGAGCATGAACAGGCGAGGGGCAGAGAGAGAGGGAGACACAGAATCGGAAACAGGCTCCAGGCTCTGAGCCATCAGCCCAGAGCCCGATGCGGGGCTCGAACTCACGGACCGCGAGATCGTGACCTGGCTGAAGTCGGACGCTTAACCGACTGCGCCACCCAGGCGCCCCAGTAAACACTTTTTAAATGTAAGACAGCTCCAGGCCTGTCTTCACAGAGGTACAACCTGTGCACTTGCAAAGGGCCCTGCACTTGGTTTAATGCTCTGATGTTGCCATCTTGAAATTTTTAATAATTTTTGAGCAAGGAGCTCTTCACTTTCATCTTAACTGGGCTGTGCAAATTATTTAGCCAGTCCTGGAGAGATCCTTGGTTTACAAGTGCTATCTGAGGCAACTCAAAGACATTTTCATCTTTGTGCAGCCACTAATGCCCGTCGTTAAGCAATCAGTGTCCAAATAAATCTTTGCAACTTCAATGCCAACAACCAGGATCGTCAGTATTTTCCTGACCACTGAGAGCCACACGTTTGTCAGCAGGAATACCTACTCTCAAAAGCTGAGGTTCGCTCTGCCCGAACTGAACCGGAAATGCCATCTGTAACTCTTCAAAGGCTACCTGACAAGTCAGCATTTTGGGAAAGAAAGGTCTGCACCATAAAAACCTCATGTGGTTTCTGCCGGCCGAGCAGACCAAACAAGATGGTGGTTCTGTTAAAACACAGAGGTGCGAGGTATTTTGCTTCTAGGAATTCTGTTATGACAACCTCTGAGGCAAACACACACCACAGCCTTAGCTCCTACCTGGCCAGTGTTGCCATGTCTGCCCATCTCAAGTTGAAACAGTCTTTTCAATCTGGGCGGTTGCAGTGAAGGATGTTATCCACAAGTGAATGGATTTCAAATATATTTTCGTGTAGGACGAGAATAAGTGCCAGAAGCACTAAAGCAAAGTGAAGCAAGGACAAAACTCAAAGGATAAGGAGGGAGGAAACTGGAGCTTGGGCAACTGAGAAGTGCATCTACCACGCATTTCGTGTCTCAGCTGTAAAATGGGTGTGATATTACCTACTTCACCAAACCATGCCACGGGTCCAATGAAAGAATGGATGTGAACATGCTTTGCAAATCGCTAATTAGAAGGTATCATCATCCATATTATTATTTAAGCGTATTATTTTGAGTGGGTGTTTGTGTTTTTACTGCCAGTCCTGTTTGGAATGGGCAAGGGCAGCCACACTTCACACCCACAACACTAACTAAAAATACCCTTTCTCTCGGGGCACCTGGGTGGCTCAGTCAGTTGAGCAACCCACTCTTGATTTTGGCTCAGGTCATGATCTCATGGTTCATGAGATCGAGCCCCATGTCGAGTTCCTCTCTCTCCCTCTCTTTCTGACCCTCCTCTGCTTGCTCTCTCTGTCTCTCTCAAAATAAATAAACATAAAAAAAAAAAAAAACCTTTTTCTCCCTAAGTACAAAAGTAACACAGGGCCCCACAGTATAAAATAAACACAACAACCTGGAAGGAAATAGGGCGACGAGTGAAAGTTCCCCTTCATCCTTCTGCCACAGAATCTTACTCCTCTGTTAACACAGTATGAATGCTTCCAGGAGATTTTTTTAAGTTTATTTTATTATTTATTTTGAGAGAGAGAGAGAGAGAGAGAGAGAGAGCACAAGGCAGACAAGGGCAGAGAGAGAGAGAGAGAGAGAGAGAAAGAGAGAGGGAGGGAGGGAGGGAGGGAGGGAGGGAGGGAGGGAGGGAGAGGGAGAGAGGGAGAATCCCAAGTAGGCTCTGCACCATCACCACAATAGCCTGATGTGGGGCTTGAACCCACAAACTATGAGATCATGACCCGAGCTGAAGTTGGATTCTTAACCGACTGAACCACCCCGGTGTCCCCAGGAGATTTTTTTAATGCATGTGAATAATGTAAAATAAACCCACTAGCACTTTGTAAGATGTATCACAACCCCCTCCCTCACCTTACAGAATGTTTGTTGTTGCTTCTCAGGGGATAAGATCCTTACCACTAAACCCTCCACAGAAGCATAGATGATTCTAACTCCTAACCCTGCTTCATTAATTAAACTCACTAATGAAGTTGCAACTGCTTCCTGGCCCTTGAGAATATTCACAGTCATGTAAAAAGTAGATCCTGCCATTAAGTGTTAGAACCATTTAAAAAATCACTTTGCATATATATATCAACTCTTCCATTTTTTTTTTTTACAAAGACCCTCTAAGGTAGGTAGGATTATTGGTCCCATTTTTAAGATGAAAAATCTGAAGCACAGAGAGATCCAGTGGATTCTCACACACGAGTAAGTGGCAGTCTGTACTTTAAAGCCCAGTGGTGGATGATCCTCATGCTGGGCTTTGGGGAAGCATGAACACAGCCCGAGGTACAGAAGCCAATGTTTCTCCAAGGTCACCTGCATCAAAACCCCCAGGGACTTTAAAAAGGCAGATTCCTGGGCTTTAGTCCACACCTATGGAATCAGTAGTGTGAAATGCTGCACTTTAAAACTTTAAAAAAAATTTTTAAATGTTTATTTTTGAGAGAGAGAGTGAGTGAGGAGGGGGTAGGGCAGAGAGAGAGAGAGACAGAATCTGAAGCAGGCTCCGAACTCTGAGCTGTCAGCACAGAGCCCGACACAGGGCTCGAACTCACACACTGCAAGATCATGACCTGAGCCAAAGTTGGACACTAAACTGACTGACCTACCTAGGAGCTCCTAAAATTTTTTAAAGACAGTTTTTCATTGTGCTAACATAAACATAACATAAAAACTTACCATTTTAGTCATTTCCAAGTGTACAGGTCAGTGGCATTAAGTACATTCACAATAATGTGAATTCACACTATTGTGAATGTACTTAACTATCACCACCATCCATCTCCAGAACCTTTTCGTCATCCCAAACTAAAACTCTGTACCCATTAAGCAGCTCCCCATTGCCCTCCCCCTCCAGCCCCTTATAACCACCATTCTACTTTCTGTCTCTATGAATTTACCTATTCTAGATATCTCATGTGATTGGAATCAAACAATATTTGTCCTTTTGCATCTGCCTTATTATCATATGGCATAATGTCCTCTTCATCTATGTTGTAGCATGTGTCATACTTTTATTCCTTTTTAGGGTGGAATAATATTCCCCCGAATGGATATACCACAGTTTGCATATCCGTTCATCCAGTGATGGACACTTGGGCTGCCTCCACCTTTTGGCTATTGTGAATGATGCTGTTATGAACATGGGCGTGCAAGTATCTCTTCAAGATCCTGCTTTCAATTCTTTGGGATGTAAACCCAGAAGTGGACTTGCTGGACTAAATGGTAATTCTATGTTTAATTTTTTAAGGAATCATAACTCTTTTCATCAGCAGCTGCGCCATTTTACATTCCCAACAACAAGGCACAAGGGTTCTAATTTCTCCAAACCCTCCATTTTTTAATTAAAAAAAAATTTTAATGTTTATTTATTTTTTGAGAGACAGGGTGAAACAAACAGAGCATGAGCAGGGCAGGGGCAGAGAGAGAGGGGGAGACACAGAATCCAAATCAGGCTCTAGGCTCTGAGCTGCCAGCACAGAGCCCGATGTGGGGTTCAAATTCATGAACTGTGAGATCATGACCTGAGCTGAATTCAGACACTTAACTGACTGAGCCCCCAGGTGCCCCAACACTTGCTATTTTCTGGTTTGTTTTGTTGTTGCTGTTGTTTTTTAATGTGATACTAGCCATCCTCAGGGGTGTGAAGTGGTGGAATCTGTACTTTTTAAAACATGATCGTCCACATGATCCCTATTCCTACCAAAATCTGAGAATTGCTAAACAGTCTTTAGAAATCTTAGCAGCAGAAAGGGAAGGGGCAGTGAGCCTTCTAAATCTGAGAAGCAAAGAAGGGATTTGGCTACAAATGTCATCATCAACAGTAGCCTGATCAGGAAAGCTTGACCAATTCCCAAATGAAAAAAAAAAAAAAAAATAACACCTTTTAAAGGAATGGTGTGAAACCACTGGCTAAGAAGTTGGAGGGTTGAAGAAAAACAGGGAGGTGGTTTCTGTGGTAGCCATGCTGAGCTGGCTGTTTTCAAAGCAAAGAAAAAAAGTCCTTCAAACCAAAGAGTGTTCCACAGCAGCCTCGAGCAGTGCTCAGAAATAACGTATCACATTCAGCCATCCAGTCCACGAAGGGGAAAAAAGTTCCTTTCTGGCAACACGTGGCTGAGTAAGTATAGTGAGACACCACAGACGAGGGAAACTGAGGCCATTTATGATAGGACAAAAGGAGGCAGGAGAGAAGAAATCCATAAAATGGTGGAACAATGAGCCTGTGACCTTGGCTTTTGCTCCACCTGAAAGCTTCCTTAATACTTAGGTTCATACTCAACCTAATTTTGGGATGGAAAAATGCACAGGTTAACAAGTTGGACCGAGGCTTCCAGTGATTAAATTGTGCCCTCTAGTGGTTGTTCTCTAGGACACTCGAGTCATTCAGGGTTTGCAGGCGAAGGTGAGGAATGAAAGGTGGTGCAAGTAACAGTTTTAACTTAATTCATTATGGTTGGCTGGAATGGGGACGATTTTGAAAATATTCCCCTCAACCCTACTTCCAGTGGTAATCTGGATGCTGGCAGTGCTTTCTATGGTGGAGAGCGACTGACATCAGCTGCATTTTGAGTGCTTCCATATCCTACCGTGCTCCTCTGTACAGCAGCGAAAGGTAGGTCTTATGATTGTTGTTATTATTATTACTCTTCCCATGTAAAGGGTAAGGGAACAGAGGCTCGGGGAGATTAAATGACTCTTCCAAGGGCATGGGCTCCACTCTTGAGCCACAGCTCCTCTCAACATAGAAGCACACAAGAACATAATGGAAAAGAAACAGTAAAGATCAGTAGAAGGAAAATCCGTATCTCCTTATTTGAGTTCTCTACCATGGCAAAGGGGAAGCAGAGATACAGACTAGAAAACAATCTTATGTAATTTTTGTACCACACAAATAATAAAACAATTTGTAGAAAAATTCAAAGATACAAATAAGAAAATAAAAGAAAAAGAAAATTATTCATAATCCCACCACGCAGAGCTATTCACTATTTGCATTTTGGTGATGACTACCTAAGACTTTTTACCATGCATATATATAGCAGTAAAGAAATAATAGTCTTTTGTTGTTGTTGTTCATTAAGGCATTGTATTGGTATGGATGTATTACATCCTTATAAAGGAATCCCAGGATTTTCTGTCCTGTGGGTTTTATGTTGCTTCCTTTTGGTCTATGATGCCATCTGACGTCCTTAGCACAATGAAACCAAACTGAAGGGATGGGAGCAGATTGTTCTGTCCTTTTTCTACCTCACTGAATTGCATACCAAATCTGGGGTTGATCACTCCACACTGGTTTAACCTGACTATAGATTCACAACAATCCCCCCAGCTCTGTGATCATTAATGGTTTCACACCGACCAATGTAAGCACACTTCAGCATCAGTTAGAAATGCCTTTGGAGTACAGTCTAGTAAGAGCCTGGTGTTTGTCTCTCTTAGCAGCACTGATGCCTTTGAGAGCAGAGCATTGGCCAGGACGTTCAAGCACATCATTATGGTAGCACGGAAAGACAGTAGAAAGAACATGACAGTTTTTTATACCCTACTATGCCCTTAACATATCACAACATTCTTTCTGAAGGCTGCCTTAAACTTTTTTGTAGTGGGTTTATTCATAATAGTCAAACACTGGAAAGAAGCCAAATACCCAAATGTCCACCAACCAGTTGAATGAATAATTTATGATATAAGATAAAATCTAGTGTTTACTAATCCAGCCATTTTGAGTGTACAATTCAATGGCATGAAGTACATTCACACTGTTGTGCAACCATCACCATCTATACAACTTTTCATCATCCTAAACTTTAACTCTGTACCCATTAAACAATAAATGTCTATCTTCTCCTCCTCTCAGCTTTTGGTAACCATTATTTCTATTTTCTTTCTCTACGAACGTGACTATTCTTAGTACCACGCATAAGTTAGGTTATACAGCACTGCTCTTTCCGTGGC
Source organism: Herpailurus yagouaroundi (assembly GCF_014898765.1). Classification (NCBI taxonomy): domain Eukaryota; kingdom Metazoa; phylum Chordata; class Mammalia; order Carnivora; family Felidae; genus Herpailurus; species Herpailurus yagouaroundi. Next base: position 38,930,471 of record NW_024412404.1, on the reverse strand, counting down.
TAACTTATTTCACTTAGCATAATGCCTTCAAGGTTCGCTTATGTTATAGTGTATATCAGCATTTCATTCCTTTTTAAGGTGGAATAATATTCCATCGTATGTATATACTACCCTTTTGTGTATCTATTCACCCACTGATGGACATTTGGGTTGTGCCTTTAACTTTTCAAGTTTCTTTTCTTGCCACTTATATAATTACAAAGCCATTAGAACATTAAGGAGTGATGTGTACCTCATTTGTAAACCTGCTATATGGTGGTGGAAAGACAACATTAAGTGAGTGCTTTGAGGAAGTTACCTCTTAAATCTTTACTGCAGGTTGAAAGAATCCTTCCTATCTTAGAAGGCGCCTGCAGGGCATTGTTGGAAAAACCATTAGAAGTAAACTGGAGAGTGTTCTGTTGATCTATAGCAGACTACGGTGCGTGTTGCATGAGGTTCTGACCTTGAGACTTCAGTGAAGCACAAATGAGTTGAAACAGTCCTGAGAAGGTGACTACTGGAAAAACCAAAGTTCCAGGAAGGCATGAGTATTAGGAGGAAGCCTGAAGGAACATCTTTTCAAGTTAGAGCAATTATGACAAACAAAAGTATACAATGGGTAATAAAAATGTAGTGGTAGTTACCTTAAGAGGTAGCTGAGGTTAAACTTTAGGTACTCGTTCATGTCTGTGGCACGAATAGATGAATGAGTTTAAATGTATCCAGGCCCATAATAAATCATCACCCACCACGTATTCTTCATTTTAAACAGTGTGTTCATCCTCAGTTCCTTATTTGGTTTGGTCCTGATAACAACCAAGTGAGTCAGGCAGGGAAGGGATCCCTCTCCTGACTGCACAGATCAGGAAACCAAGACCCAGGAAGGCGAAGTGATTTGTGGCATTGTGGAGGGAACAGAGTTGGGCTCAGAGGCCAGAGTTCTCTGTCTGGGCTCTGCCACCTGCAGCTCCGGTGACACCGTGGTATGGAGAATTGAGGAGCAGACCCCTAACCGTTAGTGTCTGATGTAGTAGCACAGAGTAACTTCTTCCTCCACTGGGTGTCCCTAGAGGCCATGTCAGAGAAGCTCAACAGATGGACCTCGGCCCAGCCCTGAAGGCCACTTCTGTGTCCACAACACTTCCCTCTGCAGCCTCAGCAGTAAGGGTTTGCCTCTGGCTGTTGTTAAAACTATGGAGCGACCCCTTCTTTTCCTCCTCTATAAAAATGCTAGGTTGGACTCTGTGGGTAACCTTTAAATTTAAGGCTATAATTCATCTCCCCAAGTCTAATAATCTCTCCTTAAAACAGTTTAACATTTTTAAATCAGGGGTTATCTTACCATCAATGTCAAAAGAAACTTCCCTGCCATCACTTCCCCTGCTGGTGGGATTCTGGCTGGGCTTTCCAGAACTTGGATCCCACCACCCGTCTTTGGTGAGATAGATTCCTGACTGCTCGCCTAAGTCCCAAGCCAGGCTGAAAGCTTTGTATGTAAAAAGGGCTTGAAGAGCTAGCTGTGCAACCACAATGAGGTACCACCTCACACGTGTCAGAATGGCTAAAATTAACAACTCAGGCAGTAACAGATAGATGTTGGTGAGAATGTGGAGAAAGGGGAACCCTCTTACACTGTTGGTGGGAATGCAAACTGGTGCAGCCATTCTGGAAAAACAGTATGGAGGTTTCTCAAAAAGTTAAAAATAGAACTACCCTACAGGGGGCACCCGGGTGGCTCAGTCGGTTAAGAGTCCGACTTTGGCTCAGGTCATGATCTCACGGCTCCTGAGTTTGAGCCCCATGTCAGGCTCTGTGCTGACAGCTCAGAGCCTGGAGACTGCTTCAGATTCTGTGTCTCCCTCTCTCTGCCCCTCCCCATTCTCATACTCTATCTTTCTCTCAAAAATAAAATAAAAACATTAAAAAAATTTAAAAAATAAAAAAATAAAGAAAAGAACTACCCTACGACTCAGCAATTGTACTACTAGGTATTTATCCAAAGGATACAAAAATGCTGATTCGAAGGGGTACATGCAGCCCAATGTTCACAGCAGTGCTATCAACAATGGCCAAATTACAGAAAGAGCCTAAATGTCCGTTGATTCATGAGCGGATAAAGAAAATGTGGTATATGTACAATGGAATACCACCTGGCGATGAAAAAGAATGAAATCTTCCCATTCACAACAACATGGATGGAACTAGAGTCTATTACGCTAAGCAAAATAAATCAGTCAGAGAAAGACAAATATGATTTCACTCATATGTGGAATTTAAGATACAAAACAGATGCACATAGGGAAGCAAAAATAAAATAAAATTAAATTAAAATAAAATAAAATAAAAACAGAGATGGGGCAACCAATAAGAAATTCTTAAATACAGACAACAAACTGAGGGTGCCGGAGGGGGGTGGGGGGGGATGGGCCAAATGGGTGATGGGAATTAAGGAGGGCACTTATTGGGATGACCACTGGATATTATATGTAAGTGATGAATCACTAGGTTCTACTCCTGAAACCAACACTACACTGTATGCTAACCACCTTGAATTTATTTTTTTTTTTAATTTTTTTAGTGTTTATTTACTTTTGAGAGAGAGAGAGAGAGTATGAGTGAGGGACAAGCAGAGAGGGAGGGAAGACACAGAATCCAAAGCAGGCTCCAGGCTCCGAGGTGTCAGCACAGAGCCTGACGTGGGGCTTGAACTCCTGAACCGTGAGATCACGACCTGAGCCAAAGTTGGATACTTAACGGACTGAGCCACTCAGGCACCCCAAACCAACTTGAATTTAAATAAATTAATTTTAAAAAAGAGCTATCTGTGCAAGGGCCATCCCACTCCCAGATACAGACATGAGAGACCTGAAAACATGTTCACACAAAAGTTTGTTCACAAATGTTCACAGCAGCATTATTCATAACAGCCCCAAAGTGGAAACAGCCCAAATGTCTACCAACTGATGAATGGATAAACAAAATGTGGCATATCCATAGAATGGAATATCATTTGGCCATAAAAAAGGAAGTAAATTCTGATTCATGCTACAATATTAATGAACTTTGAAAACAATATACAAAGTAAAGGAAGTCAGTCACATAAGACGGCGTATTGCATGATTCCGTAATAGGCAAATCCATAGAAACAGAAAGTAGATTAGTGTTTGCAGGAGCTGGGGGGACAGGGAATGGTAGTCACTGCAAATGGGTATGGGGTTTCTTTTGCGGGGGGTGTGATTAAAATGTTCTGGAATTAGACAGTAGCAACGGTTGCATACCTCTGGGAATATACTAAAAATTGTACATACTGAATTGTACATTTAAAATAGTGAATTTTATGGTAAATAAAACCTCAACAAAAATTTTTTAGAAAGCAAAAAAGAGTTCTGTAAATAACTGTATAGGTTATAGCTTAATTGAAAATAACAGTGGGGTGTCTGGGTGGCTCAGTTGGTTAAGCATCCAACTTTGGCTCAGGTCATGATCTCACGGTTTGTGAGTTTGAGCCCTGCACAGAGCCTGCTTGGGACTCTCTCTCTCCCTCTGTCTATGCCCCTCCCCAACTCTTAAAATAAATAAATAAACTTAAAAAAAATAATAGTAAAGGGGAGAGGGTTTTAGCAGCTTCCCCTTTTGACTCTGGAAAGTTGTTCAGGGAGTACCTCTTTGCCCAGAGGACAGAACAAATTCCAATAAAGCCAAAGTCTCTCAGGTTCCAAAGCTTCTAGTGGGGTGACCTGCAGTATCTGGAAAGATCCCACATTATATCTCAAGGTATCTGACATCCCTAGGTCCTTCCAAGAGAACACACTTAGTGACACATGAACGTATCCTAATGTAGCTTAAGGGTTCTCACGTGACACAGGGACTGGGCTTCTCAGTGACTCCAGTGGGCAGTCAGGACCAGTGGATGGAGTGACAAGAAGGCACAGTCTGGTCAACAAGAAGAAAGACTCCCGAGGGACTGGGGCCTTCCGAACGTGGCTCAACTGCCCGATGTCGGCTGCATTCAAGCAAGGCTGAAGAGCACCGGGACCTGGTGTACTCATGCATTCTCCCAGCAGGGGACTCGACGATCCAATGCTGACGCTGTAGGAGTGTATATGAAGGATGAGGGAGGAAAACCGGAAAAAAAGAAGCTGTGAAAGAGGGTCAGGAGGGGGCTGTTGCCAGAATTTATGACAGAGACATCACTGTGAGGCAGCTCCCTCTTAGTTGAAGGTGGCTGTTTCTTAGCAGGTGGGCACTGAGATGAGGAAAGCATAGCGGTTAGCAGAGCCAGACTACAGACTGACCCTGTTCGAGGAGAAAAGTGGTTCAAGCTCAAACCCTCAAATACTACTGGGAAGTCCCGTGTAGTGATTGAGTGCCAGGTGTCTGGGTTCAGCAGGTCCTAGATTCAAATCCTAATCCATTACTCATCAGTTACGTGACCTTGGGCAATACATTAAGATCCCTGGACTGGCTTTTTTTTACTTTTTTACCTCACAACTTTGCTCTGAGGCTTAAATAAGGTAAATAAAATCCTAAGCCCAGATATATATTAACAGTAACTGCTGCAAACTGACCTAAACACATTTAATTATGAACAAATTATTAGGTTGTTTTTGGTAGACATTATGGGATCTTGACAGCTAGCTGCTCACCCCACAACTTCACACAAGTTTGAGATCAAATTCCACCACATCTTGGGCATTTATTAGAACACTTTTATCAGCAAGTAGACACAAAATCTGTCCTGAGAGATAATCATAACTCTTTCCTTCCAGGAGCTCTAACCAGACCTCTCATGGTTTGTTCTAGGAAACCCCATGATCTAGAAGCAGAATTAAGTTAACGCTAAGGCTTCAGGCAAATTAAATTCTTTGACATCATAGCTGGACACAGGACCATGTTAGAATGTAGCCTCAGGTACCATCCAGAAAGGTGAAATGTACAGGGCTCAGAAAATTCTTTTTTCCTACCGTGCAAGGTGGGGAGTGACTGTAAACTATCTTTGTCAATGTGCATATGTTCCATACCACTGACTTTAATGATGAAAACTCATTTCTAACTGGGTTTATTAACAAGTCACATTGTCCTCCCTGTGGATACCTATCTAATACACTTACTGACCTAATTACAATGCTCTGGTACTAACTAATGGGAGATATTAATGGCTGATGTCCTCACAGTAGCAGTGAACATTTGATCAAAAACTAGCTAAGCACTCCTGTCCTGTATAGTCTTGATTAAGGCACCAACCTTCCCTGGAGCACAGTTTAAATGAGCACATATATACTAATCACGTTATAGACCACAGACATCCGGGAGCTGACTGCATTTCTCCAGTGCCCCGGTACCTCTAAAATAGAGACTTGTTTTAGTAGGAACTAACCACCTAGGTTATGGAATGCCTCCTATACGCTAGTCATCCCTTTAAATCCTTTAGCTCATTTAGATTCTCAAAACAACCCTTTGAGATGTTGGCCAGGACTCCCATTTCATCAAAGAGGAAACTGAGGTTCAAGTCAGGGGGCTACAGTATATTTGGCGAAATAAAGTGAAGAAATAAGAAATAGGAAGATTTCTGCTATAAACATGGTCCTTACCTTAGATGAGGAGCAAGAAAGAGATTAAAGTATGTCCACCAAGCCTGGCAGAGAGCCTTCCCATAGTAAAAAGAACCGCCCAACCTGTCACATAATCTAGCACATTTCCTTTATCTCCATTTGAGTGTTAATTTCATACTTTCAATTGACTGCAGAAGATGCACTCTCTTCCTGCTGCCTGACTTGGGGGACCTCTATGGTCTGCTCTTGCTGCCCTGTCCACACCCAATCCCAGACCACCTCCATCTAGAATTACAGCAAGCCAACGGCTAGGGTTACTGCACTTAGCACTGAAAGGCTGCCTCATTCCAGCCTTTTAGAGCCAGGCAGCTAATCACTCATCACTTGCCAGTTGGCTGGTGTATTTTGGGCTTGCTTTGTTTCTATCAGGGCTGAAAACAAGCAAAGGGTGAGTGGCCATCAGGAATGGAACAGGCAGAGCAGGGCTGGAGGATCTGAGTGACATGGGAATTCAGAGATCCAACATCCCCAGGGTGTAAGGGCTTGTGGGCAGGTGTGAGTGTCTCCACAACTGACAATGTGCAAGTGACTAAGGGCCTGTATGTATTGTGCCCAACTGGGATTACTGAGAGCCTACTATGTGCAAGGCATTTTTAAATGGGAACGTCGACACACTTTCGGTCTTTAAGGGAGCCCTACAATAGGGAGATTAAGTGTCCTCCTAATTTACACCCCCCCCCCACAGTCTCAATCAGCCTCTCCAGTCTTCATGAAACATACTCCCATTCACCTTCTCCCCTAGTCCAAGAACCAGGAGTCAGCCTGGAGTCTCCCCGCCTTCCTTCACCTCTTACATCCGATAAACTGTCACATTGTACACGTGCAATCTCCTTTTCTGTCCCATTTCCATGATCGTAGCTCATCATTCCTCACTTGGACCACTGCAGTAGTCCCCTCCCCGCCTCCACTAGTTTCTCTGACTCCAGGGTCAGCCCCACAACCCACCCCCTCCTCACCGTAGCCAGAGTGATCTCTATAAAATGTGCATCTGACCATGTTGTTTCCCCGCTAGAAATCCTTTGGCAGCTTCCCATGCTTGCGGAATAAAGTCTAAGCTCCCCATGCATTCTGTCACTCTTTCAGTGGATGCTTGATGGGCACTCTCTGTGGCACTATGCTAGGAACGAGTATATAGGCATGAATAAAACAGAAATGGTCTTCGTCCTCAGGAAGCTTGCAAAAGAGTAGCAGGGACAAACAAAAGAAACACACGAGAACACAATATAACATCAAATTGTGATAAAGAGCTACCCAGTGAAGGAACTGAGGGCTAGAAGACAGAATCACAGTGGGCGCCTACTGGAGACCAGGCATGCAGGGAAGGCATCTCTGAAAACTGAAGGCTGAGTAGGAGGCAGTCAAGAGTGGGCAGAGTGTAAAAGAGCATACTGGGTTTTAGAAACTGAAGGAAGGTCGTGTGGCTGTACAGTGATGAGCTAGGGGCAGACGCACAGAGAATTTGGGGAGGTTGCAGGGGCAGATCGTGCCTTGTAGGCCATGGGGAAGGGTTTGGATTTCACTCCAAGTACACTGGAAAGCCAGTGAAGGCTTTTAAGCAGTACGTAACTCGGTCTGACTTACATTTTCGGAAGATGACTCTGGTGGCTGCTTGAAGAATGGCCAGAGGGACACAGGGATAGAAGTAGTGTTATGTGCTGATTTGCATCCCCCCCTCAAATTCATATGTTGAAGTGCTAATCCCCAATACCTCAGAATGTGACTTTATTTGGAGAGAGAGAGTTCTGAAAGAGCTTTATTAAGTTAAAGTCAGTTCCTCAGGGTGGGCTCTATGCCACTACGACTGGTATCCTTATCAGAAGAGGCAATTAGGTCACAGATACACATGCATGGGAGGGAAGACCATGTGAAGACACGGGGAGAAGACGGTCTTCTACACAGGGAGGGAGGCCTCAGAAGAAGCCACTCCTGCCAATGCTATGATCTTAGACTTCCAGCCTCTGGAATTGTGAGAAAATACATTTCTATTGTTTAAGCCACAGATCTGTGGTACTTTCGTTAGGGCAGCTTGAGCAGACTGCAGGTGGGATGTGTCCTTAAGAGGCCACTGAAGAAGCCAGACTGGGAGGAAGAGGATGGTGGCTCGTTCCAGAGAAGAAGGACATGAGGAAGCGGGATGATTGCAGAGAGAGCTTACAGCACAATCTACAGTCCTTGGTGATGGCCTAGATGTGGGGTGAGGGAGACAGAGGGACAAAGGATGATCAGATCAGGTGGCCCGAGCAGGGGAGGGCGGTGCCCTTGGCAGAGGTGGGAAAGGACTAGGGAGAACAAGGTTAGGAAAGAAGCAAGGCTCCTTGTCAGACCTCCGTGGAACATGGAGTTCCATGTTTTTGGTGACGATGAAGATAACACTGTCCAGCTGTCCTGGCCCTCCCAAACAAAGTAAGTAATCTAACATGGGGTTTGTAAAACATTAATAGACTTTAGGGGCACCTGGGTGGCTCAGTTGGTTAAGCGTCTGACGAGTGATTTCAGCTCAGGTCATGACCTCACGACCTCATGGGATCGAACCCCATGTTGGGCTCCAGGTGGGGCGTGGAGCCTGCTTAGGATTTCTCTCTCACTCTCTCTGTCCCTCCCCTGTGCCCCCCCCCAAATTTAATAGACTTTAGTTTTTAGAACATTTTTAGATTTGCAGAAAAACTGAACAGACTGTACAGAGTTCCCCTGTACCCGTCTCCTCTGCACAGTTTCCCTTACTATTCCAACGTAAGTTTTAAAGCTAAAGGAAACTGTTCCTAGAGTCAAAACAAAACCTATGCACGTCTACTTATGTCTCCGGAACACAGAGAGAGGGAAAACTTCATAGTGATACAAGTGAGCATCACTTGTCTCCAGCTCTCTCTTAACCCCCTCTCCTACCAACTTCCCACTTCTCCTTCCACAGAAATAGTTTTACTTCACTTACACTGACTAACTCCTATTCATGCCTCAAAACTTGGCTCATCTCCTCCTAGTCCTGACCCCTCCTGCTTGGGCGAACAGCATCCTGTGCAGCACACAGGTTATCACTTCCCACCTAGAGGGAGGGAAATGTCCTGTATGAATGCACTCCCCCCACCCTCCATGACACTATAACCAACTGGAGAGAAGGCACCTGCCTTATTATACCTGTATTCCTAGTGCCCAGCACAGCGCTTGGCTACAGTAAATACTCCATAAAATGTGTTTTGACTGTACAGAAAGTGATTGGTGCCGTTGGAAAAAGAAAGAGAACTAAGTGCTCTGGAAATTCAGGACTTAGTAAACTCAAAGCCAGTCAGCAATATGGCCTGCTAATTGCATGTCATAGCCTACCGGGGGAAGAGGAGGCACATGGCTTATTGCAGAAGGTACTTAGAGGAGGCAGAAGGGCGGACAGTAACAGGAGCTGTTGTCTAACATGTCAGCAAGGGAAGCGCTGGGTGTGTGCTGAGTGCTGAAAGGAAAACAGATCATCTTCTGTGTCCACAGCCCATATCTCTGATCCCTCCATTAGTGTGACATATTGTGTGTGAATGTGAATTTGACATGTAATCTATAGACTTTGGGGTTGAATCTGATTTTGTCCACCTGGTAAGTGAGTGTTGGTTTAATGATCTCTCTTCTCCCTGGAGCTCATAATTCCATTTAAGTGGTAACTGTGTCTTATTAAGCTCTCAGAATCCTTGGAGCTCCTATAGCATCCTCACATTATATACCCTGTTATATACTTGTGTTCAACAAATAGGTTCTACTCAAGGTTTTCCCATGAACTGGCTAGTGTGACTTTGGAGAAATCATGTAACTTCTCTGGCCCTCCATTTTCTGTCTGGGGGGCATTGACATGATCTATTCGCCTTCTCCAGAAAACTCGAGGTGGGGGAGGGAGAGCCTGGAAACAAAGCAAGGAGTGTGGAGTAGAGGATCCACCTTCAACACTCTACAGTCCGAAACCTTCCCTGCTGCTGGTCTGAGGATTTCCCCTTGATGCTAATCAGATGAGTGCCTCCTTGCTGGCTTCCTTCCCACCCTCCCTCCCTGGTACTGTAAGAACTCTGTGTGTGTGTGTGTGTGTGTGTGTGTGTGTGTGTGTGTGTGTGTGTTAGGGGGAAGCTTTTCTTTTTTTTTTAATTTTTTTTAATGTTTTTATTTATTTTTGAGACAGAGAAAGACAGAGCATGAGCAGGGGAGGGGCAAACAGAGAGGGAGACACAGGATCCGAAGCAGGCTCCAGGCTCTGAGCTGTCAGCACAGAGCCCGACGCGGGGCTTGAACTCACGGACTGTGAGATCATGACCTGAGCTGAAGTCAGACGCTCAACCAACTGAGCCACCCAGGCACCCCAGGAAGGAGCTTTTCTTTATCAGAGATCACTGATGCACAGAAAAAGTACTATGGTTTATATACAATTTAACACAGTTGCTATTTCTCTGAGAGAATTATGACTGGTTCAAGTTGTCTCATTTTTTCATACAAATAATAGAATACTCCATAAGGCTATGGAGTACTCTTTAGTTCCATATTATAAGTCAGTTAGTGGATAAAAGGGGAAGTGAGGGAAGAAAGAGGAAGGGAAAGGGAGAGAGGGGAAGGCTGAACGACCTGCAGAGGTTTAGAGAGGAAGAGGCAGAGAGGGAGAGAGGCAGATGGGCAGAGGAAGAGGAGAGATGGGGAGAGGAGGGAAGAGGAAGGTGGAAGGAGAGAGAGAAGAATACATTCTAAAATTCCCATGATAGGCCTGCTGCTCACCAGGGCTGCCATGTCACCATGGGGTTACTTGTTCTTGCTTGCCCACAAGGGTAAGTCTCTAACTCATCACTGTCCACAAGCCAAGTTTTCATCTAGTGATGAAGCTAGCTGGTTAAGTCTAGTTAGTTAAGCTAGCTAGTTAAGCCTAGCTTCTAGTGACTTAAGAATTAAATCCTCTGTGGGAATTTCAGTCAGTTAAGGGACGAATTCTCCAGGCTATCAGGGCAGTGACAAGAACAACCTCTGTACCAGTGCCTGAGGGTGTCAACAAACCCAGTAAGAGAGTTGGAGAGAGCTTGACAAAGGCTAAGACAGTTATTGCTTATTTTTTCCTGAAACAGTGATTGTCTGGATGTCCTGTAAAGGTGGCCAGCATGTCCATTCAGTGCTGTGTTATTCGGGGAGTACAGGGATTTGTAGATGTCTGTGGTACCTACAGGTTTGGTTGTATGGGTTGTTCACTGAACAAGGGTGCTCAGTCCAAGAGACACCCATATCTACCAATCAGGCCAAGCACCTGGCAAAGCCATGTACACTTGGAGGAAGCAATGCTTTTTCCAATTTGCCCAAAGGCTTCAATGGTCCCGTGTGACCCTGAATCCATTCAGAGCAAATCTGTTATTTATCTGAAAAAATTCTGAGAGACTGTGAGCCGCTCTGGAGGCTGGATATACACATGGGCTCCAATACCACCAAGATGGCAGTGGGAGAGGAGGGTGGGCGGCCTCAACCTTCACCCCCATTTTATGTTTGCTCTATGGCTTGATCCTCATCACATTCCTGTGGGGGAGATGAGGCAGATGTTTCCCACTGTCACATGGCCACTGTTGCTCAGAGAGACTGAGACCTACTCAACAGCACACAAGATAAGTATATCTGGGAACTTAGCGCAATACCAGGCATAGGAGCATCAATGAACAAAGAACTGTGGACGCTAAGAATAGACATCAGTTTTATAGACTCTGAGTCAGATGCTCTTGCTGACTCTCTGAAGAGGAATTTGGGGCTGATGCCAAGTCCCTCTCCTACTCTAATTTTGGTCACTGTCAAGCATGGGTGGGTCTTTTTTAAAGGACTAGAAGGGGTGGGGGACCCAGAGAATCCAGCTCTTTTCTCAGTCCAGGGAAGCCTGGGAGACTTATGCACCTCTGAAGCCTGATTCCACATGGCCTTGGGTCCCTAGCCAACACCAGATCCTGCAGACAGGTCCTTGGAGTGCCTGAAAGGGCTGTGCATTTCCCTGTGACCACTAGAGGGCGCAGGCAGTGCACTGCATCATGGGATCAAGCTGCTAAACAGACGGGAATCAGAGCGAGAGCCAGGGTAGGGAGGCAGTTCTTAGAGGAGAGACTTCACCAAGAGCAGTTGTGGAGGAGCAAGTGGGTATCCAAATGAAGCAGCCAACACTTACCCGGTGTGTCTCAAAGCCGGTGTTTCTGGAGAAGGCAAATAAATCCATTCAATCCTCTGCTCTGATACTAGCTGAGTAACCTTAAGCAAGTTAAACTGAACCTCAGTTTACTCATCTGTAAAATGGGCCTACTATGACTTGGGGTTGCAGAGTTGCCATGAGCCTTCTAGACTGTCTAGTCTAGACACTGGCACTTGGGCAGCTGGACTATGGATCGTTATAATAAAAATCCCACTATGTTTCTAGACTCCCAGGAATTCTGAAAAGATTTTTGAGCCCTAGAGAGAGCCCCTGAAGAGATTCCGAACTGTAACTTCCCGCAGGAGGTTGTGTTCCTCCCAAGCAGTCACACGTTATTAAAGTGTGTGTGCTCACAACCTCGGAGGTATTTTTTGTTTACATTCCCAAGAGACACTGTTGTACAGCATTAAACACAAATTGGGGGTATGCAGAGTGCAGAGCTGGGAGAGGGGATGTGGGGAAGGAAACCAGCCAGAGAGGAAAAAGGGCTGGGAATGGCTGTGGGGACAGAACATTGAAAAAAGGGAGTCCATGAAATACAGTGCGGGGAACGCTGGATTGGACACTGTCAGAAGGCCACAAAGAGGAGGGGTGACCTGGGACACTGTAAGACGTTCTCCCCTCTGGGATCATTTTCTCATCCTTAAAATGGGGAGGTTGGGCTGATATCCTTCGAGCTCTGACATTTTCTCATTTCACATGGGAAGCAGGAAGAGAATCCCAAGGGAAGTGGAAACGTGGGACAATGCCAGCATCTGCTCCTAGTCATATCTCCAGTTCATTGTTTTGTCAAATGTGCACCAAATATCCAGCATGTTCTGGGCACTGTACTATGGTGCTGAAAAAAAAAAAACAACTGAACAGACAAGACAAGTGCTCCTTGTCCTTGAAGCCAATGATCTAGTGAACACAGGGGTCTCTCCCTCTTTTTTTTTTTTTTTTTAATTTAAACCCAGTTAGTTAACATACAGTGTAGTTTTGGTTTCAGAAGCAGAATTTAGTGATTCATCACTTATATGTAATACCCAGTGCTCATCCCAACAAGTGCCCTCCTTAATGCCCATCACCCTTTTAGCCCCTCCCCCCACCAACCTCCCCTCCAGCAACCCTCAGTTTGCTCTCTGTATTTAAGTGTCTCTTATGCTTTGCCTCCCTCTCTGTTTTTATCTTATTTTTGCTTCCCTTCCCCTATGTTCATCTGTTTTGTTTCTTAAATTCCACGAATGAATGAAATCATAGGATATTTGTCTTTCTCTGACTGACTTGTTTCACTTAGCATGACACGCTAGTCCATCCGTGTTGTTGCAAATGGCAAATTTCATTCTTTTTGATGGCTGAGTAATACGCCATTGTATAGGTGCCTCTCCTCTTATATGTTCATGATGAGAGGGCAGGAAAGAGTTGTTAAAGATTAAGTAGGAGGAGGAAGAGAAGGTACTCTGGGTCTGGCTTTTATTTATTGAGTGCCTCAAGTTTATGCGGTTTGCTGAACATGCACCCAATATCAATCAGGTAATAAATTTTGCCAATGTCTGTGATGCTAGTATTTTAAAGAAGTATATACTTAACTTATATTACCCTTTAAAACTTTCTAAGCATTTTCTCCTAAATTTCATTTATATTTATTTATTTCATTTATATGTACTTCTGTAGGCAGTACAAAAAAAAAGCGTAAGATATGATCCTTATCCTCAGGGAGCTTAGTTTATTTTTTTTTAAGTTTATTTATTTTGAGAGTGGGGTGGAAGGGTAGAGAAAAAGGGAGAGAGAGAATCCCAAGCAGGCTCCCTGCTGTCAGCACAGAGCCCCATGGAGGGCTCCATCCCACAAACGTGAGATCATGATCTGAGCTGAAACCAAGCATCTGACACTTAACCAACTGAGCCACCCAAGTGTCCTCAGAGAGCTTACTTTATCACTGAGGATGGAGATAATGAGACAATAAATAAATCATCAAAACTAAGTTTTGCAGTGGAGACCATTTAATCTATGTTAAGAGAATGTGATACGTAATTGCTATGAGACGTGGGAACTGGAAAAGACTTCATAGTCAGGAGACAGTGGACTTGGGATTAAGAAGGGTGAGAGCTCAGAGGTTCCCCAAGAATGAGCACGGCAGATAAATGGGTTGGGAAGAGGGACAGTAAGAAGACTGTATACATCATCTAAAAATAATGAGACATTTGGTTGATTAGGCATGGTAATGAGGGTTCACCAGTGGTCTTGAGAGTACATTTGATCCTACATGCAATGAGGAGACACAGCATGATTGAGAAAACAAAGGGACCTTTAATTAAGAGGCATGTGAAGAAAAAGAATCTGATGCTAGTGTGAGGATGAGTTTTATCAGCAATCCGCCCACGCCATGTTGACAAATTAGGAGGCTGTTGTAGTATTTAGGCTTTAGAATCGGACTTTGATTTGAACCCTGGAGTCTGTCACTTAAGAACTGGGCAAGTCCTTGGGGCACCTGGGTGGCTCAGTTGTTAAGTGTCTGACTGGCTCAGGTCATGATATTATGATTTGTGAGTTGAAGCCCTACTTTGGATCTTCTGTCCCTCTCTCTCTGCTCCTCCCACCCCTCTCAAAAATAAATAAACTGTGTGTGTTTCTTTTTTTTTTTTTAAGAACTAGGAAAGTCCTTGAGCAAGGCATTTATACTCTCAACTTTTGATTTCTTAACCCATAAAATGGAGACCATGGTACTTACTTTGCATGCTGGTTACCACATTAAATGGGTCAGGATATGCAGAGCCCAGTGCCTGAAATGTATTAGGTTCTCCCACTCCTTCTGCTCTACGTGAAGATGTTTAGGGAAATCACTCGTTGACTGATTCCAACCAAAGAGACGAGAAAAAGTAAAGGTGGTGCCATTGGCAGAAGTTGAGATGTGAGTAGTCTGGGGACATGGTAATAAACTGGAGATGACAATGGCACAGGTACAAGTAGAATTATTCCCAAAGCATGTGAAAATAGAACATCAGAGGGAGACCAAGCTAAAGCTGTAAATTCGGGGCTCCTAAGTATAAAAGTGATCATTGACGCTGGATGTGCTTACAAGCTTTAGGACAGCAAGAGTGTAGAAGAGACTTGGAAGGTTCCATTAAGTGGAGCTAGAGAAGGAAGAAGAATGACTACTCAATGAGAAAAAAAAAAAGCAATCAGGACAGTACAGGGTGTCAAAACCACAATAAGACTTTCCAGAAAAAAAGTCACTATGCAAAACACTAAAGAGAGGTAATAAAGCACAAACCTGAGGAGAAGTCATTTGATCTCAAAGAATGAGTCCTAGATAGTTAAGGAGGAAATGACAGGACTTAACTCCTCAAGAGTGCTAGAAAAGTTCCCTGGTGGTCTAGTGGCTAGGATTAAAAAAAAAAAAAAAAAAAAAAAAAAAGAGTGCTAGAAAAGGTAATCAGGTATCAGGGAAAGAGTTGAACCAGTTGACCACAAAGGTAACTTCCAACTGAGCATCAGTACCCCCCACATGGGAGGTAAGCATCATGCAGGCTGAAGGAAAGGGAAGGAGATGGTGAAGACACGTATTCACAAATCTGACCCAAAATGGGGAGGAAAGATATTTGAAGAAGGGGCACCAGTGTCAAGAGGAGACAATATGGCAAGATAGCAACATGTTTCAGGGTGAAAGGAAAGAAGACGGAGAACACCGAATTGTAAGGTGGGGGAGGGGAGCCCTGAGAACTCAGAAGAAGAAGCATTGTTTCTAGAAGTAGGAAAGAAAATATATCAAAGCTTTAAGGAGTAGTGTTACTTTAGAAAGAACGGATGCTCATCAGGGAAATACAATTCAAAACCACCATGAGATACCCCCTTACACCTGTCAGAATGGCTCACATTAACAACTCAGGCAACAACAGATGTTGGCGAGGATGTGGGGAAAGAGGATCTCTTTTGCACTGTTGGTGGGAATGCAAGCTGGGGCAGCCACTCTGGAAAACAGGATGGAGGTTCCTCAAAAAATAAAAAATAGAACTACCCTATGACCCAGCAATTACACTACTAGGCATTCATCCAAGGGATACAGGTGTGCTGTTTCAAAGGGGCACATGCACCCCCATGTTTAAGCAGCACTATCAACAATAGCCAAAGTACGGAAAGAGCCCAAATGTCCATCGATGGGTGAATGGATAAAGAAGATGTGGTATACACATACAATGGAGTATTAGTCAGCAATCAAAAAGAATGAAATCTTGCCATTTGCAACTACATGGATGGAACTGGATGGTATTTTGCTAAGAGAAATTAGTCAGTCAGAGAAAGACAAATATCATATGACTTCACTCATATGAGGACTTTAAGAGACAAACAGATGAACATAAGGGAAGGGAAACAAAAATAATACAAAAACAGGGAGGGGGACAAAGCATAAGAGACTCATAAATATGGAGAACAAACTGAGGGTTACTGGAGGGGTTGTGGGAGGGGGGATGGGCTAAATGGGTAAGGGGCATTAAGGAATCGACTCCTGAAATCATTGTTGCACTATACGCTAATTTGGATGTAAAGTTAAAAAATAAAATTTAAAAGAAGAAAGAACGGATGCTTATTCCTCTGAAGATGAATAAAAACATAAATTGAGGAGAGTGGCACCCATGCAGGACAGCCTCCCAGTGGGCCTCAGCCTTCTCAGAAGAGTAGGGGAAGATGAAGATTTAAATGTTCAAAGGCTTAGGAGGAGGGGACCACCTTGAGGAATACACCAGAATAGCCCAGCACAGAAGAAATGGGAGGGCTAGAGAACATCCACTGAAGAATGGCCAGGAGGCAGAGAATAGTCAAAGAAACTGAGGCTATTTCACCCGGAGAAGCAGCAAAGTCAATGGCTGGCTTCAAATGTTTGAAGAACTGACACGCAGAAGGAGTGGACATCTGTGGGAATTGGAGGAACAGCTGAGGGAAGCTGCAGGAGGAGGATTTCATGTGAACAGAAGGCAGAACTCCCTCACACATAGGGAGTAGAGAGGCGAGTGGTTCCCCCATGGGTGCTGTCCAGGAGACATGGACAGTTACGTGCCCAGGATCACATCAGGATTCAGCATCAGAAAAGAGATGGACTCTGGCAATTTCTAAGGCCCTTCCTACCAGGACAGCAGAAATCTGTGCTGGATCTATAGGTATGTAACAAATTTAAAGAATCTCATGGCTGAAAGAATCTCAAAGCTTAAAGGTCATCTAATCCAATAACCAATTTGACTCTTGAGCCCCTTTTTTAGAGGCTCACTGAATGATCAGGGACTGTAAAACCCACCCAAACTAAGCCTGAATCCACCAGTAGCCCCTGGGGGTACTGGGTTTCTAGTTACTTCTCTCATCTGGATAGAGAACTAATCTGTGGACCTCTCAGAGAACTCGAGATGTCAAGATGGTCCAGGTGAAACTTTCATGAGAGCCCTTCCTAATAAGAAGTACATACAAAATGTTGATGAATCTTATACATAATTTTGAGTTGCTCTTGTTTATTATGTGAAAACCCTGTGTTATTATTCATATTTCAAAAGGATCCTTCACTTTACAAAATAATTCATTTTGGGATACTTTCAGGCAACAAATTCCAGGAATAAACTTAAAAATGTATTCAATTTTTCTCCCTCCCCACAAGCAAAAGGCTCTTTGTACACAACTTTCCAAGAATTTGTGTGTCACACAAAGTGGATTCCACTGTTATTACAACATAACAAACACTTCCTCTGCTTAACTAGCAACAGACAAGTGGTTAATGATCAATTTGGTTCTGTCCAAAGGGAGTCTTCACAGAGGACATCTAATTTGATTCAGAATTTCAAGATCTGCACCAGCCAGGGCTCTGTTTACCCAGGGAAGGGAGATAAAAAACATCAGAAATGGTCTCAGTGGCACAGGCAGAAAGTCCTATTGGGGTTACTGCTGCTTACTAGCCGAGTGGCCTAGAGAAGAGTGGTTCAATGTCCCTCAGCCTCAGTTTCTGCATGTGTAAACAAGGAATACCTAACTCACATGGTTATTCTGAGGATTAGAAAGTCATACACACACATACACTGACACATAGTAGGCAGTTTCTCCGCTGGCTCCTCAGGACTTACTTTGCTTCTCAGCAAACCGGCGAGGTAGCACACCCAAAGGTTGTTAATGCCATTTTATACAAGGCAGAGCCAAGCTGCAAACTAAAACTGAGCCAGCATAAAACCTGGCTTCTCTGCCATGGCTGTAGCCTGCCTAACAATCTCATCATCTCTTCTGGTGGGATATTCCAATAAATAACAGTAAAGGAAGAGGGACACTGATTTTAAGAAGGCATAACGTAACAAAGAATTATGGGAAATGGATCACCTCCAAACACAGGGCCCCTTCGTAATGCCCTGCTAACCCTGGTCCAGTTTCTAGGGGAGAAGGCTGATTGTGTGGGAAGTCTGCTGGCAAGGGTGGGGTGGTATAAAGGGTAAATTTAAGACCCTTATAACAACTCTCAGTCCACAAGAACCCCTCCAATCATCATCATCACCTTTACTATGGGGAAGTGGCAATTTTCATAATCTTACTTGAAAGTGAACAAAAGCCCCCTTTTAACTACATGCTCAGCACAATGGCTAAAATGAAAAAAATAAGAATTGAAGAGCATGTGGTGCTACTGCCCGTGGGAGAGAAAATAGATGCTGCCAACCTTAGAAAACTGCTTGGTACAATCTGAAAGCTGGTATTCTTTCCCTATGACAAAACGTTTGCACTCCTAGGTATATACTGAATAGAAACATTTACCACAGTCATCAAAAGACATACTAGAACCGCGCTGTCCAATACATATGGCTCCTTATATTTAAATTAATTACAATTTTAATGAAACTAAAAATCTAATTCCTCAGCCAACCACATTTCAAGTGCTCAAGAGCCAAATGTGACTTGTGGCTATCCTACTGGACAGCACAGATTGAGAACATTTCCATGTTCACAAAGTTCTATTAGATGCTGTTGGAGAAGGTCTGTGCATACAGTTCTGCAGAAAGTTCTATTGGATCCTGTTCGAGAATGTCTGTAGTAGCGCTATTCACAACAAACACCAGAAACCACCCAAAGGCTTATCAGCAGCAGAAAGTATAAATTATTCCTGGTGTATTCATACAATGGGATACTCCAAGATCTACAAGTGCACTCAGCAAGATAGATACATCTCACGAACGAAAGAAGCCAGGCACGTTAAGACTACATACTACAGGATTTCGTTTATAGAATGTTCCATATCAGGCACAACTAATCTTTACTGTTAGAAGCCACAACAGTGGTTGCCCTTGGCGGTGGGGATAGTGCCAAGAAGGGAGTCTGTGGGGACCCAGGCGGAAGGAGGAGGGGGTGGGGACCCGTAACGTTCTGTTGCTTCATCCCGGGAATGGTCTCTTGGGAATGTTCGCCTCGTGAAGAGTCAGGGAGCTGTAACACGTCTTTTCTGCATGCGTTTCATACTTCCATACATTTTTCTAAACGCCTTGTCAGAAAACTTTGCTGTTATTAATGTTACCGACAGGCTGGGTTTAAAAAAAAAAAAGCGCGTCCTGTCCGCAAAGCAAATGTGGCTTTGGGCTCAGTGCCCCCTCCCGCACAGAACTCCCCGGACTCCCTCCCGAGGCCTTCTGGATCCGCCGCACCCTCCCCGGGGTATCCTACCTGGGCGCCCAGGGCGCATGGTTGGGACGGCCGGCTGCGCAGGTTTGGGCGGTCACCGCGAGGGGCGGCCAGGCTCTCCCGGGGCTCGCGGGTGCGCTCCCGCGCCAGGCCGGTCCGGGAGGCGGCGCCCGGCCCCGCGGCACCTGCGCTGCCCGCCGCCGGTCGGAGGATCCTCCCCCTTCGCGCCCGGACCTGCCGCGGACGAGCGCTGAACTCCGGTGTTGGAGAATCCGCCGGCCTCCTAGCGCTCGGGCCCTCGAGTCGGGAGAAGGCGCCCGGGAAGTCCGCTGCGGGGCCCTGAGCCCTAAACGCCGGAGGAGGAGGCTGCGAGAGAGGCCCCGAACCAACCCGGGCCCCGCACGCGCCTTTCTCCCGGGAAGCGCCCGCCCACACTGCCCCACCCTTGCGGGGTGGCGCGGCCCCGCGTCCTGCTGGCGGCGCCCGGGAACAGCGGGGCGCGGGACCCCGGGGAAGCCCTGCCCTGCCGAGAGGAGCCGGGTTTCCCCTCCCGACTCTTCCTGCCACGCACTGAGGAGCTAGAGGGGGGTCGTCGCTCGGCCTCAACCTCCTTTCACCTTCCCCTTCAGTCGAATTCCCCAAACCCAGCCAAGGTCCAAGCCTCTTCGAAGCTCTCCGAGCCCTGCAGGCCCCGCCGGGCTCCGCCTGCCCGTGGTGACGCGCGCCTGCGGTGTTGGGGTGGCAAATCCTCCCGCCTGCCGCGCTCCCCCTGAGGACCTGCGAATGCCGCAAAGGCAGAACAGAGTCCTGGGCTTCTAAGCATGCACAACAGCTAGCGCCGTCCTGGCCCACGCCAGACACTGTGCTAAGTTGCTTTTACAAGGATCACTTCATTTAATTTTCAAAGCCAAGGTGATTGGCACATAAGTGTTTACATATATAAACATTCATTTGATTGCACGCTTATTTGTGTGTTGTGCTTCGGTAAAAGAAAAACCTAGGAGAGAAGTGTTACAAGTATACCCACTTTATGGGGGGGGGGATCTAAGGTTCAGAGTGCTCTTATTCAAGTCTCTCCGACTGGTTGTGGTGGTACTGAGATTAGAATGGAGAAAACCTGGCTCCGGAGCCTAGCTCTTACACCCCTTCAAGATGAGGCTTTGCAGAAAAAAGTTGCTGGCCTTAACCTATTCCACCTCTGTCACCAGTAGTACCTACCCGCTTCTTGAGCCCAGTGTGGTACCAGTCATGGGTAGGGAGGGATTATCCATACATTCAGGGAAGTAAGGAGAGTTTGAGCCAGAAGTGACTTCTAAAATCATATGATCTATCCTTCTCTGCTTTAGAGCTCAGAAACCAGAACCCCAAGGGATGACTCACTTCACCTGCTCAGAGTTTCACAAAACAATTGAAAGAAGCAGCAATTTGGGCTGGGAGAAGATATGTCTTTTCCCTGCAGAGGGAGAGGGAGCTCAGAGGGAGGTAGCTGTGTTGGTCAAGGGTTGTCACCCTTTGATGGCCAGGGCCCTAGAACCCTAGCAACTAGCAGTAAGGAAATCCTTCAGCGAAGAGATGGGAGCTATTTATACGCGGGGACTTCAGGCTCTGGAGAAGAGTAGGGAGTAGGGAGGGAGGTGGTTCAGTCTGCCTTAAGTATCTCGAGACACGCAATCTTTGTGGAAGCCAATCCATAGAACCAACTCTGTTTCCTCTACCACAGTCACACGCCTCTTTTCCAAACAGGGAGGATGCAGAGTGGAGGAAGATTAACTCGGGCCAGGAGGAAACCGGGCAAGGAAGGTGGGGGGATCTGGCGCTGGGAGCATCTAGAGGCCATGGCCTGCAGGATACAGACTAGGTGGGAGAAAAAGGAGCTGCTTACCTAGGAAACCCCCGGCAGAGTGAGGGCAACTGCTCCTGGAGCCTTGGGTTCCTAGAGCACAGGCGATGAGATCCAGCCTCGGAAGTGAACACTCCTAGATGCAGGGCAGCATCTTGATCACCTACCATACCCTTCGCCTAGCAAATATTAGAGAAGCGGATTGGGTTCCAGATTCATCACACACATCTTGGCTTTCCACCCCTCTCTGCCTGAGTCCTCGCTCTCTTCCCTATCTCATGTCCCTCCCATGCCCTAAACTTTGTGCCCTGGTGTGTCAGGTCATCACCAAGTTCTCAGCTTCCTTTCCTACGGTTTAAACTGTAGGGTGAGGGGTGAGAATCTCTTGCAGGAAGCTGGGTCCCCAGGCAGCATTGCAGGGTACACAGGCAGGACATATCTCTGGGATCTGCATGGGTTGTGTGTCCTCTGCAGGCAATTTCAGGTGGTTGGCCCTGCCCAGGTGGGTCAAGAGTCCAGCTCAGCATTTCCCTTGCAGCCAGGACTCAAGGCCGCAGCTCCACATCACTGGGGCCACTGCATGTGCTGGGGAAGGTGGTGCTTAAGGACACTGGCCCCCTGATCCCCTACTTACTGTGTTATCTGTCCCGGAGGAAAAAGATGTCAACCTGGTCCCCCATGACCTCACTAGGACCTCATGAGGAAGGAGAGAAACAAATAACTCTTTGCAGGACACTATGTTGTGATATTGGAAAGTACCTAAGACTCTGGTGGCATATATGAGGGAGTGATTGCCCCCACTTGGGTGGTTCAGGAAAGAAGCTTGGCCTTGAAGGAGGAGCAAGAGTTCACCAGAAAGACAGGGTGGAAGGTCATTCCATTCCTTACCACCAGGAGGGCGAGTGCAGAGACGTGGAGGTTACAATGGCAAAGCACTATTAAGACTGGCTTCCCTTTTGTCATTCAGGTATTAACTTAAATGTAATCTCAACTTGGCTTGCTCTGATCATCTACTCCAAAAAAACCCACTCCCTTCAGCATTTGGTTTTATTTCCTTTTAAAGAATTTATCTACTATTTTTCCATTTACTTGTTTGTTGTCTAACTCCGACCCCCCCATGCACACTCTTTAAAATAAACTCCACAAATATAAAATTAAATTAAATTAAATTAAAAACTCCACAGGCCTGCAGACATTGTATTTTTTTTCACCATCCCCAGCATTCAGAACAGTGCAAGTGAACATATATTAACAGGTGCTCAGTAAATACTGTTGGATGGATGGATGGATGGATGGATCAGTGGTTCCAGGCTACAGGTAGCGAGAAACGTGTTAGGAAGTGAGAATTACCCTAAGCAACTTATGGGAATGTAACAGCTTCAGAAAAGAGGGCTCCCTAGGAAGGGGGTTGGGGGCGTCCCGGCGGCTACAGGGGTGGTGGGAGGAGTTGCCTTAGCTCCAGGGAGGCGTAGGAGAGAAGGGAACTGGCGGCAAGGAGGTGAGGGACCGCCAAACTGGTGCACTATAACTCACGCTCAACTCCAGGGTTTTTCTGCCTCGGAAGAGGTGAAGGGAGGGAGGGTCTTCGCCCCTAGGCGCCGCCTTTCCAGCCTCCCGCTAGGCCTCTTTGGACTTGTCCAAGCCTCATCCTGGGCGGTCAGCGGGTTTTGGAGGATTCCCTTGCCTGCCTGCCTCCCTCCTTTCCCTCCTTTCCTCCCCTCCTTTTTCTTCCTCCACCAGGTCTCTGCAGATTCCCCAACCCGGCGGCCCCGCAGCAGCCAGGCAGCCCCCGCCCCCTCCTGTAAGGGCGAAATTGCTAAACTTGTAGCAATAATGACCCTGCATTCAGGCCGCCGACTCCCGCTGAACGTCTCCGCGCAGCGGCCGGCCGGCCTAATCAGTGCGTCCCTCCCTGCTGCCCGCCCAGCCCCCGTCCCCCCTTGCCGCTCCCTCCCCCAGCGCACAAAAAGTGGGGAACAAAACCCCCGCGCATTTCTCCGTCCCTCTGTTGAGCAGACTGCTACACAAAGCCCCCGCTCTGAGAAGCAATGGGGAGCTCGGGGGGGACGTCAATCCCGACGCGCTGGGGTTTTTGTTCGCGCAGGGGACTTCGCCTTCCTACCACACCTTTTGTTCAGGACTCCAATAAAAAGCCATTCTTTCCGCACCTTCCCGGCCCGGAGCCGTCTTTCAGCGAGGCCCGGCCCCACAATGGCGCGGCGCTCTGAGGCCTCCCCATTCACCCGCCTTGGCACGCTCACAATCGGCCGTGTGGCAGCACAGACCTCGCACAGGCATTCTCCGCAAGTGACAAGGAGCCGCATAAAGCCGCGGCCGCCGGGGGAGAAGGGAGGGCGGCCGAGGGGGAGAACTCGGCCGCGGCGGGGCGCAGCGCCCCTGGGCGCGCTAGAGGCCCCGGCGGCGGCCGCTGAAGGAACCGCCTTCCCGCCGCCTACAGCTGGGCCAGGGGGCGAGGTTTCCTTTTCCCTGGCGACCTTCGAGGTGGGGCAGAGTCTAAGTCTTGGTCTAACGCAGGCCCAAACACTAGCCCAAGCATCTGGGTAAAACTTGTGGGGATTACAAAGCCGGGACCTCAAAAGGCCCTGAGTCTCCGACCTGTCCTCCCACAAGAGAAAAGAGAAATTAATGAACAAAACCAAGAGGACACAGACTTGCAGCCCAGGGGCTGGCCCAGGAGAGGCCAGGCCTGCGATCGCCCAGGAAAGATTGCTTTCCCTTATGCACCTTTTCATTGCCTATCCTTCTCCCCCGTTTAAAGGATCCCTCTCCACTTTGGGGAGCGAAACAAAGTCTGCAACCAACGGTTTGGAAATATTGCACCTTGTTTATTGACTCCTGTAGTGTATGGCAGCGGGTGTGTACACGGCGTGTGGATATAGTCATAGATATATTATATGTGCTGAATACAGAATATGAAACAGAAAGGAAACCTGGTAACACCTCCGGTGGGCCACCAGCTCCCGGATTTGTTCAGACCCCCTAATGTTTGATCATGCCTCGCTTGTTTATCTCGCAGAGTTCTACCCCCTGACAATCCGGAGATCCAGGCCGAGGTATCTGCTGCGGAGGGCAGGCGGTTGGGAAAAGGAAAACTGACTGTGGTGTGGCGCTCCGGGCCGCAAAAGGGGCAGAGGGGTGGGTAAGGCTTGGGGATTTCTCAAGCCACGACACCCATTTTTCTCTCCTTCATGTCTTTTTTTTTTTTTTTTTTTTTTTT
>NW_024412404.1:38717441-38905625 GCF_014898765.1 Herpailurus yagouaroundi | reverse complement strand
GTAGGCCGCCGCGGCGGCGGCGGCGGCAGCGGCGGCGGCGGCGGCGGCGGCCGAGTTCCCATAGCCATAGGCGGGGAAGCTGTTGTAGGAGTAGGCGCCCGCACCCACGCTGTAGGGCGCGCCATAGGCTTGCGCGCCCGGCGTGACGCACGGCTTGCCGTCCCGCACCAGCACAGGCACTGCCACGCGGCGCGGTGGCGGCGGGGGTGCGTGCGCGCCCAGCTCCAGAGACTTGTCCTGCCGCTGTCTCTTGCACTTGTACCTGCGGTTCTGGAACCAGATCTTCACCTGCGTGGACGTGAGCTTCAAGCTGCTGGCGAGGTGCTCGCGCTCGGGCGCCGACAAGTACCTCTGCTGCTTGAACCTGCGTTCCAGCTCGAAGACCTGGGCTTGCGAGAAGAGGACCCGGGGCTTCCGGCGGCTGCGTGGCTTGGGTCTCTCGCTCTCCTCCGCCGCCTTACAATCCCCGGCCGCCTCCAGAGGCTTCTTCAGCTGGCAGCTTTCTGCGGAAGAAGCAAAACAAGAGCGTCCCTTAGCAGTTCCCAGCCTAACCGCGGTTCCTATCCCAGCACACTGTGGCCCTTTGGGCGGCAGCGCGGAGCATGCGGTAGTAAATGCCTGGACTTTCTGGAAAGTTTCTGGCTGCTGGCGCCATGGGACCCCGCGACATCCCAAGCACCCTCAGAACGCCCTTAGAGGGTGGAGGCACGTTCCATGGGGAGGGGTAGTTCGCCTTTATTTAGAATTTGAGCATCAGCGAGGAAGAGATTACTCTGTATTAAACATGCGGCTCGGCGTGCTAATGACTGTTTTCAGGATGAAAGCTTGCAACTATATCATAACTATAGAGTATTTGCAAGCTTGTTAGACTTCCACTATGTTAAGGATAGTCAAAGGTGTGAAGCATGTTGGTATTTGGGGGCTGGTGTGAGTTGCGTGAAAAATCTTTCTGTTAGAAAATGCTTGAGTGTAACGCTCCTGTATTGCCTAGGAACTTTTTTTTTTTTTTTGCTTTTAAAAGACAACATGCCCCCGGCTAAATGCGTGACGATGAGTGTGTTACCTTTGAGAGAAAAAAAGAAATTTGATTAACTGATTTAGACCGTATTATGTGGATTTTAGGCCCAGGGGAACTGTCAGGAGTATAGGCCTTGGCTGCTGCCACATCAGACCTCCTCTTGGGAAAGACGTTCTTTGATTCTCTCCCCTCAGAAGCAAACACTTCCTTGGAAGCTATATTCAGTTATCCTGTCTTCCCTACCCAATTCACCTCCCATCCGATGTGAGCAGCTGGGATCTAGGACTACGTTCGGCGCGTTTTTCACTCAGCCTGCAGCCCCACAGGCTGGGACACAAAGCATAACATTATGAATTTTCAAAAAGCTCTCCCGTGTGAACATACTGCACACGGGAATGGACTGGGTTCCCACGCACTCGCCCGGACTGTCCCTTCCCTCTCTGCCCGGTGCCTTGGGGTCCAGGACACTGAACTCCAAGCAGAGAAGTGAGGAAATCACTTGGCTGGTCTCTACCAAAGTTCCTGCGCCCTGCCAACACAACCTGCTTGGATCATCTTTTTTGGAGAAGAGGGGACCTCTGTCCCGGCCTCAAAGAACTCGTCTCATGCTAGGGGGAAAAGAGGAAGAGGCTCAAGCTGTCTCTCTAGCTGCCGGATCCTGACTACTGTACCCGTGTTGCTTATCGGCCTCAGGGCAGCAATTACTTTCCCTTCCTTCCCTTGGGGGCTTGCATCGCCTCTCCTCTCCGGGAGGCGGGAGGCGTAGTTGTCGGGGTCACCTCGTCCTTCTCCCTCTGACCCGGCTCGCTCGCAGGCACCTGCGCTTTGCGGAGCTGTCGTTGACCAGGGCGAGGCATGACCCCAGCCAAAGGTTAAAGGGGCGGGAAGCACTGCTGACCAGGTTTGTGGGCTGTTTGCGGGCGCTCCGCCATTGCTCCAGATGTGCGGGGGCTTTTCTTTCCCCCTCTACTCACTTTGGCTCCGGTCCCTCACGACCTCGGGCTCCTCTTCATGTTCCTTAGGCCCGCTACACGAGTCTCGCAGGACTGTGTGGACGTAGCTCTGGGGACAGAGCCCCGAGCCCCCGTGGCCATCGGCTGTGGCTAGTGAGTTCAAATAGGACAGTTTGTCGCCCTCTTCTTCCTCGTCTTCTTCCCCTCCGTCAGAAAATTGAGTCCCCTCGGTGGCGGCCAGCATGCACGGTGCGGAGTGGAAGTGGTGCTCCAAGTCCGCCTGCAAGTGCGCGCCGTGGAAGTGCTGTTGCTGCTGCTGCTCCAGATTCAAAATGTCTTTGACTGAGAAAGGGGTGGAGGTGACCGGGCTTGGTAACATCATCAGGGCCACTTAATTGTCCAGTCCAAATACTCAATAAATCCCGGCGGGGGCGGGGAAGTAGTGCAGCGGCTCCAGCTCTCCTTCTGGACTCTGCCGCTGCTGCCGAGTCGGGTTTTTGACAGACGCGGTCCCGCTCCAGTCTAAATCGCCTCCATTGGCCCGGACCTGGGGGTCTGGGTTTTGTTACAGCCACTGCAGGGACTGGAGCCGGGGCTGCGAAGCCTGTGTCCGGGGGTCGTGCGTCACGTCGGGGGCGGGGCCCTCGCCTCGGCCTCCCTCCGCATTGGCTCCGGCTCATGTGGACCACGCCCCCCGCATCCACTGTGTGGGGTGCTGTGGCGCTACCAGAAATAAAGGACTAGTATAGAGTCGTGAAGTCCAAGTCGTTGTGGGTAAGGCTGCAATGCCCCGGGTGCCCGAACTACCGATTCCCGCCCCGCCTGGCTGTACCTTCCCGGCCGGGGCCAGTTCTGGGAGGCTTCCTGTCCATGAGCCAACTGCCAGGAAGAATGGCCCAGGAGCGTGGCTTTTCCCAGCTGCTATGGGGCAAGAAAACTTCCTGGCCCATAAATACCGGCCACAGGATTCCCAAGAAGACGGATTGTTTTGTATATCTATGGATGGACAACGTGTCTGTTCCCGACTTGTTGACTTTGCTTAAGCTGTTCCCTCCACTTGGAACGTCTTCCTTGCCCTTGTTTCCATGAATGGAAAGCTGTTCTCCAAGGCTCTGCTCAAATACTATCTCTCCGAGGAAGCGCTCCCTGATCGCCTAGCCGGAAGTCATCCCTCCCGCATCTGAACTCGCAGCGCGTGTTAGTAAAGGACGTTCGTGTCACTTATCACCTCTCACCCAGTAGTATATATTGCCGGCCTGGTGGCCCTGGGTAAACTATGAGCCCCCGAAGGAAAGGTCTCCGTTGTATTTGCCCTTGTAGCCCTTGCAGCTGCCGCGCGAAGCAGGTATGTGAGAGACAGGAGGATGGAGTTGTTAGTAAACTTGGTTGTCTGACCGCTCTTGGTTCCAATCCTGACGTAGTCAGTGGCCTTGGGCGTTTCTAAGCCTCAGTGTCTGCCTACAAAGAGGAGGTAGTAATACTTATTCAGAGGTTGTTGCCAGGGATAAAAGACAAAACATGCCAGGAGTTTAGTGCAGGGCCCCACACATATTAAGTGCTCGGTACACCTCAACTACCACTATTCTGCATCAGAGATCAAGCAGTGTTTGTTGACTGCATTGGTGATGGCGTGGCTGGATTGCTGCACACACTGGGTGGCTTCTTACGATCTTGAGAGCAGTATCTGTGACCCAGCCATGGAGGCCTTCTTTTCTGCATATTCAAACCGGGAACTTGGATCTAGGCCCTTACCCTCGGAGGCGGCTTTCTAATTTCTCCAACCCATACGCCTTCTGGCGCCCTCGTGTGGCCCTGGTTGTTTTCTGGGCGAATCTGTGGGGTCCCCTGAAGGTCTGGAAACTCCGCGCCGGTGGGGATCATCTTCTGCACAATAGGCGCTCCCCAGCCACCACGCCTCGCCCAGTGAGGAGCAGCGGGAGCTACTGTGAGGCCCACAGAAAGACCTGGCTCAGCACTGGCCTTGGAAAAAACAGAGACCGGTTCCAGCCCAACCGAGGCGCCCCATATCCGGCCCTGGCCGCCCCAAGCATTTTTTTTTTTTTTTTCTCCGCTAAGATGGTGGGAGACCGGTCTCAGCTGGAAGGGGCGGGTGGAAGGTTCAGGGACTGTGGACAACGCCCCCGGGCGCGGCACACACGGCTAGAGTTGGGGCGAGCCGTGGAGAGGTGTCCTGCGGGTCCCGCTGCGTTGGGAGTTGTGGGTGCCCAAGGCCAAGAAGAGAAAGGCGGGAGGGGAGAGAGGCGGGGCTGTTCGGCAGCCAGCGGAAATGGTGCGGGGAGTCAGCCCCTGGGGCCGCCCGGAGAGCTGGGATGCGGCGCGGGCCACGTGCACCCGGGAGTACTTAGGGTGGCGGCGGCCCGCGGGTCGTGGGGGAGACCCTCTGTGGGAAGAGCCTTGCCGGTGCCTCTCTTCTCAGAATTGAGACTATTGACGTCCCAGGCGGGGCCGGCTTCTCCAAACCAGGCCAGGGGCTGCAGGGAGAAGAATGCACCTGGTATTGCTGCGGATCGCAACCGCTCGGGCGCAAAGATCAAGAGAGAGAGGTGGGGGTGAGTGCGCGGCACTGTGGGGTGGGGGTCCTTGAGGGTGTGCGTCGCGTTGGCAGTCAAGCCTAAAAGAAGGAAGCTGCGCTCCAGCCCCACTCCTCCACTCCCATTCCCCGGAGCTAGACCATCTCCGACATTTCTGGTTCCCAAATTTTTCCGCCTCTTTGAGCGTTGGTTTTGTTTTGTTTGAGTGATTTTGAGTCAGGAAAAGAAAGAAAGAGAAAGAAAGAAAGAAAGAAAGAAAGAAAGAAAGAAAGAAAGAAAGAAAGAAAGAAAGAAAAAGGAAGCTACCCGTTGCATTTCTCCTTCCTACCTTCTCTTGCTTCTCTGCAGCACTTCGTTCTTAAGCCTTCCCTAAGTCCATTCCTAAGAACCCCCATCTTAGAACCCATGGCCGGGGGGTGCTGGGAACAAGTCCATACGCCCGCTGCTGCTGCCCGGAGGCCACCTGGTTGCCCCCTCACTGAGCACGAAGAAGGCTGTCTCCTCCCCACTTGCAGGCCCACGCGGTCGGCTCTCCCCCAAAGCCACTGCCACCCCTCTCCGGCCAGGTGCCCTTGTGCTAGGCCTGAGTGGTTCTCTCCTGCAGCTTCTGACCGCTTTGTTCCTGTCCCGGCCGCCCAGGGACATAGTTCAGTTCTGCCCGGCTGGAGGTGGGTGAGGATCCAGAGCGTGGGCAGCCCAGGGGAAGGGGCCTAGCGAGTGGTTTCGGTGCCCTGTCCCCCCTTTCTCTTCTCCTCTCTAATCTGACTCAGGGCTTGATCTAGCTGGCAGGAGGAAGACTTCTACCCGCTACCTAGAGCTGGTTTTGGCCTTAAACCTCGGCTTGCGTTTAGGACGTTTCCAGTTCTGCTCTCCTGGTTGTCCAGGCTCCCTTTGGTCGGTCTGGTTCCCCTGCAGCTGAGCTACGTACCAGGGATCCCCACCAGGCCAATCCTGTCTAGGCAGCCTGGGTGACCGTGAGCGCGTGAGCCGGCCGCTTTGAGCTGGTGTCCTGGAAGAAAACGCCAGGGCAGTAGTTACACTAAGTTACATTACCGCAGCGGTGGGTTCTTGGGAGTTACTTATCAGAATGTGGAATCTGGGTCCAACGAGGGTGTTTAGTTACGATCGCATTCTGGGGCATTTGCGTTCTCTGGTCTGAAAAGAGGATCTTTGAAATCCTGGAGTTGTGCTCCAGTAGTAATAGGTTTTCATTCCAGTCAGTTTAGCTAATTACTGTCAGATAAAGTAAATATAGCTGCAACCAAGGACACATTTGATGTTGTTTTAATCGACTGTGTCTGCCTACTTACCCTCGGCTTTTGTCACATTACACATTTATGAAAATCTCCCTCCTCCCATATATGATCAAAGATCATAGTAAAATGATGGCAAATTCAATGAAGGGGAAGAGCTGTATAGACGCATAAACGATGTATAATATTATTCGTTTTCTGGAGAAAAGCCATATGCTAGCCATCACAATAAATATATTATCAAATTAAAATGTGATGATGCTTTGAAACTGTAAAGTGTTCCCATAAGTTACTATTCTCTACACAAAAATTGCTTAATTAATATACATAGAAATACAGGCAGATAACCAATCATTTTAATTATATATGCCACTGCTTATGTTATTTCCTTTCAGCTATTCAAATAACCATTTAATGTAACCACAGTCACAAAAAAGTTTAAAGTTATCACGGCTTTCTACTCTAAATGTAGCACCACAGTCAGAAGCTCTATTAAAGCATGAGAAACAATCCCATGATGTACACAGCTAGTCAAAACTATATAACATTTCAGGTAGGTTTTTTTAAATTTACTGTTTCGTTTTTTACTGCTTTCCCAGAAATTTCATTTTCCTTGACTTATGAACGAAAGAAGGAAAGAAAGAAAGAAAGAAAGAAAGAAAGAAAGAAAGAAAGAAAAAGAAGAAAGGCATTTCTTCTTTTCCTGTAGCACTAAATATATTCCTGTTATTTTGTTTTCGTTGTTGATGGTGGCATGTAAGTATGTGTTTTGGTTTGATTTTTAGCTGAAGGATGTTAGAAAGCTATCCTTTTCTTTCTTTCTTTTTTTGAGCAATCTAGAGGCACTCGTGTTTTGTGAGAAGAGTAAATACTTTTTCCACTTTTAAAGAAATGCCACCTACATAGGTGAGTCCCAGAAAGCATTAAACTGATCTAATCCCTTGAGAGGAATTTCCCCCAAGTTTCTGTAATTTTGTAAGATTTTAAAATGGAGTTTTGAGCATTTTAGTTTTTTTTTTTTTTTTCTCATGTGTTTGTATAAATGCCAGATTTCCCCAGATTGTGTTTGGAATGGAGTTTTCCAAGCAACCCACCGCTTCCCTTCCCTGGGAGAAAATCAGTCCAAGTTCAATAATCCAAGTAGTTCTTCGTAAATTGCCGGCCCTTACTGAGGATGTGAGTTTCGATTTCTCCGGGAGAGGACCTTCCACATCTATCTTATGTGTATCTGCCCCACTCCAAAAAGTTTTTAAATAATGTAAATACAATGTAAATACAGCTTTTGTCAACAATAGTGGTTCTGTTCTGCTGATAAAACACAAGGAAAAAAGCCAACTTTGTTGAATGAAAATTCAATATTTTAAAAAACAAAATACCTACATAAAGGGTGCCTATACAGACATTTATTTATGCTATTTGCGTGTGCTATTTGGAAGTGCAGTGAGCAATTTTAACTTGGGGATTAAATTGGAATTCTGGAGGCATTCCTCACGTTTTATTATTTGTGAGAGAGAGAGAGAGAGAGAGAGAGAGTGTGTGTGTGTGAGTTTAGCTTCCTTTAGCGAAATTGCAATGTCTATAGACCTTTTAAAATATAATCTAACTTCAGAAGAGCGGCTGCAGTCTTTGGCAGATTAATTCTGTTAAACCAGAGCGCCTGCCTGCTCGTGCGGATCTCTGAGCACTGAGTGTGGAAGGGCTGGGGGGGGGGGGTGGAATGTGGTTATCACGTTCCAAGAAGCAGAGGTTCTTCCTAACTCTTTCTAGCGCGATCTTTCCAACCCTATCTGCTCTCAACCACAAGCCACGGGACTCCGGCTTCCTAGAACGTAGAAATCTTTTCCCAAGTCTCACTGGGGGTCACGTTGAAGCGAATAACTTCAAACCGTTTGAGAACGAAAAAGACGTTTTTCTTTTGGAAAGAAAAGTTTGCCACAGTCTTGTCGCTTCAGTAGCGTCTTATCCTGCCCTCGCCGCGTCCAGCCTGGCGTTCCTGGTCTTTGGTCCGCACGGGGAGAGCAATGGCCAAGATCCAGGGGGAACCTTTGCTCCGTCAGTGGGCATCCGGGTCTGCTGGCCTAGCCGCCCACCTGCCCTTGGTTTCCTGAAGCTCTGGGGGTACCCACCAATTCCCACTACTCTGGCGACAGTCTCAGCTTGTCTGACTCTGCAGGGATGTTGGGGGTTGGGCAGCTGGCCTTGCTCGGAACGGATCAAGGACCCGACCTGGAAAGGACCGAGGTGCGCGAGGGCGTACAGCCACATGGACGGAAGGCTTGACTCGCCTGAGGAGCCAGGCCCAAGTCCACATCTCTGGGTCTCTGGGTTTCGCAGTCTCGCCCTTAGAGACGCCGGTGTGTCAGGTCGGAGGTCAAGATTTGGGCGGCACCGAGGCTGCGGGGAATGTAAGGCTGCCAGGCCTGACTCCGCCTTGCCAGCGCGGGCGCCACGTCGCCAAGTGGGCGCACTGTGTCCGCGCCGGACGGGGCCGGGAGTGCTGGGCTCTGTCCCTGGCGCGCTGCTCCCCAGCCGCCGGCCAAGAGCCCGGACCGAGCAGGTCCGCGGGAGACATACGCTGGGCCTCCGTCCTTGAACTTGCCAAAGGTTCTGGAATTCCTCTCAAGCTCTCAGCACTCCCGCCAATGGGAGAGAATTACCTTCTTACCTCTCTTGGCTCCCGGCATCCAGTCTTGGCAGAGCCTCCGAGTCTGGGACCCCAGAACTTCCCTGGCAGCCTCTTACCCCTTGCAGCCACTCCTTTCCCCTTTCTCCTCCTTCCTCTTGCACTGGGCCCATCTACATCTCCACCCCTTCCTTTCCTCACTCCCCCTTTCTCCCTCACCTCCTCCTGTCATGGGCCTCCTTTCTCACTGGGTCTCCACTCCTCCCTACCTGTTCCATTCTTCCTTATTTTTTCACTCTCTCTTCCTTTCCCCCTTATCTTATCTCACCACACCCTGGCCCCCCTCTCCACTCAGAAGCTCTCCTGCATTTTTGTCCTGGCCCCTGCAGGTGTTTGATGCTGCATAGGGCGGAGTTAAACCAGTGGATCACGGCCTCACTTCTGAGTCCCGGACCGTCTCCCCCATTCTATCCTGTACTACTCTTATCTCAGGAGCTGCTCCTAATGATGCCCAAGCACTTTGGAGTTTGTGATAGGGACACTACTCTGCACCCTGCTTCAGCTTGTAGGACCTCTCCCACCCCCCAGTCCCCCAGCCCCCAGCAATCTCTGCTGAGGGCCCTGGTGGGTGTGTGGGGCTCCAGGTGGCAGGCTTGGCCACCCTCCCTGTGGAAATCCCCGCTCCAGGCAGATCCTGCGGAGCCTCCGTTTCCTACTATTGTGGCAGTCTGGAGAGGATCACAGCAGAGCTGAAGGCGACCATAAGGCCTGGGCCCCAGGCATCCCTTGAGAGCACAGATGGGGGCTCCCAGATCAGGACTACCCCCTCCCCCACCCCACATGAGCAAGATCCAGCTGAACTGATCTTTCTTTCTGTTTCTTTCCTGCCAGCCCCACTTTAGATTAGGGGCCTTGAGATCACCCCAGCTGGGAAGTGTTTCAGGGACTGCCTTAAAATGCAGGGGCCAAATCTGGGAGAAGAGAGTAGGATCCTGGCTCAACCTAGCCAGCAGTTGCAAGGACTGAGCATTCTGTAGCTGTTCTAGGCCCACCTATACTCTCTTACCCTCCCCCAGCTACTGGGTACGGGGCCAGTGGGGCCACTGAGTCACTGGCCTCCAGAGAGGTGACGGGGTCTGGGGCCCTCTCCCCTGTGAGTCAGGCTCCCATGCTGCATGGAAGGCAGCCAGCGACCTCTACCCTTTCCCGTTCCATCTGCAACCACCATGTTTCTGAGGTTGATGACAGTTGTATCACTCTGATAAATACGGGTTTCCAACAGATGGACACAGGCCTGATATATACGTTTCTATGGACTTCTCTTTCTCCTTGAATGAAAAGGAAGGTGCTTTCCTGTGTGAACACATCAGTGCGTGCACATGTGCAAAGGCATGGGGAAGAAGGCTTTCAGGACTGTGCCCATAAGTGTAGACTCCACATTAGGGCTCTGCTCTTTCAGAGAGTGTGGTCAAAACGGGGGCTGGGCCAACACTCATTCTGAATCCCTCTCCCTCCTTTTTTCCTCACAATAATGCGATTGCTGGTAGTGACATGAGGTTTGGAGAGAAATGTTTATATGGTCCAAGAATAAAACCAGCTTCCATGACTATGAGATGCACTATTTCCATACAGGCAATTTATGGGATCATTACAATTAGTCTAGTACAAAGTGGTCCCACAGGGACCTATTTAAGCTGCAGTCAGAGAAGAGGGGATAGGTTTTATTACTAGGGTTGTAATCACTGTGTGTGTTCTTGAAAGTAATAAAACCACATTGAAATTATTCCGTAATTTAGACTTTTAAAAACTTTACATGCTCCTCCCCCATTAGGATAGTAGATGAGTGGCCTGGTGTATGTTTGTGCCCCCCACCCCTGCACTGAGTGAGCACAGATGTGGGCACAGATGAATGTTCACAGCACTCACAACCAGTAATCCAGTAAGTGTGAATGTGAATGGATGCACGCAAATGTCACAAGCATGCAAGTGTAAGAGGTAGCAGGTATGACACCTTCTTCCGCAGGGAGAGACCACAGAGTGGAGGAGGCTGGGTTTGGGGCATGGGGGGAGATGTGGCTTTCTCTAAATCAGGATCACACCTCCTCTCTCTTGAGCCAAAGCAGTGACCCTAGAGTCCAGCAGAGGTTTGGAGCCCAGTTCCGCCACTTTTGTAGTCTTGTGTAACCTTGAGCTGTCCCTCAGCCTCGGTAGGTGGCAGCTTTCTCACCCACAAAAGTGGTTTGGACTTTATAAGCCTGCTGTAGGATTAAAGAAATGATGGAAGGAAAGTGCTTACAGACCTCTGAGCTTAGAGAGGGACGTAGTAAATGTTGTGAAGGTGGATTCAAGGGGTGGTTGTTAAACTCAAGGAGGGAAGCTCTGAACCTCTCCTCCACTGAGCAGAGATCAGGGAGTTGGACTCCCAGGCACTCCTTTTCCTTACTTGGGGTGTGTGTGTTGGGGGGGGGGGAGAGCATTATTAAACTATCAAAGTGTGTGTGTGTGTGTGTGTGTGTGTGTGTGTGTGGTTTTTTGTCCCCAAACAAGGAGACCAGTTCTCTTAATCATTGGAGTTTTAGGATATACTCTCGGAAGCACCAACAGCCTCTTCTTGGCTTTCCCCCTACCCACTCCCCACCCTCTGGAGCCACAGCAAACAAATCCCACACCCAGCCTGAGCTTCCCGCTCCCACAAATGCATCATTTTTTAGCAACAGTAAACAAATCCCCAAAGACTCATGTCATTGTTATCATGTTTAGATAAAGATCTGGCCAATTGGTGTCCACGCTGGAATGTAGATAAATCAGCTGCCCTGGACCTACCCCAGTGGGGGGTGGGTGTCCCTCTCCTACCCTGCCTCAGCCCACTGCCCTGCACGCCTCTCCTTTTCTCTTCTGGTGTGGGAGAACATCTGGTCTTCGAAATCGCATGGTTTCTAATCTCTTCGCTCTGTCGCAGATCTGCTGTGTGACTTCAGGCAAATCCCTTATCCTCTCTGAGCCTGTTTCCTTTTCTGTAAAGAGGAGTTAATGATTACTGCCTCTCAGGATTGGGAAGGAGCAGCGGTAATCATAGAAATAATACTGCTGATAACAGTCACAACAATAATCCTCCCATCGGGCATGTGGATAACACTGCCTACCATTCAGGGCTTTCCTACAAGCACACCATAAGGCTCAGTGACCAAGAGCCTCCCCACTCACCAACTCAAACAGAAACAGTCAGACTGTGGGCAAGCTGCCTTGGTGGGCTTGGGAGAGTCCTGGGTATGAAGATCGGAGAATGGTACCAGGCCTATTGTAAACTCTTCTCAGTGTCCACCGTTGTTATTGTTTCTGCTTCCTGCAACAGGTTTTATCTAGAGCCCTAGTAATGTAACCCCTATATAGAGGAGGAAACTGAGGCTTTGGAGAAGGTAAGGGACTAACTCGCCCAAGGTTAGGTTCCTTGCCTTCCACACTGAGCTCTCTGTCTTTGTTCCTCTCCCTTCCCTGGCCAGCCCCAGTGTTACCAGGCTGAGCATTTTGTGAATTCCTGCCGGGTGCTGGATAGCTCATCCCCACCGCAAATTTTCCAAGGCCTAGGCAGTAGTCCACAGGCTCTGGGATTTCCTTGAAGCTGCCTTGAAGATAAACATGCCTTGGCGGTAGGGCTGAGCTTCGTGTAGCCCCCTCTCCTCTTCTCCCTATCAGCATGCCCTCATAGCTGCTTCCTTTCTCCCCATCTCTGTCCTTTTTCGCTTTCTCTTCACAAAGAAGAGGGCCTGCCTGCCCTCTGTTCTGCCTTCTGGGCACATGCCATGAAGTTAATATTAATCATGATAATAAACCTTCTGCTGGTGAACAAAGCATTCCACATGCATCATCTCTTCCCTATTGTTACGAGATCCCCATGGTATAGACATTATTGCTTTCTCCCCCTCATTTTAGAGTCATGGATATTGAGGCCCACAAAAATGAAATGACTTGTCCAAGGTCACAGAGCAAGTAAGAGGTGGATGCGAGACTTCCAGGCCTGTGTGCTAGATGCCATGGCAAGTCTCCAAGGCCTGGGTGGGCTGGAGAGAACGCCTTACTCCAGCCCAACTCCAGGAACCTGGACTCCATGGCCACCTGACCTCAAGGAGAACTTCCCTTGAGCAGATCTTCCCCCACAACGTGGGTCTGGGAGCAGCTCCTCCTGGCTTGGCCCAGGCGTCCAGTGTCTGCAGCTCCGAAGCCAGAGCAGGGCCGCTGAGGCCCCTGGGAGCGCTTTGAACCACCAGCTCCTGGGCTCCCAGAACAGGCCAAGGGCTTCTCTAGGCGTCTCCCCTCCTTCTTTGTCCCGACATCCCAGGCCACTTTGCCCACGCCCTCCACAGAAGTAGGAACTTCCCACTGGAAAATCACCACAGCCCGGTGGGGCCAGGGACTCGCTGGAGCCAGGCACGTCCTAATCTGAGCCAGTGCCTGCACTTCGGGTGTGCACCGTGCGCTTCCTGGCGGAGAGTGGTGGGTTCAAATCCTGTCTCCACTCTGTCCCTGGGTGAACTCATTAATGCTGAGCCCTGCTTTCCTGGTTTGTAGACCTGGGAGTACTAGAAGTACCTACCTCATAGAGGATTAGAGATCGCCTTTGTGAAGCACTTAGCGCGGTGCACAGCTCACTAAATGTTAGTTTTTATTGACCCCGGGACTAGTGGAGGTTGATTTTTCCTGTTTCTAAGTGTGAGCTCTGCGCCCCTGAGCGCACCGAGGTCTCGATGGGGCAAGGTGGGGAGCCTGGTGGCACCCGGGGGCTGGACACTTAGGCGCGCGAAGTTTTGGCGAAGAGCCGGGTTGACTCCCTTCGCGCTGTGTTTGGGGCCGGGCTCAGGCGGTGACGTTAACTCGAGCCCCTGGCGACATGGCGTTCTGGGCGTGAGCGTCTTGTCCCGAGCCGCGTGCATGTCCAGGCCTGTGCGTGTCAGGAGCCGGGTGGCCCTTGACGCGCCTGCGGGGACCTCACCTGCGCTGGATTTAGATTTCAGCGGGGACAAGGACCTCCGGTTTACCTGACAGATGCGTGGTGTCCACGCTGTGTACACAAACCCGAGCGAGACTGGAGTCCCGGGTGTTCCGCCTCCTGCTCATCGAACAATTTTCGCTATTAATGGTTATTTTATTTATATCGTTAGAATTGTCCCCCCGGGTCTGTTTACACCAACGTCTGGCCGTCCCGGCCGCAGTGTTTGGACAGCGGATTACACTAATGGATGGCGAGCCGAGCCGGGAGGGGGGTAAGAAGGCGAGGCTGGAAAGGCGCTCCGGGCCGCCGCGCGGGGTGGGCCTCGAGGGAAGAGGCACCAGGCCTCTCCGGGGCTCGACCTCTGACCTTAGGAGGGAAGGAAACGTGTCTGCTAGCGATAGGAAGCTTCGGCCTCCGGTGAGGTGGAGGCTGGAGGTGCCTGCTCCTGGGTTGTGTGTGTTGGGGGCGGGGGGACCTCTCTTCTTTCAAGGCTACTCAAAACTCGAGGTCGTCCTGCTTGGGTGCGCACACGTCAACAAGTAAACAAGACTTGGAGCTACCAGGACGGCGGCCGCTTTGATTCCCTCCTGTCGGTGGCAGCCAGCTTAGTGCTCTGGCCTCCAAATCCGGATTATGGCTGAGCCCTGGGCGCCTGGCGGCCGGCAGGGTTAGAGCTGCCTTCAAAGGGGGCCGCCCAGCAAGCGCACAGCTCCCCAAACTGAGTCCTAGGTGCGCACCCCCATGCCTAATGAACACTCTGGGGGGCAAACCGAGGCCTGCGCACCCACCAAGCGCAGTGGAAAGTTCGCCATCGCAAAGCGGGCAAGGCGCATGCTCCGGGGCCCAGGGCCAGTGAAGGTTTGGGGGATCTGGCAACCTTCAGCTTGAAAAGACTAAGCCTGGAGTTCCTGGCTTTAGAGCCAAATGTCTTTGCTACAGGACTAGGGCCGACGTGTAAAAATATCTAGCATTTAGTTAGCGTTTACTATGCGTCAGACACCATGCCAAGGATTTGTACCGTCCCCAACAATCCTGGGAATTATGATCTCATTTTACAGAGGAGGAAACAGGCAGTTTAGGTAATTTGGGCAAGGCCTCACAGCTAGTGTGGGAGTTAGAACCCTAACATTCAATCCAGCCACAGAACTAGTGCGCTAGTTCTCAACACTTTGGGGTTGGAGCACCTGTTTGGGACCTGATGTAAGCCATGGACCCTCTCCTTGGGAGAATGCTCCTAGGCTCGTGCGGCCATTTCAGGGGCTTCTCAAAATCCCCCAGGCCCGCCCATGGCCATTTGATAATTTTGGCTTTACAGGCTTTACAAATTGCTTTTGATCTAATTTCTTAACAGTGAACATAGACTACGAAGGTAGTACTTTTTATATACGTTTTATAACTGAAGATTCTTGGAGCTCAGGTCACACAGATCTGGGTAAATGACGAGTTGGCCTCTCAGGTCTTTGGACTCCTTAGCGTCTTCGGGTGCGCTGCTTCTCCAGTCTCCCCAGACGGTCTCCGCAGACCCTGACGTTCTCCTTTGCCTTCTCGCTTGGCTCTCACTTTTTTCTCCTCCGCCCGGAGGATCTGGGTTTCTTGGGGGCCTCTGCAAGGTACTCCGCTGGTGGGGGCGCAGCGCCAGGACCCCGTTGCCCTGTGCTCTGTGGGCCGCGCTGCCAGGACGCGCGCTCCGGTAAACGGTTTATCTAAAGAGAACTTCTGTTTCTCGTTCGCTGTCGGGAGTTGCCCTGCAGCCAGCAATGAAAAATGCGCCTTTTCCCGAGACTCTGGCGCTGGTGATTTATGTGGGAACCGTCCTCACCCTCGAGGCCTGGGCTGCTCAGCCGGGCCTAGGGGTGGAGGGCGAGGGCCCGCCTGGAAAAGAAGCCGGTGCCTCGTCCCCTTCCAGCGCCCGCTTTTATGGCGCCCCCCTTCACCTCTACCTCCAGGACATTTTACAGCCGCTCCCCCAGGGAGCTGAGCGCTTTATCGCGGTAAAGTAAACACCATTATCCCAGGTCCATTAACACGGAGGTTTTGGCGTTGTAAATAGACTGTGAGAGGGAGAAGAGCAGCCCCCGCGAACTCCCTTGTAAAACGGTAAAGGTTCTCCAAGATTTATGGTCGCTGATTGGCACCCCAACCTCCTAAGAAATCCCAGTCTTGGACAAAGCCAGAAGGTAGGGCATTCCCCTAACCTAGGAATCCCTCCCTGGGTGTTAGGAGTTCAAGGATAGGGAGTCCCCAGGACGTGTCTAACCCAGTCATTAATTTCCTGTAAGTCACAAACCCAGGAATGCTGATTCCTTTCTGGCTGTGGATGTATGGATAAACTCCGAAGCTCCCCAGGAGCTCCTAGAGAGCAACCAGTGTGGATGGTGCCAGGGGCCAGGATGCTTGTGTTTCAGGCTCCTTTCTCATTTGTAAACCGGATAGTGCTTTCACCAGCTACTTAGGAGTCTATAAAGCATAGGAGACTTATAACTGGTGGGCACTGCCCAAACACCCTGTCACCTGGCAGTCATTTTGCCAGTTTGTATGGTCTTGCTTTTGCTTCTCTTTCCAAAAGGGAATGCCCTCCTTATTCACTCTTGGGCCAGTCTGTATAGGAAATCAAGTAAGGATGATGGTGCTGGCACACAGCAGAGTAGACAGTCCTTGCTGTCTGCCTCAGTTTCTCTTTCTGATGACTGTCTAGTAACCTGTTCCAGGAAGTTTCTGTTCATCGAGGGTATGATTATGATTTTCTTACCCACTCAGGTCAATATTTATACTGACAAAACAGGACTTTGAACTAGGAGAGGTAGCTCTGGTTGATTGAGAAAACAAAGGGACAAATTCTCCAGGCCAAGGGAAGCTTCAGTAGAACCCAGACTCTCCTAATCTTTGCCAAGGTCATTTTCAGGACACAGTCCATGCCGGGAGGCAGCTCAGTAATTCTTGTGAGATCCTCCACCTGGCTAATGAGTTGGCTTTTGGGAAGAAAGGGCAATGAGGAAAAGCAGGGAGCAGAAGGTGCCAGAAATTGTTTTTGGTCTTTGGCATAACTAGCTCTATCTAAAGGAGCTTTTAACCATTTCTTTTTCTGTGCCAAGGACCTCTTTGACAACTTTGACAAAAGTTGGTCTGGTGAAGCCTATGAGACCCCCCCCCCCAGAATAATATTTTAAATGCATAAAATGAAATACACACTATAATATTAAATTACAGTTATCAGAATATATATTTTTTAATGGTGGTATATTGGGCACCTGGATAGCTCAGTTGGTTAAGTGACGGACTCTTGATTTCAGCTCAGGTCATGATCTCATGGTTTGTGACACTGAGCCCCATGTCGGGCTCTGCACTGATAGTACAGAACCCACTTGGTATTCTATCTCTCCCTCTCTGTCTGCCCCTCCCCTGCTGGTGCTCTCTCTCTCTCTGTCTCTCTCAAAATAAATGAATTAATTAAAAAACTAGTGGTATAGTATTATATGTGCATTTTTTTTTGAGAGAGAGAGAGAGAAAGAGAGCAAGCAGAGGAGGGGCAGAGAGAGAGAGAGAGAGAGGGAGAGAGAATTTCAAACAGGCTCCCCTCCCAGTGCGGAACCTCATGTGGTGCTGGATCTCACAACCCTGAGATCATGACCTGAGCCAAAATCAATAGTCTGACGCTTAACTGCTTAACCAGTTAAGCCACCCAGTCACCCCTGTGCTTCCTTATTAATTGATTAAATAACAAAAGCTAGTGGCAGGTCTAAAACAACCATAATTTCAAAGTTGTGATAAATACAAATTGCCTTCAAGGTCTGCAGCAGCAGTAACGTGCGGACAATATTAAGGATTTCTATTAGTGACAAAGTCACAGGTACTACTAATACTACTGAGTTTGTTGCCTACATTCAAAAGTAAAGGGAATGCTAAATTACAGTTAGAGCTAATAAAACATAGGGGTGCCTGGGTGGCTCAGTCGGTTAAGCGTCTGACTTTGGCTCAGGTCATGATCTTGCAGTTTGTGAGTTCGAGCCCTGCATGGGACTCTGTGCTGATGGCTCAGAACCTGGAGCCTGCTTCAGGTTCTGTGTCTCCCTCTCTCTCTGTCCCTCGCCTGCTCGCTCTCTGTCTCTGTGTCTATCTCTCTCTTTCAAAAATAAATTAACATTAAAAAAAGAACTAATAAAACATAAAGATGTATTTTTCCCCCTTCAAGTTCGTGGATCTCCTGAGTGCAATCCTCAGGTCCCTTGGGAATCAATAAACTGCCAGGGTAAGAACCACTGGTCTAGGGTCAAAGTTTAGACCACTTAATCTCAAGAAGTGGTCTTTGGATCACCTGCAACAGAATCTTCTAGGGGTGTTAGAAAATTCTGGG
The DNA here is from genome assembly GCF_014898765.1 of Herpailurus yagouaroundi. Taxonomy (NCBI): domain Eukaryota; kingdom Metazoa; phylum Chordata; class Mammalia; order Carnivora; family Felidae; genus Herpailurus; species Herpailurus yagouaroundi. The sequence continues at coordinate 38,887,888 of NW_024412404.1, read as the reverse complement.
GCCCCTCCTGAGATCTGGGTAGACCCAGAAAAATGTGTTTTAAACTTAATAATCAGAGGACTGTTTTCATGCAAAGTATGAGAAGAGCTGCATCAGGGCCTCACTTTGGTTGGCTGCTCGGATGGTGAGAGGAAGGTCCCATGATGAGGGGTGGGACAGCAAAGTGGGGATTCTGGGTGGAAGCTCTTCCATGGAGACAACTTTGAGGTGGTGCTCATCAACTTAGGGGGTACAGCAAGCTGGGGCACAGGAAGACACCAGGGAAAGAAGCTGGAATAGGACATTTTGGTGAAGGGTTCCAACGTGATGGCAGAGGCTATGGGAAAAAATCCAGATATTAAATGGTCCCCTGTATTCCACATCAGAATAGAAACTTGCCAAAGGCCACATTGCTAGTGGCAGAAGTAGGTCTATCAGTCCACTCTACTGAAAGGCCAAGTTTAGTCCTCACAACTGCTGGTGTTGAGTTCAGGGCACAACACATGGTCAGCGGCAAACCACATCCCTGTGGCCCTATATAAACTTTTCCATCAGCTCTCTTCACTGGCTTCCTTTTTGCTTCCAGTGCTCGTGAGTTCTGAGCTCCTTTACAGTGTCTTACCACGTTAGCATATTTGGAGGTTTCATTCATTCACTCACTCAATGAATGCTACAGACCAGGCCTGGTCCCAGGTAACTATAAAAGATACATAAATGAGTAAATAGATGACTACTATCCTTAAGAGATTTTCACAGACACCTGCTCTTATCACCACCAATCTTAAGTAACCCTGAAAAGCAGCAAACCTCTTTTGACCCAGGTCTGCAACCACCAGAGACAAAAGAGGTCTTACTGGAAGGGAGGAAAAGCTTGCAGTATAGTGATTGGTTGGGGACCTGTATTTTCTATTGTAAAAGGTGACTAGTTAGACCATGAGGTTTGATAAGCACCGGTATAATGTCAAAATGTTGAACCAAGTGGTTCTGAATGTAAAAAATGTGCGAGATATACCCAAACATGACACTTGAGGATAGTTACAACATTGCTGGCCCCAGATCAAGCAAGTGATTATAACAGACAGTGCAAGAGTGAACACAACTCTACCTAACCAATTTTCACCTGGCCTGAGCTTCAACAGTAACAGTACTGTTTGCCTCACTCTGTATTCTCACACATGTCTTCATCAGGGTCTCACATCACACTCTCATAGATAGCAGGTGGGTCTGTATGCAGAATTTAGAGTTTAATAAAAACAGGAAAGAGTGGAAAGGGAATAGGGTCTAGAGTCAGAAGATTTGGGTTCAGTTCTGTTCTGTCACTTAGAAAATTTCTGACTTGGGCAAATAAGTTGAATATGAGTTTTCTCTGCTAAATGAGTAGAACAATACCTATTTCAGAAACTTGTTGGAAGTAGTCAGATAATGTATGCTAAAGGTGCTTTGTAAACTGTAAGCCACTCTACAATGTGAATAGTTTATTATATGCTTTTGGAGCCAGACAGACCTGGATTCCAAGCCTGGCATGGACCACTTACTTGCCATTTGTAGAAGTTATCTAACTTTGCAGGCTGAGTTTCCTCATCCATTAAATGAGGCTCATAATACCCATTTCTCTGGATCATTCTTCTAAGAGTTAAATGAGATCATTGTGTGTGAAAGAGTATCCATCAGGGACGGCTGGCTGGCTCAGTTGGTGGAATGTGTGACCCTTGATTTCAGGGTTGTGAGTTTGAGCCCCATGTTGGGTGTAGAGATTACTCAAAAATAAAATCTAAAAAAAAAAAAAAAAAAAAAAAAAAAAAAAGAGTATCCATCATATTGTAAAGCAGTCAACAGCCATTCCCAGGTTGTTAGCACTGAGATGACAGTGACTGTGTCCTATTTATCTTTGTGTCCTTAGAATGTAGCAGAGTACTGCAAACAGTAGACTCTTAACTTTGGTTGAATGAATGATTAAGGAAGCTGTGTATATCTGTCATCAGGCACAGCATCAGCTATACTTACACAAAGTCCTCATTGACCAAGCAGAGCTACTTCTGGGTCAATTTCAACCTCAGTTTCACCCTAGTTGGCCCATTGCATTCACCCCTCCCCCTGGAGGAAGATGGGTCATGATGATACTCAGAGAGTCAGTAGTAGCAAATGGTTCCTGCACATGGCTTGGGAAAAAGATACAAGTTTCTAAATTAAATTCATCAATCAAGCAGTCAAGCAAGAAATGTTTATTGAGTTACTCCTGTGTACTAATGCTGCTCTAGATGCTGGACATTCAGCAATAAATAAGACAGACAAATTTTCTGTCATCAATCCTTTTATCCAGTACAAAGAGTAACACCTAGAGTTGCTGTGTCTTTACTGACTTTCTTTTTGAGATGAGTGCACTTGAGAATCTAGAGGTTGAAGCGCAGGAAAGTTGCTGTAGTGACTGTGCCAGGAAGGGTGGTCTTTGAGGAATTCAAGGATATACAAAGGCCTGCCGAATCAAGCATAATGTAGTCACACACACTAGTCAATTAGGACACAATTAACAGAGGGAAAAAGAGGAAGAGGGAGAGACGGCAGAGGGAAAATTGAATTCATCTTCTATTGTTTCTGTAACAAATTACCACAAACTTAAGGATTTAAAACAACACAAATGTATTACCTTACAGTTCTATAGATTAGAAATTTGACATGGGTCTCCCCCAGGCTAACATCAGTGTTAGCTCTTCTAGACGTTCAGGGGGAGAATCTATTTCCTTGTCTTTTCCAGATTCTAGAGGCTACCCCCATTTATTGGCTAATAGCCTCTTTCCTCCATCTTCAAAGCCAGCAATGACAGGTTATGTCCTCCTCAGCTGCCACCTCACCGGTTCTCTCCTGACCCTTCTTCCTTAGTCAAGTCTCACTCTGACCACACTTGGTAAGGTCTCACTCCTATTAAGGTTTCATGTGATTAGGCTGGGTTCACCTGGATAATCCAAGACAATCTCCCCATATCAAGGTATGTACCCTTAATCACAGTGCAAAGTTGCCATGTGAAGTAACATATTCGCAGGCTCCAAGGATTAGGGTGTGGGCATCTTTACAGACCATTAGTCTGCCTATCAGAGAGGGAGGGAGAGAGAGAGAGAGAGCAGGTGCAGGGGGTGGGGGAGGGGAGAAAGAGGGGGGCAAGAAACATTTGCCTGGCGTCTTTTACAGAAAAATGGACTTCCAATAACTGAAAGATGAAGCATTAAGAATGCATCAAAAAGACAAGACATAACAAGTGTTGATGAGGTGAGGATGTGAAGAAAAAAAGAACCCTTGTGCACTTTTGGTCAAGAATGTAAACTGGTACAACCATTGTGGAAAATAGTATGGAGGTTCCTCAAAAAATTAAAAATGTAAATATTGTAGAATCCAATAATTCCACTACTGGGTATTTACTCCAAGAGAACAAAAACACTAATTCACACAGATATATGCACCCCTATGTTTATTACAGCATTATTTACAATAGCCGAGATATGGGAGCAACCTAAGTGTCTATCAGTAGACAAATGCACATAAAAAGATGTCACACACACACACACACACACACACACACACACAGGAATATTATGCAGTCATATAAAAGGATGAGATCATTCCATTTGTGACAACATGAATGAATCTAGAGGGTATTATGCTAAGTGAAATAAGTCATACTAAGAAAGACAAATGCCATATAATTTCACTCATATGTGGAACATAAAAAAACAAAATAAACAAATAAACAAAAAGCAGAATCAAACCTATAAATACAGAGAACAAACTGATGATTGCTAGAGGGAAGAGGGGGGTGAGGTATGGGCAAAACGAGTGAGGAGAGTGGGAGATACAGGCTTCCAGTTATGGAATGAATAAGTCATGGAAATAAAAGGTGTAGCAAAGGGAATATAGTCAATGCTATTGTAATAGTGTTGTATGGTGACATGTGTCCTGAGCATAGCATAACATATACTGAAGTTGAATCACTGTGTTGTGATCTAATCACCTGAAATTAATATAACATTGTGTGTCAACCCTACTCAAAACAAATTTCTCAAAGAATTAAGAATGATCTAACATTCAACATTTTCTAGTAGATCATAGTTTACTTTTGCTACACATTCAGCAGCTGTAGACATAACACATGATACTCAAAGCACAAGCCAGTGCTTCTACCCCTCTTCTCCTTCAGGAGTACTGTGCTACATGCGGGCTACCTTTGAGTGTGCAGGAAATCAACTCCTTGTTAATTATGCTTTATCTATGTCATATTTCCAGGTTTCCATGTGATACAAGATGAACCCCAGGCAAAGCTGCAGGAGAGCTGATGTTTGTCTTTGGTGCCACTCTTGTCTTTACCATTAAACAGACTCCTCTGCTTAAAAGCCTATATGCAACTGTCTGAGGATCCCCCCCCCCCTTTTTAGAGGTACATATATGGAAAAAAGGCTGAAAAGAGTACTCCAAAATGATAGTATTTGTTAGGTGGTAAGATTGTGGATTTCCTTCTTATTTCTCTTTTAAACGTTGTCTACTGTTCTTTTTATCAATCAATATAAAGGTATGTTCACAAGTGTTAGCCATTTGATGGAGAACTCACTTTAAAATATGGAATTGAGAGTTGGAGAGCAAGATTTAGATTTTATACTTTTATTTCTGAGGAGACAGCTTTGCCCAGAAGTGAGGAGTGTGAAGTCTGGGTTGGAGTCCTAATTCCTCCAATGTACAACCTAGTGGACCTTGTACAAGGGACTCAGTTTCTTCAGGTGTAAAATGAGGAAACCGAATAGCTTTTATCTCATGGTGTTGCTGTGAGAATTAAATTGCAAAACTGTATACAAAACACTTAGGCTGGTGTGCCTGGCACATACCAGGCTTTCAATAAACATGAATTGTTGCCTTTAGAGCTCGAACATTCCTTAATCCAGCCCTCAAAGCAAATAGCAAATTTAATATTAGGGACAGTGGGGGTGGTCATGTTCACAATTTCTGAATGTGGCAATTATGGGTAAACAGAATGTGTTTCCATTTGAGAACCTTCAATTTGGGTGAAAAGCCCATAAGTGACTTAATTATATAGACGAATCCTATCGGTAATGCAGGATATTAACGCAAAGAATAAAAAAATAGTCTTTCAAGTTTATTCACTTATTATTTATGGAGCCCTTAATATTTTCCAGGCTCTCTGGAGGCATGCCTCTGTCCCAATAAGTTATAGTGTACAAAGAGAGAGAAGAAATGAACACAGATAGTTACAGAAAGAGGTAGAATAGATAACAGGTAGCCTGGAAGGTTAAAGAAGGAGGTTTCCCTGGAGGGTGGAGAGATTTGAGCAGGGCCTTGAAGAAGGTGGGTTTTGACGAGGTGATTTGGTGGTAGGAGGACAGTCTGGGTTATCCTGCCAACATTTTCAGGGTACAAGCTTTCAGGGTACAAGCTTTCACCAGCGCAAAGATTACGAGCATGTCATTCCCAAGAGCTATGGTTTTTGAAACAGGGCAGAGTTTCGATATACTCTTATAATAGTTCCTAAAGTGATAAATACACAAGGAACTTAATAACATAAGATGCTTGTATTATACAGCCTCTCAAAAAAGGCGTGTATCAAAAATATATTCACAAAATGATCTCAATGATTTAAAATGCACAGAAAAAAAGATGATGGGAAATACTTAAAAATGTTAATATTTATTGAATCTAGGTGTTGGAATTATGGATTTTCCCTCCCCTTCTATATAGTTATTAGTGTGTATGTGTACTAAGTACCCAGAAAGGAGTGTGCAAAACACACATTTATTAATAACAATAATATAAAAATTTATGAGCTCACCACGAAAAAAATTATAGGTGTCACAAAGTCTCCTGTGTGCTCATCCCCAAATGTATACCTTCCTTTCCCCTTGGATAGTATTAACTATTTCCTTAGAGTTATTCAACCTATGTGTGTATCCCTAAACACAATATTGCTTAATTTGGGGGAAAAACCAAGTGTCTAACAAATCTAGCTGTGTGAGAAAAGGACAACGTTGCCACTATTTATGAAGGCTCCCAGGAGGGAAGGTGAACAGTCTCTGGGTCATAGTCCTCCTATGGCTTTCTTATTTTTGAGAGAGAGAGAGAGAGAGAGAGAGAGAGAGAGAGAGAGAGAATGAGCACGTACGCACAGTGCAGGACTCAATGTAGGGCTCAAACTCATGAACCCTGAGATCATCACCTGAGCCAGAGTTGGATGCTTAACTGACTGAATCACCCATGTGCCCCCTCCTATAGCTCTCTTAAAAGTTTACCTGAACCACCTGGAAGAAGTCAGTGGGCAAGACCACAAAGGAGTCCTGAACTCTAAGGGCTCTGGAACCAGGGAATCTAAGGGCTGTAGTATGAGATAGGGAGAGGATGTCCAGTAGATAAACATGCTCTGTATGTTTTGCTTCTAAGCACCAACAGTTTCTTTCTAATGCTCTGGATCCCAGAAGATGTCCATGGGGTGAAACAAATGTCTTCTGTTGGCGCGTTTGGCTAGCATGGAAGAGAGAACTAGGATTTGATCCACACATGACCAGTGCAGAATCTGGACCAGGATTACTTGGGTACTCTCTCCTCAGGTTAAAAAGATGATATAACGGCAGAGGAAATCCTGGCGATGCCTGTGCTAAGAATGTCTGGTCCTTGGATCTCATTGCTCAGCCTGAACTAGGATTCCCTCTTCATTGGGGGAAAACCGTTCTCTTGGGATCCCCAACAATTGGGGACCTCTTAGACATTCCATTCACCCCTGTCCTAGGTTGACTTACTGGTTTACTTTATACCATGTTACTGCTTTATTTTGTAGGAGCCCTGCTTCCAAGAGCTTTTGAAAAAAGGGTACAAGGAAGGAAGTCAACAATTTAAGACATTGAGTATCTTAAAATGACTCTTACATTCATATTTGATTCATTGCTCAAACTGTTTCTATCTGAAACTAGTTTCTATCTGAAACTAGAATTCTTTTTGGAAAATATTTTTTCTTCAGAATTTGGAAAACAATGCTTCATTGTCTTCTAATTTCCTTGTTAGTGTTGAGAAGTTCTCATCTCAGTCACCTGTATTTTCTCTCTGGAACCTTGTAGAAACTTTTCTTTTCACCCAGTGTTGTGAAATTCCATAATAATGTGCCTAATGTGGGTCTGTCTTCATCTATTGTGTTAAGCAGTTGGTAGACCCTTTAAGTATATCAATTTGTGTCCTTTGGTTTTGGAAATTTTCTTGGATTATTTTATTGATTATTATCTTCTCCATTTTTTCCTCTTATATTATTTGAATATTGAGACTTTCGGATTGATCCTCTATTTTATTTTTCTTTTCATTCCTCTTTTTAATCTCTGACTTTTTGCTCAACTTTCTGGGACTTTTTTTATATATGTAATTTATTGTCAAGTTAGCTACCATAGAGTGTGCTCTTGGCTTCAGGAGTAGATTCCCATGATTCCTCACTTACATTCAACACCCAGTGCTCATCCCAACAAGTGCCATCCTCAATTCCCATAACCCATTTCCCCCCCACTCCCATCAATCCTCAGTTTGTTATCTGTATTTAAGAGTCTTTTATGGTTTGCCTCCCTCTCTGTAACTATTTTTTCCTTTCCTTTGCCCCATGGTCCTCTGTTAAGTTTCTCAAATTCCATATATGAGTGAAAACATATGATATCTGTCTTGCTATGACTGACTTATTTCACTTAGTATAAGACTCTCCAGTTCCATTCACATTGTTGCAAATGGCAAGATCTCATTCTTTTTCATTGCCAAGTAGTATTCCATCATATATATATATATATATATATATATATATATATACACACCACATCTTTATCTTTTCATCAGTTGATGGACATTTGGGCTTTTTCCATGATTTGCCTATTGTTGATAGCACTGATACAGACATTGGGGTACGGGTGCCCCTATGATCAGCACTCCTGTACCCTTTGGATGAATTCCTAGTAGCACTGTTGCTGGGTTGTAGGGTAATTCTATTTTTAATTTTTTGAGGAACTCCACACTGTTTTCCTGAGTGGCTGCACCAGTTTACATTTCTGTGAATTTTCTTGAAATAGCTTGGCTTTTCATCATTGCTTTTATTTATGCTTTTAATTCTCAAGAGTTCCTTTTAATTTTGTCCTCTGAATATTCTTTATTGAAACACACATCCATTCTTATTTCATGATTGCAATCTATTTTCTTATTTCTCTGAAGGTAATATTGATAATCTTGTTTTGTTGTGTTTTCTTCTGTCTGCATAACTGCTGTTTCTACCAAGTTACATTTTTTTTTTCTGCTTTAGGTTTGTTTGTTTGGCTCTTTGGTTTATGTTTTGGTCTTTGCATTTCACAACAATGGCTTTCCTCAGATGTCTGGTCATGCTTAAATGGTGGTGATTAGGAATGGGCACCTAAGATGCTGATCAGAGCTTCTGACAGGAGTGGAGTTTTGGACAGTGAGCTTCACCATCGCAGTGATCTGGGTGAGCTCTCTGTTACAGAGGTCCTGTGTAAAAATCTTGAGGTATTTCCTCTTGGGCTGGTCAAATTCTCAGGGAAGAATCTTCCAGTGTCCTACCTAATGCTGCCCGTTCTGAGATTTTGAGGGATTCTGTGTTATAAACTGGATTGGTTCTCATCTTCCCCCACTGCTAGCTTGGGATTCAGTTTTCTTGATTCTGTTATCTGTCCCTACTCTTCCAATTGGGAGGTAAAAAAAAAACAAAAAACAAAAAACTAAAGCACAAACAAAGGTAGTACTATGGTGGGAGGTTAAATTCTGTATTTGACATCTAATTTTCATTTCAGAAAGGAGTCAGACATGAAAAGAGGATGCAAAAAAATCAATTAAAATTAATATTATCTACATCCTAAATGTTCAGCTAACTCTTCAATCACCTGGGTGTAATGAAGAGACTCCCAGATTACCATAACAGCAGAAGGTCAAAGTTGGAAGTCACTTTAGAACTCATTCAAGCCTGACATGTGCTGAGCCAGTCACCCTGTATTTGATCCAGCAAACATTCTCTGAGCCATGTTTGCTTGACCTAATGCATGGATAGCTTGGATCCTTGAGCACACATCTCCCAGGGGAAGAGAGAACTCCCAGAAGTCTGGATCTTGAGGGATTTCAGAGGTGATCAGGGCATCAAAGCAAGCTGTACACAAGTTGCCTCATTAGGTTTTGCCTCTGCGGTAAAGTTCTGAACATTTGGGAAGGACTTGGTCCTGGAGGAGCAGATGATAGTGCGATTACAAGAAAAAATGGTGGAGGAACATCTTACCTCCTGTTGCCTCACCAGGGACAATTCAAAGCTAGAACCCCAATTTCCAAACCCATCATTAAAACCCATGCCATACAGTAAGTCAGTACAGAGTGTTGTTATTCCCAGTAGCCTCCATTGGTAAAATCATAGTAAAAAATAGGAATCAGAAGCTTCTAAAATTACTTTTGATGTTATTGTGGTTGTTCTTTCTTTAATAATTTCCTTTACCTGGTAATGTACTGACTTGATGCCACATTCTCTCTCTCTCCCTCTCTCCCTCTCTCTCTGTTTCATTATATTATGAATGGGTATTAAATTCATGTTTTTCAAATTTCAAGATGTAGGAGTCTCTTCTTTTGCAGTGTGCCCCAGCTCCTAGTGTCCTTGTCTAGCAGCAACCAGTGCTACATGCTTTTAAAATGTATCTTTCAAAAAAAAAGTATCTTTCAGAAGTATTTTGTGTACATACACATTCTTTTTCTTCCTTTTTGCCTGTTGCACAGGTGGTAGCATTCTACAGTTTAACATAGTATTCCATTGTGTGAATAAACCATAGTGCTTTCTGTCAACTCATTATTTAGGAGGAGTATTTCATCTCTACTTTTTCTTTTGAAGGTTTTATTTGCTGGTCTTTTCCTCACTCTTCTTTTAAATTTCTGTTTTTTTTTTAATTTTCTAAAATAGGCTATAAACATTTAGAATTTTAATTGCCAAATTATGCATTAAAAAGGTAAAAATAACTCTAACCAAATATATGAAAATGCCTATTTTGCGTTATTCGCAACAGCCAAAATATGGAAACATCCCAAATGTCTATCAGCAGTTACGAATGGATAAAGATAATATAGTATATACATACAATGGAATGTTATTCAACCTTAAAAAAAAAAAAAAAAAAGAAAAGAAAAGAAAACCCTGCCATTTGCGACCATATGGGTATACCTGGAGGACATTATGTTAAGTGAAATAAGCCAGTCATAGAAGGACAAATACTGCATGATTCTACTTACATGAGGTGCCTAAAACAGTCAAACTCATAGAAGCAGAGAATAGAATGGTGGTTACCAGGGTTGGAGGAGAGGGGAAATGGGGAGTTTTTGTTCGACTCGTATAAAGCTTAATTTAAGCAAGATGAAAAAGTTCTAGAGATCTTCTGTACTACATAGCACCTATAGTTAACAATATTGTATTGTGCACTTAAAAATTTGTTAAGAGTGTAGATCTCATATTAAGTATCGTTGACAGACATACACACACACATGCATGTGCACATGCAGACACAAGCAAACTTTTAGAAGTAATGGATATGTCTAGTTCTTTGTGGTGATGATTTCATGGGTGTATGCATATGTCTAAATTCATCAAGTTGTATGCATTAAACATGTCCAGTTTTTTGCATATCAATAGTACCTCAATACAGCTCTTAAAAAGAGAAAGTGCCCTTTTTTTCACAGCTTCACCAGTACGAGTTGGTCTCAATCTCTGAAATATGTGTTCATCTAATAGGCCGGCTTTCTTTCTTTCTTTCTTTCTTTCTTTCTTTCTTTCTTTCTTTCATTATTTTTTCTTTTTTAAAGTAAATGCTATGCCCAGCATGGGGCTCGAACTCACAATACTGAGATCAAGAGTCACATGCTCTACTATCTGAGCCAGCCAGTTCCCCAATTATTTTTTATTTTTTAAAAATGTTTATTTATTTATTTTTGAGAGAGAGCACACTCGTGCAAGTGGGGGAAGGGCAGAGAGAGAGGGGGAGAGAGAATCTCAACCAGGGTCTGTGCTGTCAGTGTAGAGCTCCATGTGGGGCTTGATCCCATGAACTGGGAGATCATGACCTACGCCTAAATCAAGAGGTGGACACAACTGACTGAGCCACCCAGGTGCCCCTTTATTTGTTTATTTTTAAATAACATTTTCCACAGTATAATTATACAAAGAATAAATGATCGCTAAATACAATTTGCAAAGTACGGAAAAACAAAATTAGACAACTAAAAGAAATAATCATAATCTCACCCAGCAACAACCAAGCTACAATCTTGGGGGAGATTTACTGCCAATGTTATAATTTATACTCCTTTATCTTCTTCTTTTTCTTTTTTTTTTGGAATAAATATGGTAACATACACTCTGTTTCTTAACTCACTTTTTTTTTTTTTTAAATTTTTTTTTTCAACGTTTATTTATTTTTGGGACAGAGAGAGAGACAGAGCATGAACGGGGGAGGGGCAGAGAGAGAGGGAGACACAGAATCGGAAACAGGCTCCAGGCTCTGAGCCATCAGCCCAGAGCCCGACACGGGGCTCGAACTCACGGACCGCGAGATCGTGACCTGGCTGAAGTCGGACGCCCAACCGACTGCGCCACCCAGGCACCCCTTTAACTCACTTTTTAAAGTTAGTATCATATGATGAACTCTTTCTGTATTATTACTTCCTTCTCTGTCTTTAATGCATTAACAATTAAAAAATTTTTAAATGTTTATTTTTGAGAGAGAGACAGAGACAGAGACAGAGTGTGAGTAGGGGAGGGGTAGAGAGACAGGGAGACACAGAATCCGAAGCAGGCTCCAGGCTCCATGCTGACAGCACAGAGCCCGATGTGGGGCTCGAACTCACTAACCATGAGATCATGACCTGAGCTGAAGTCGGACACTTAACCAACTGAGCCTCCTGGGTGCCCCAACACATTAACACTTTTTAATAAAAATTTGAAACATGTAAAAGTAGAATATCATAATGAACATACACATACACACTGCCTAGATTTACAAATTATTAACATTTTCCCATTTCACTCCATTTGTTTCTTTTTCTTTGCTAAGTATTTAAACATACTTCTTGGCCATTATGAAATTTTACCCTATATATGTTTTTCTGATTTTTTTTTTTTTAACGTTTATTTATTTTTTTGGGACAGAGAGAGACAGAGCATGAACGGGGGAGGGGCATAGAGAGAGGGAGACACAGAATCAGAAACAGGGTCCAGGCTCTGAGCCATCAGCCCAGAGCCCGACGTGGGGCTCGAACTCACGGACCGCGAGATCGTGACCTGGCTGAAGTCGGACGCTTAACCGACTGCGCCACCCAGGCGCCCCTGTTTTTCTGATTTTTAAAAAGTGTTTACTTACTTTGAGAGAGAGTGTGTGTGTGCAGGGGAGGGACAGATAGAGAGGGAAAGAGAGAATCCCAAACAGGCTCTGCGCTGTCAGTACAGAGCCTGACATGGGGCTTGATCCCATGAACCATGAGATCATGACCTGAGCCAAAATCAAGAGTCGATGGTTCAACCAACTGAGACACCCAGGGACCCTCGTTTTTCTAGATTTTAGTAAAACCATTTTTCCTCAGTTCTCTTCTTAATCTGTTATTATTCTAGGTGGTTTTATATGTTTGTGTGTGTGTGTGTGTGTATGTGTATATATATATATATATATATATATATATATATATATACATATATATACACACACACATACATACATATATATATAAATAATTATGTGATGTTATATGTGTAATTACGTGATGTTACATTATTTATCTATACTCTACACAACAGAATTATAGGGCTTCCCTGAAGCAAAATGGTAGACACAAGCAAGCTCATTGTCCTGAGGTACCCAGCACTTTTATCCTTTTTCTAGGGATTCTACAAAACCATTCACACAAAGTGGCTGGGAACCTAAAAAGAAACAATAAATAATGAAAAGCATGTAAGATTTTTTCTCAAGGCAACATTCTCTGCAAAGTACCTAGGGAAAACCTTAATATTCTTATTTCACAGACCATAAAACCAAGGTTCCATGAAGTTGAGAACTTGCTAGAGGCTACACACTACTGCACAGGAATTCAAACTCATCTTTTTACTTCAAAATCAAATGTTCTCCCCCCCAGGAGTTTTGTATCTTAAAAAAGGACCCTAAGAGGAGTGATGGCTTTACACACAGTGATGAGTCGGTAGTGTGGGATTCTGGGCTCTGGAGGAAGATATTTTGGGAAAGAACCACCTTTCCAAAGATCAGTTTCTCCCTGTTCCATCTGGAGTGGGGGGCAAACGCATGAGGTTCTTAGGGGAGGAAGCAGTTTGGGGAGATTTTGCAAAGGGACAGCTAAATGGTTTTGGGGATTTACTGGATGCTGGGAAAGAGGAAGAGGCATAAGAGAAGATGCCAAGGCTTGAGCTTGGATGAAAGGAAGAATTTGTGCTTGGAGTTGATTTTGGAGAAAGGATGACAGTACCGTTGACTTTGACATATTACCTTTGGAAAACATCTAGATAAAGGTGCTGAGTGGTCATTTGGAGATTCAAGGTTGCAGGTCAGGAAAGGAAACTATTAGCCTGTAAAGTTAGGAATCACTGAAGTAGAGATAATGGTAGGTAGAGGTCATGGCAGGAGATGGATAGAGACAGTGGAGAGTGAGAAGAGGAGAGTGCCAAGGATGAGGTCAAATATAGGGTCATCAGGAGAAGGAAGGAGAAAACCAACAACAAATGAAGGAGACAGAGAAGAAGCATCAAAGAAGAGAATGATAGCGAGATGGTGTAATATCACCAAAGTCTGATGAGGAGTCCCACCAAGGAATGCAGGGCTTATGAACAGATCAAAGGTTATAGGATGGTGGAGGAGGATGAGAACTGAGAAAGGTCATAGGATGTGTTGAGAGCTGAGCGTTCATTACTGAGTTGAGTAGTTTAGGGAAAGGAAGCATCAGGTTAAAGGGTTGTGAATGGGTTGAAGTATGGATAAAATAAACATGTATCACTCCATCACCTTATGCTCCTCTGGATACATAAGGGGTCACTGGCTCAAACCAGGACAAAGTAATGGGACACTCCTTTCTGTCTCCCTCCAGTGCCAAGTCCCAGCTTCTGTTCTCTTGCAAGTACATATTACATTCAAATCTGCTATCATTGTTCATTTAAACTACCTTCCTCCTAAATAAAAGTACTGGCAAGAGGTTATAAAACAAAGTTCTTTGCCCCTCACCCCCTATGTCCTACATAGTTTGTATGCTTCAAAATATTTATACTACCATAGTCCTGGTAATAATGAGAGGGAGGGAGTGAGAGAGGGAAATAGGGAGAGGGAGAAGAGAGGGAAAGAAGAGAAAGAGAAGAGATAGGAGAGAGAGGAAAGATAATGTGTGTGTGTGTTTAAATAAGGTATGACATTCACATAGGACAGTGCATACAGGTATACAGCTTAATGAATTTTTGTGCAGGATGTGCCTGGGTAGCCACTATCTACATCCTGATATAGAACATTTTCAGCACTCTAGGGGTACCCTCAATGCCCTTGGCTGTGATTGCAGAGAACTGGCCCAACTCCAGGGGTGAAACCATGGTAGGGAGAAGTCCTGACTTCAATGTTTAACTGCCCCTGAAGCGCAGGATGGCATAATGTTGGAAAGTGTGGACACTGGGCTATACCGGCTTGAATCTCAGTTCCATGACTTACCAGCTCTGTGACATTTGGCAACTTACTTAACATTTCTGAGCCCTGATTTCCCCTGTAAAACGAGGCAATAATGGTACCCACTTGAAGGGTGGTGGTGAAATGAAATGAGGCACTGAGAATACGGTCTGGCAGATAGTAAGCACTTAATAAATGTAAGCACTTTTTAAGCCCTTGGTGGGAATTCCACACACACTGCCAGAGCCAATGGAGCATATATTTGGCGGGAAGGGGGGGGGCATGTTGACCCTTCAAATCCCACGCTTAGCCATTTCCACTTGACAAGGAGCCAGGGCTTTCCACTGTGTCTCCCCCGTCTCTCCACAAGGTTTCTGTTTTGTCCTATGCCTGGGCACTGCACACACAGCTGAGGGAGTAGAGACGCCAAGCCAGGCTCTGGTGGTGACCTTATCAAGAATTTTCCATCATACCCACTGTGTCATCGGAAAGGCTTGCTCACTGTGCCGGCTAGTCAGCTTCCAGGGAAGTCATCAACAGGCTGGAACTGGGGTGTGTGTGACCCTTAGCTGCTCCCAGGGCTTTCCCCTTCCTTCTCCCCACCCTGGGCTCACCTCTGGAATTAGACCAGTTCTCCACAATCGCGGCCAGGGTGACAGCAAAGTGTGATGGATGGACAAGGAGCTGTGGAGTGGCAGGGTGCTTGGTCAGGAACCCAAGGCTGTGTTTATGAGAAGGAAGAGGCTGTTTCCTGGAGCAAGCATAATGCAGCTCTAAAAAAGGCAGGGGAAATACATCATGCGAGGGAGCATAACCCTGGGAGGGCCACTGGGAATCCGAGTACCACAGAAACCCTGGCAGGTCAAGGTGCCTCTGACAAGGCCTTTTTTATAGGCCATTTGCGTGAGGGTTTGCTGCTGTTCCCTGCAGAGCTGACAGCCACTCAAGGTCTCAGTGGGGAGGTTGGAAGCTAATCTTAGCTGTCATTTTCCAGACCTTCTCTACTGGCCCTGCTGATGCATTTAAAAAAGAAGTAACAAACTCTATTGTTTTTTTCTTAACTACAAAAATGATAATTTTGGCTGTTGACTCTCATACTGCTACAAATAGATTATCAGCTCCTTTCCCTCCTTCCAAACCCAGGGCAAAAGAAAGTTTAATGGGATACCCCCAATGGTCAAGAGAGGTATGAGAATGAGTTTCCCTCAAAGAGTGCTAATATTTCTGTTTACCTCTATGGATTTGTATCCCTCTGACTTCCCTGAAGATCATGCTAGGCTATAAAAAAGACTCAGGATAAAATAAGCATTCTGTATTAATTTCCTATAGCTACTTAACAAACTACAAAGTTAGTGGCTTTAAACAATAGAAATGTATTCTTTTAGATTTCTGGAAACCAGAAGTCTGAACTGAGTCTTATGGAGCTAAAACCAAAATTCCAGGAGGGCTGGTGCCTTCTGGAGGCCCCAGAGGATAACCCAGTCCTTGTCTCTTGCAGCTCTGGTGCTGGGTGGGAGGCATTTCTTGGCTTGCAGCCCCTTTCTCCATCCTCAAAGCCAGCAGGTGTGGCATCTTCTCTCTCTCTCCATCTGCTTGCCTTTGCCTTTGCTCCGTGGTCAAATCTCCCTCTGCCTCCTTTTTTCCCCTCATTTTTTTTATTGTGGTAAAATACACATAATATAGTTTGCCATCTTAATCATTTTTAAGTGTAGAGTTCAGTGGTATTAAATACATTTATAATGCTGTGAAACCATCACCACCATCCATCTCTATATCTCTTTTCATCTCATAAAACTCCATACTCATTAAACACGAACTCTCCATTTCCTGCTTCTCCCAGCCTCTGGCAACCACCATTCTACTTTCTGTCTGTATGAATCCAACTACTCCAAGTATCTTATGGAAGGAGAATCATACGGTATTTATCGTTCTGTGACTGGCTTATTTCACTCAGCGTAATGTCCTCAAGGTTCATCCGTGTTATAGTATGTGTCAAAATTTCCTTCCTTTAAAGGCTGAATAATATTCCATTGTATGTGTAAACCACATTTGGCTTATCCATTCATCTGTCAATGGACACTTGGGTTGCTTCCATGTTTTAGTTACTGTGAATGACGCTGCTGTGAACATGGGTGTGCAGGTATCTCTTTGACACTCTGCTTTCAGTTCTTTTGAGTATATATCTAGAAGTGGGCTTGGATCATATGGTGATGCTATTTTACTTAATTTAATTAATTAATTAATTAATTAATTATTTTATTTTTGAATGAGAGAGAGTACACACGCAAGCAGGGGACAGGCGGAGGAAGAGGGAGAGAATCATAAGCAGGATCCATGGCGAGCGCAGATCCCACGATTCCGAGATCATGACCTGAGCCGAAAGCAAGGATCGATCACTTAACCAACTGAGCCACCCAGGCACCCCTCTGTTCTTATTTTTTTTGAGGAACAATCAGACTGTTTTCCATAGCAGCTATACCATTTTACATTCTCACCAACAGTGTACAAGAGATTCCTTTTTCCCACATCCTTGCCAACACTTGTTTCTTTCTATTGTTTTGATGGGTGTGAGTGAGGTGGTATCTCACTGCCGCAGTTTTGATTTGCATTTCCATAAATAATCAATGCTATTGAGCAAGGTGCTTATGGGCCATTTAAATATCTTCTTTGGGGGCGCCTGGGTGGCGCAGTCGGTTGGGCGTCCGACTTCAGCCAGGTCGCGATCTCGCGGTCGGTGAGTTCGAGCCCCGCGTCGGGCTCTGGGCTGATGGCTCGGAGCCTGGAGCCTGTTTCCGATTCTGTGTCTCCCTCTCTCTCTGCCCCTCGCCCGTTCATGCTCTGTCTCTCTCTGTCCCAAAAATAAATAAACGTTGGAAGAAAAAAAAATTAAAAAAAAAATAAATATCTTCTTTGGGAAAATGTCTATTCAAGTCCTTTCCTCATTTTTGAATTGGGTTCTTACAGGACACTTGTGATTACATTGAAGGCCCATATGGATAATCCAGAATAATCTCCCCATTTCAAGATCCTACAAAGTCTCTTTTGTCATATAAAGTAACATTCACAGGTTTCAGAGATTAGGCCCTGGATATTTTTGATGGCCGTAATTCAGCCTATCACAACTTGTAACAACCATAGGAATTTATGGAGCATTTACTGTGTGCTAAGTATGATGTTACCCGTCTTAATGCAGGTACCCTTCTAATTCTCCAAATCTATAAAGTATGTACTGCTCCCAATTTGCAGACAATAATAGCTAATGGTCATTGGATTCTTAATATGTACAAGCTTTCTTGGACTTTGGATGTATTAACTCTTTTAACTCTCACAGCAACCTATGAGGTAGGTGCTGTTATTATCGCCATCTTAGAGATGGGGAAACTGAGGCATAGATAGGTTAAGTAATTTGCCCAAGATCTTCTAGTATTAGAAGCAAAACAGGAATGTGAACCTAAGCAAAGAGCTACTAAACCTTCTGCAAATTCAGCTTTGTTCTTCATACTTCCTCACAGAAGGTTTACTTGACTCTTCATGGTCTTTACTCCACTGTTGAGGTGAAAGTGGTAATGTGATCTGAGGGTCACCTGGAAGGTCAACTGGCCAAATATTAGGTTTTTTTTTCTTTATTGCCTGGGCATATTCCTTTGCATTTGATATTGCCCCAATGCCCCCTTTGAAATTAAACATTCTTAGAGGAGTAAGATACTGAGTCATTAATATCTATGTGAATAGGTCTACTGGGTAGTTTTTCTAGTAGAAAGAGAAGCATGAACTTGGAACGTTACAGAAGAGAGAGATGGGATGCTGGGGTCAAGAATCATGGAAGGGATGAAGGAATGGAGAATAAAATGGCCCAGCTTCTGCCCTGCTGAGGAGGGAGGGAGGATGTGAGAGAGCATGGCAGATGAGAGCTGGAGGGGTTTGAACCCACTGAAGCCAGGTTTGCTTCAAGACAGCCAGGCTGAAAGTGTGGAAATGAATAAAGAGCCAACATTGGAACAGGCACTTTACTGGGAAGCAAGGTGGAGAGAAGAGATGATAAAAGGGACTCAGTCCATCATATTTTTCAGCCCAATAAAATTCGGGTCTATCACTACAGTTTAGTACTTCAAGAAGTGTTCATTCAACTCTATTATGAGTATAATCATGAGGTAACACCTGGACTGCAAATTGGCAACCCAGAGGCCTAATTGTGGAAGCAATATATTTTTTAAAGTCTTTTTTTAAATGTTTATTTATTTATTTTGAGGGGGACCTGGGTAGCTCAGTTGGTTGAGCATCTGACTCTTGGTTTCGGCTCAGGTCATGATCTCACAGTTTCGTGGGTTCGAGCCCCACATCTGGCTCTGTGCTGGCAGCACAGATCCTGTTTGGGATTCTCTCTCTCCCTCTCTCTCTGTCCCTCCGTGCTGGCGCTGTCTTTGTCTCTTTCAAAATAAATAAATACTTTTTAAAGTTTATTTATTTTGAGAGAGAGAGAGAGAGAGAGAGAGAGAGAGCGAGCCGGGGAGAGGCAGAGAGAGAGGAGAGAGAGAATCCCAAGCAGGCTCCTCACTATCAGCATGGAGCTCGACATGGGGCTCGAACTCACAAACTGTGAGATCATGATCTGAACAGTGTCAAGAATCCAGTGCTTAACTGACTGAACCACCCAGGTGCCTACTGGAAGAAATATTTTTGCCAAACAACATATAAAAAATTGAATTGGAATTTTTTTTTTTTTTTTTTTAAGTTTGAGCATGCCCTGTACAGGTCACCACTCTTACTTCTCACATTCTGTATTGGCACAGTCCCAGCCCCCTTCAGCGAGTAATCATCCAGTCGCTGAAGGCACTTGAGTTTACAACCTTTGGGATAAGGCAGTTTGCCCTGTGACAGAGGCCACTGAACTCTTAGAATGAAAGCTGTTAAGCCAAAGAAAACTATGCTTACAATCATCTTAACTCTGGAAGGTCTCACACCTGACCTTTCAGCCTCATTTGTCCACTAAGTGTACTCCATTAGAAGACCCATAAGTCAAGAATTTTACTGCTAGAAATTGTAGGGTCAGATCTTTCCTCATTTTGTCCTCTACCATTGGCTCTCTTGAGAGGCTGGAGGCCATTTTCCCCTTTGAGTAAATGGGAAGTGTTTGTCTTCCCATGGCTTTTAATGGATGGGCAGGATTAATCTTTAGGTTTTGCATGTACATGGGTTGTGTGGCAAAGAGGTAGTTTGGGCCAAGACTGGGACCCAGTTGCTATCAGGGGCTGGCAGGGGCTGAGGAACAAACACTGTATCAGGCGATTCTGCCCAAAGTGGTAGGATGTCAGACTAGAAAAGACCTGAGATTATTCATTCATTCAAAAAATATTTATCAAGTTCTAGTATTTTGCTAGGTGCTGGGGTCACCGCAGTAAAAGACAAAGTCCCTGCCTTCATGAAACTTACATCGAATAATGTAGCTACTCAGAAATCATGTCTGTAGTCTGATGCCTTTATTATACAGACAAGGACATCAGGATAATGGAGTGGGCACTTGGACTGCCTAAAGTCGTGTGGCTTCTTAGTGACAAAATCAGGACTGAAAATAAGGTCTGACACTGATTTCCAGGCATTTTCTACTTTACCTCCTTTCTTCCTCCACATCTTTCCAAATGTTTTTCATCTGTCTTCATCTTCCCCAAAGTCCATCCCAAACCATCCTTCTTCTGAAGTTGGTCTTATTGAGGTCCCCTGAATTTAATTATTAGTTGATTCCATATCTTAAAGGATTCAGCCCATATTTATAGAACAGATTCCCTCATTTATTTCCAGACTTTGTTCCTTTTCCCTTTAAGTTACATTCAAAGGCTTCACCACCTATAGCAATTATTGTATTTCTTTTATTTTTTAATTTTAATCTAATGTGTTTATTTTTGAGAATGAGAGAGTGCGAGTGAACAGGGGAGAGAGAGAGAGAGAGAGAGAGAGAGAGAGAGAGAGAGAGAGAATCCCCCAAAGTGCAGAGAGAGAGAAAGAGGATGAGAGGATGAGAGAGAGGGAGAGAGAGTGTGGAGCCTAGAGCAGGGCCTGAGCTCACCTGATGCAGGGCTCAAGCTCACTTGATGTGTGAGATCATGACCTGAGCCAAAGTTGGATGCTCAACCAACTGAGCCACCCAGGAGTGCCCCAATTATTATATTTCAATGAAAGACTTAAACTCTTGTTTAAATGGGTCATTTTCAAGAAGAGTACATATTGTATGATTCCATTTATAGGAAATTCTAGAAAATTGTAGAAAGGAGAAGTGTATCAATAGTTGCCTAGTGTCAGCGGTGGGGATTCACTACAAAGGGCACGACAGAGCTTTCTGGGGTGATGGCAGTGTTCTATCCTTGTAATATGGCAGTGGTCACATAAGTGTATACATTTGTCAAGTTCATCAAACTGTGTACTTAAGATGGATGTATTTTATTGTTTGTAGACTCTATGTCCATAATGTCAATTTTTTACAAAGGGATTTTTTGGAAACAGGCTTGCCTGTCTGCAAAGAGGCAGATGGGATCTGCCCGAGTAGAGGGCTGGGACTGAAAATGCAACAGCTAGCTGGTGTGGATGATTCTGCCCTGGAGGAAGTGAGGCCAGGGCGGTGAGTCTGCTCTTGGAGCCTGTGGTCTCATTTGCCAGGTGCCTGTCATAAGGTGAGCACTGTGGTGCAGTGAGTGTGATCCTGGGGTTTAAAGATACCTCAACCGGTGAGGCCAACTATGTCTTTAGAGAAGCGTGTAGTACGGGCACAGCTGTTCTACCTGATGGCTGATTTAAGGACTTTTCAAGCATAGTTTTTTAATCATATGTGATTTTTTTCACCATATGAGCTAAGTAGAAACCTTATCTGCTTTTTTTTTTTTTTTTTTTTTTTTTTTTGGCCAGAACCACCATCTTCCAGTAATTTGCCACAATGACCAACACAAAGGGAAAGAGGATAGGAACCAATGATATGTTCTTAAGGCTTTTAAGGAAGCATGGAGTTGTTTCTTGGGTCACATACGTGGGAATCTACAAGAAAGGTGATATTGTCAACATCTAGGGAATGGGCACTTGTCCCACAAATGTTACCATGACAAAACTGGAAGAGCCTACAGTGTTACCCAGCTTGCTGTTGGCATCATCATAAACAAACAAATTAAGGGCATGATTCTTGCCAAGACAATTAATGTATGTGCTGAGCATATTAAGCACTCCATGTGCTGAGATAGCTTCCTGAAGCGTGTGAAGGAAAATGCTCAGAAAGAGAAGGAAGCCAAAGAGGAAGGTACCTGGGTTCAGTGAAGTACCAATCTGCCCCACCGAGAGATGCTCACTTTTATGAGAACCAACAGAAAGGACCTGAGTTGCTGGTATCCATTCCCTATGAATTTGTGGCATAAAGGTGTTAAACAAAACAAAATGAACAGACTGTAACTATCCCATGGAAAAATCAACTCCATTAATTTTTTCTCAGCATGCTTGGGAGTAAAGAACAGAAACTGAATTCTATGTCTATCGCAGTCTATTCCCCCAGCCCCTTGAGGTATTTGACAGAATATTTTCCTGAGGTCTTGAATCAGTTTTCAAACTGAAAATAAGCATGACCTTTTCTGTCTCTGACTATAGGTGTCTGTGTGCATGTGCGCTAATAACTGGTGGCCTTGTCTTTTATACCAACTTGGGATCACCTCCAAACTCCTGGAAGTGAGAGGTTATGTTCATTTTTACAATAATATGAGTATTTACAATGGTGTCTGTGATTACTTGATAAATACTTGTGAACCATTTGATTCCCTCTGCTTTTGTAACTTCAAATTGTAACTGCAGGTTAATTTTACTTAAATTTTATTTAAAGGGATCTGTTAAAAACATCCTTGGTGTGCAAATCTCCCCCATGGAAGCACCACAGAGCTGATGAAATCATCCCAGAGTGTGTGTGCAATAATTAGTTCACCTAAGTAACTCAGTCTTCTCCAGCCTTACCTCAACCTCTGGGTGATGGACATACTATTTTAGGGAGTGATACAAATAGGGCTTAGTCCTAATACCTTAGATTTGCTGGGCACTTGATGCATTTCATGGTACTTTCACATGCACTATCCTCCTAACCAGCCTGGGGATATATTGGGCAGACATTATCCCCATTTTATTGCTCAGAGAGAACATGAGATTTGCCTAAGGTCATATGGTGAATCATCAGCAGAGTTGGAACAAGGACCAACAGTCATGGACAATTAACAAAGACAAAAAAAGAAAACCTGTAGAGCTATCATAAAAGCATTCATTAGACAAATATATGAGGAAGGCAGCCACAATTTTCTGAGTACCTACTATGTGCCAGGCATTGCGAGAGATGTTTTATGTGTATTACCACATTCAAGGTCATAGAATATGGGGGGTTGTAGATTAGGTCGGGGGGAGGGGACAAAGTTTTTTTATCACAGGATGAGTGATATGCTCAATGCACTCAAGTACTAGAAGGAAATCCATTCACCATCCCTTTTATAAAAAGATCCCAGAAGGTAGAGGTGACTACGCCCTAGTCATTCCTCAGTCTCAGCTTCTACTTCCTTCTTAGCCTCCACCCTCATTATTGATCTTCATTTTCACTTCATCTTCAACTTCATTTCTTCTCAATTGCAAACTAATTTTCAGTCTTAACTTCTTCTTCCCAAGATCAGGGAGAATCAGTCCCAATGATTGGTAGTTGATGATAAGGAATTTCATTTTCCTGAGTAGCCCTACCTAGTCTCCAACCTGCCAGCATAATTTCTGACATGCCATCTTTCTCACGCCAGTCTGTAGATAACTGTTTTCAAATATTTCTATTGAGTAAGCTCATGTATTGTTTTCTCCATTAATTTGTAAGCTCCCTCAGGACAGGAATTATGGCTATTCTTTGCTCTCTAGACTAAGAAGATAGCATAGTTATTTTTGCATGGTGGGAAGTTAATGTACGCTTGCTCCTGATGATGATGTGATTATACTTACACTGGGTGCACAAGATTTCCTCACCGATCATTTTCATTTGCTTTTTGCATTGATTCCAAAAGTTCATCACTCTTTTTATTTTCATTAAACATTGTTACTATTACCATTAGATTTTATTAAATGTCCTCATTTATTCATTCAACAAACACTTATTTGCTAGGTAACAGGAATAAAAAAACAAAACACAGCAAGACGGTCTTAGACTTCAAGTCCCAAGGTATCCACTAATAAATAATATGGCTGAATTTACTCTTTCAAGCGGCATGCCCTGTATTTCTCTAGCATTCAATCAGGCTCCTCTATCTAATTATTTCCTCTATATGAGGAAAAAGCTTAGGTTAAAGCTTAGGATAAAAGGGGATCCCCAAAAGTACTAAGCAGTAAGATGCCAAAGAAACATTAGGAACAACTGTACCGAGAGAGAGAGAGAGAGAGAGAGAGAGAGAGAGAGAGAATGAGAGAGAGATGTGGGGGGAGAGATCTCTTCATGATTCATGATATTTATTTACTACCTTAGGATACCTCCATCTACAAATAGTTGCAAGATGCCCACAGTCAGGGAATATGACAGACTGGAATTGTGGGATTCTAACCCCATAGAATCTTGGTGAAGGATGTGTAGTGACATGTGCTGCCTTTTCTTCTCAGTGTGCCAATTTAATACTGGAGTAGGTCAGTGTATGAAAGAAAAGAGAAGTACAGGTTTTGCTTTCCTAGAACTTTCTAATTAGGAAGCTGTATTGTTGCATCTTTTAGAAGACGTCCAACTAGATCAACGTCATTTTGATTTTGAGAGCTTAAAAAATAAATTTTAAAGTATCTCTTCCCTACATATAGCATCCATCAATGTCACTGTTTGATTATATTATCATTATTGCCATAATTATCACTGTCCGACATAGTTCACTATGGAGGTTTTGCAGTATAGATCAGAGCAGTAAATATTTCAGAATACTGAAGTATTGGATATATTCTGTGGTACATGCAGGTAAGAAGCTGGTGAGCATCCTTCACCTCATTTCTTTACCGTTTCTTATCTCTTTGTTTTTCTAGATTCTTCATAATCAGAGGCTCCCTTATCTCCTTTACCTTATTTTCCATATGGTTCCTCAATTAAAACCCCTCTCACAGGTTAAGTCAAGTTTCCTTACTTTCATCCCTCCCCCACAGGATACAAATCCCTCCCTCAGTTCCCCTAGGGAGGAATGCCTTTTCTGCTTCCCAATCCTTTCCTTCCTCCAAGGTCCACTTTAGACCAATGTCCTCCATCAAAGTCCTCCCTGACAGCTCCTGCCCAGTTCCCTCTTCCTTCTCTGACCTCCTAGTACACAATGGCATGGGATAATAATAGCCCTCACTGGCCCAGTGGTTGACAAAGCACTGCACTAACTTGTGATTTTCACCAGCCCCTGAGGTTGGTAAGGAGAACTTTCTTGACCCTTCAGAGAGAATGAAAAACCATCCCAAGACCATACTGCAAGTGGCAAAACTGGAATGTCTGCTCAGATTCTGGAAGTCCAAAGCTTTTCCACTACAATCTTTTGCCTCTCTCTCACACTTCTATACCCCAAAGGTACCTGGCTCAGAGTTGAGAAAAGTTAGGCACTCTAGTAACTATTTGTAGATTATTCTATTGATCTTGTCAAATATAAATCTTTCTTCCTATAGTCCAATTGCTCCCAACCCAAAATGACTGCTTCCACTTTTCATGAGCCATGAGTCTACAAAGCACCAGAAGTGGAAGTTCTCTTTCCATATTTCATCTGTGATGGGATCTGTCTCTGGGGAGTGGGGCTGGGGTTTCTTCTTCAGAGATGCCATCTGTGAGGGGCGTGTTCTCCCTGAAGAGCTAGAGATGGGGGGATATCTCTAAAGCATGGCAGAATGAGGACATGATTTCACTTGTTTGTATAAGATTTTTTTTTTGAACCAAAGAAAAGAGGTCTTTAAAAAACACTAGCAGAGAAAATCTCTGTCCTTTGGCTGAGTGACATTTCATGCCTGTTCATATCGTTATGTCAGTCTTTGAAAAATGAAGAGCTAAAGCAGTCTCTTTCCTCACTAGACAAAAGGAAGAACTGGGTGTTACCCTGGTAGGAGAGCCAAATGTGATGAGTGAGGCACTAGGAGTGAGGCTGAGTCACTGGGAGGCATTGGGAGGGTGGGGGTGGTGGTCAGAGCCTTCTCCTGAGCTTTTAAAGCCAGCAAATATACTTAGGGATGTAGTTACACACACCTGTTGGCTATAGCCAGTGCTAGTATTATCAGCATCTGGGACATGGCTCAGAGAAAACCTTCGGCTGTCTTTAGTTCTTTTGAAATTGACCTTTTCCAGATCATGTGGACTAGCGTTTTAGTTTTTAACAACTTAAAAAATAATACTTTAGGACTCAAAATTGCAAAATTGTGCAAAGAATTCCTGTGTACCCTTCACCCAGCTTCCCCCAATGATAATATCTCACTTAACCATAGTTGTCCTTGATGTAGCATCTAAGAACAAATAATTTATTATTATCAATGAGTTCCGTTGGTAGTTCTCATATGGATTCTTTTAGTTGCCATCAAATGGCAGCTGAGGCTAGAGCCATCTGAAGGTTTCTTCACTTATGTGAAGCTGGGTTTGTAAGGCATCTCTTTCTACACATGGTCACTCCAAGTGGGTAGCTCCAACTTTTTAGCACAAGGCAGTCTCAGGGTAATCAGATTTTTATATGATGTCTGGCTAGTTCCAGAGCAATTGTTCCAAGAGGTCTGGGTGGAAGTTGCAAGGCTTCTTTTAAAAAAAAATTTTTTTTTTTTATTTGAGAGAGAGAGAGAGATCTTGAGTAGGGGAGAGGGGCAGAGGGAGAGAGAATATCAGGAAGGCTTGATGCTTTGTGTGGAGTCCGATGCGGGGCTCAACCTCACCACCCTGGGATCATGCCTGAGCTGAAATCAAGAGTCAGATGCTTAACCGACTGAACCACCCAAGTGCCCATGGGAGTTGCAAGGGTTCTTAAGATTTAATCTTGAAAGTCCCAGAATATCACTTCCATATCATTCTATTGGTCAAGCAAGTCACTCAGGCCAGCCAGATTTGAGGAAATAGGAATCAGACTCTACATCACAACAGAAGTAGCAAAAAAAAAAAAAAAAAAAAAAAAAACAATCTTTAATCTTTAACTACAGGGCAGTTGTGGTGATCTCCAAGTGGACAATCATGCTAAGGAAGAGCTCATTAGAAATGTTATTTATGTCATTGGAAGGATAAGTCCTATGTATGAGAATTTACATCCATAGTATCACAGCAACAGTAGACAGTATATGCTCAATAAATGTTGTCTCACAGAGCAATTGAACCATCTTCTAAACCCATATATAGTAAGCAGAAATAAAGAGAGAAGTAGTGAATATCTCTGTGGACTTTTGGGTAAGTCCTGTGATTGGCCTTGTCCTGGTATAGCTTCCATTCTCCAAATAGACTGGAATTTATCAGACATTTTTTGCTATATCTGTGTCTGTTATAATCTGCCTGGATTAGTTAAGGCACTGTACTAGGTGCTATGTGGGACACCAATATGGCTTAGGCATGGCTCCTGATCTCAGGAATGTTGATAACAAGTCCTCCCTACCTTTCTATTGGGGTCTTACTTTCCAGCCTAGGTGTTAAGCATGACTGGAAGAATGGAGAGGACCTGGGTGGTGAGGGGAGATGGTTGGGGGTATAATTGCCACAATTGTTGTGATGGTTAAACAGGTTATCATGGTTATTCCATGAAGGAGTGAGCAGGTTGCATCTCAGCATCCGCCTTAGTCAGAGAGTAGGAATGGGGGCTGGCAAGTTGGATCTTGACTTTTTTCCTAAAAAACGTACCCTCTTTCATATCCGGATGTCAAATTACCCAGAGGACAATTCTTTGTGCACGCACTGTCTGGGTGGAAAGAAATCTTCACCAGGGGATGGGGAACACCCAACTCACGTAGGGGGAAGTCTTTTAGGTAGGAGCACAATGGACTTTAACGGAAGCTGGTGAAGCAAGGGGAGAGCTAAGAATGAACCCCTGAGTCGCCTGAATTAAGGGAAAGGCGCAAACCGAACAGCTCAACTTGGTTTGTGTATTGAGCACGCTTCCTGTGATCCTCTTCCTCAGATTAAAGATGATTACACTTCCAGTCCTGGGGTTGTGGGGAGGAAATTCAGTGAAGAGGAAATTAGTTGGGAATCTAAAATGGGTGTGTCTGACAATAGCAGAAGAATGGAATGTAAGGGCTCCACCTGGTGGTAGCAGAAAAGTGAAATCGGGTGTGTCTGGACAGTGGTCTTGGGTCTTGAAGAAGAGAGGAGGAGGGTTCTTCACCTGAAGAGCTCTTCCAACTCTCTGGTAAGGAGTGGCAGAATTGTGGAGTTCTGAGTTGACAGAACGGACTGGAAGAAAATTGTGCATGTCTTACTGAACAATGAAGAGTGTTATTAAGTGTAAGGGGGAAAGGCTGCCTTAAGCATGGAGGTGGAGGCCAGGGAGAAGCTGTTAGACAAATGCCATGGGTTGGGCTATGGGAAGCCCCTTGGCCTGGGATTGCCAGTTCTCTGAATGTGCCATGGTCCTTCATACCTCCATGCCTTTGCCCTGTGGCTTTTTCTGCCTTGAGTACTCTCCCTTCTTCTTGGGCCTGAATGATATAAGGTTTTAAAATGCAGTGGAAGCTTCAGGACCTTTGGGGGAACTTTTCTGATCATTCTCAATTTGGATTAGGGACCCCTTTTCTGTGTCCCTTGTGATTTGGGGTTTTCATTGAACATGAATATCATGAAGTTGGGATTGTGTCTGTCTTGCTTATTGTAACATTCCTGGTGCCTAAAACTTCTAAATTCTCAATAAATACCTATTTACTTAAAGGAATATCTCTGTTGTAGCAGTTATCCTATGTAATGAAAATGTATATAGGCTTCTCTGACTCTTCTGCTAGAATATGAGCTTCATGAGAACAGGGACCTGGCTTACTCATCTCTGTATCCCCAGCACATTATCACAGAGTATGGGAAATAGAAGATGGCTTATCAATATTTGTTGAATGGATATTAGAGGGGGCAGGGGCCATCTGGGAGTACACATGAGGCTAGTCTGAGATTCTAAGCTCTGGTTCACAGAAAGATCACCAGAGAGCTTTAAAAATACTGATACCTATACCCCACATCAGACTAATTAAAACAGAGTCTTTCAAGTGGGGCCCAAGCATCAGTATTTTTTTAAAGCTCCATAGAAGAATCTAATGTTGGAAACCTCTGGGCTAGGCTCTAAAGGAGTGTAGGAATCTAGGCTACAAGAGAATAAGGGAACATTCCAGAAAAGAGTCTCTTTCTGCTGGAGAGGGAAGAGCTTTAGTTTCTTTGCAAAACTGTTTAAGTATTAGAGCAGAAGATTCCATCTTATCACTCGATGGATTTTCTCTGGGAGAACTGAGGTAGCTAATTTGCTCTGCTTTTAAGAAGTTAGGATGTTTCTGGGGCACCTGAGTGGCTCAGTTCGTTGAGCATCTGACTTTGGCTTAGCATGATCTCACAGTTTGTCAGTTCGAGCCCCACATTGGGCTCACTGCTGTCAGGGTAGAGCCTGCTTTGGATCCTCTTTCCCCATCTCTCTGCCCCTCCCCCACTCATGCTCTCTCTTTCAAAAATGAATAAAAAACATAAGGATGTTTCCAAGAATGGTCTTCACCATAATTCCCAGAATCAGTACCACCCGGAAGCTTATTAGAAATGCACAATCTCAAGCCCCAACACTCCCAAACCTACTGAATGAGAATCTGTAGTTACGCAAGTTCCCCCAGTGAGCATACGCTCATTCAAGTTTGAGAACCATTGTTTGGAAGTAGTTGTTCTCAAAGTGTGGTATACCAGCATCATCTGGGAAAGGAGTTGTGGTGGGACTTGTGGTTCTCACACTTTAGTCTGCTTCAGAATTACCCAACTGCTTTCTAATCTCAGATTGTAGGGACAACTCACAGTCCAAAGGGAAACTGGTAAACCCATAAACCACTTCATTCGGTAGGTCTAGGGTAGGGTAGGAGAATTTTCATTTCTAACAAGTTCCTGGTGATGTTCATGCTGCTGGCTCAGAGACAACTTTTTGGCTGCTTACAAATAAGGTTGTTATGACCATTCATGTATGAATCTTTGTACAGATACATATTTTTTCTCTTCTTTTGGGTAAATACTTTGGAGTGGAATTGCTAGATCATGTGAATTATATGTGCAATTTTTAAGAAACTGCCAAACTATTTTCGGTAGTTGTTGGACGATTTTACACTTCTACCAACAGTGGATGAGAGTTCTAGTTCCTCCACATCTTCACCAGCCCTTGGTATGGTCTGTATTTTAACTTTAGCCATTCTGATAGGTGCATGGTGGTATTTTGTTGTGATTTTAATTTGCATTTCCTTAATGATTAATAAAGTTCACCATATTTCCATATACTTATTGCCATCCATACGTACTCTTTTGCTTTTTCCTTATTGGGTGGGTTAATTGCTTATCAATGAGTACTTTTCTTATTAAGTTTTGAGAGTTCTTTATTCTGGATATAAGTCCTTTATCATATATGTAATTTATAAGTATTTCCTTCCAATCATCCATGGATTGTCTTTTCATTCTCTCAGCAATGTCTTTCAAAGAGTAGAAGTTTTCAGTTTTGATGATGTCCAATTTATCAATGTATTTTTTAATGGAATGTGTTTTTGGGGTTGTGTCTAAGACATCTTTACCTAACCCAGGGTCACAAAGATTTTCTCCTAGGTTTTCTTCTAGAAATGTTATGGTTTTAGGCCTTACATTTAAATCTATAATTCATTTTTTATATGTAGATATTTTATTTTTTCATGATCCTATGTTGAAAAGACAATCTACTGAATTGCCTTCCCTTTGTTGAAAATCAGTTGTCTATAAATGTGTGGGTCTATGTCTGGACTGTATTCCGTTTCATTGGTCTAATTGTTTTACTCTCATTGTCTTAATTACTGTAGCTTTACAATAAAATAATGTCAGTCCTCCCACTTCTTTTGTTCTTCTTCATTTCTTTGTATTTCCAAATGAATTTTAGAAGCAACTTTTTCAAACTAAGTTTTCATTTTCTTCCAGTTAAAAATATTTTTTAATACCCGTTTTGATTTCTCCTTTGATTCATGGGTTATTTACAAGTTGTCATTTAATTTCTAAATACTTGGGGATTTTCCAGAGATCTTTTGGTTTTTATTTATATCATAATTCATTGTGGTCAGAGAATATACTTTGTATAATTTGAGTTCTTTTGAATTTATTTAGACTGGTTTGTAACTAAGTATATGATTTATTTTGGTGAATGCTCTATTTACACATGACAAGAATGTGGGTTCTGCTGCTGTTGGGTGGAATGTTCTACAAATGTCAATTAGGTCAAGTTGATTGATAACACTGTTTAACTCTTCTCTATCCTGATTTTCTTTCTACTTTTGATAGAATTGATAAAATCAATGGTGAGAAAGGAGTACTTAAATGTCAAATTATAATTTAGGTTTGTCCATTTCTTCTTACAGTTCTATCCGTTTTTGCTTCATACGTTTTGAAGCTCTGTTATTAGGTATATCAATATTTAGGCTTGTTATATTCTTTTGATGACTCGACACTTTTATCCAGTAATGTTCTTTGCTCTGAAATCTATCCTATCTTAAATTAACATAACCAGTCCAGATTTCTTTTGCTAAGTGTTAGTATGGTGTATCTTTTCCTATCTTTTTATTTTTAATCTATTTGTAGCTTTAGTTTTGAACTGCATTTTTTATAGAACATATAATTGGGTCTTGCTTTAAAAATATCCAGTCTAACAATCTCTGATTCTTAATTGAGCTATTTAGACTGTTGTTATTTACATGGTTAAGTTTAAGTCTACCATCTTGCTATGTGTTTTCTATTTGTTTCATCTGCTCTTTGTACCTCTTTCCTTTTTTTCCACCTTCTTTGGGATTAAGTAAATTTTTAAATGACTCTATTTTGTCTTTGTTGACTCATTACCTATAATTATGTTTTAGTTTAGCATTTGCTTTAGGGTTTACAATATACATCTCTAATACATCAAAATGTACCTTAAAATGATATTGTACCACTTCACAAATGGTATAAGATCCTTACAATAGTATACTTTCATTTCTCCCCACCTAACCTTTGTGCTATTGTTGCCATATATTTAATTTTATGTATGTTATAAACCTGTACTATATTATTATTTTTGTTTAGAAATTCAATTAATTAGCTTTCAAAAAGTCTTAAATAATAAAAAGAAAATTTATATAATTAGCCACGAGTTAACCATTTTCAGCTTTCTTTATTACATTGTATAGACCTGTACTTCCATCTGTTATCATTTTTCCTCTATCTGAAGGACTTTCTTTAATAATTCTCTTAGTATGGATCTGCTGGCGATTCTTTCAGCTTTTATTTTAGAAGGATATTTTCACCAGAGATGAAATTCTTGGTTGACAGTATTTTTTAATACTTTAATGATGTTGCTCCATTGTCTCTTTGTTTACATTATTTCCAAAGAGAAATCTACTGTTGACCCGTCTTTGTTCCTCTGCACAGCAGTGTCCTTTTTCTCTTTTTCTGGCTACTTATAATATATTCTCTTCATCATTGCTTTTGAGCAATTTGTTTATGATGTGCCTTGGTGTAGTTTTTCATGTGTCTTGTGCTAAGAGTTCACTGAGCTTCTTGGATCCATAAGTTTTCCTAATGTTTGGATTTTTTTTTTGCCATTATTTATTAAATATATTTTCATCTCTCCCTCTCTCCTTTCCTTAGACAATTCTAATGACATGTATTTTAGACTCCTTGAAGTTGTTCCAGAGATCACTGCTACTTTTTTAAAAAAATGTTTTTTAATGTTTATTTGTTTTTGAGAGAGGCAGAGACAGAGTGCAAGTGGGGGAGGGGCAGAGAGAGAGAGGGAGAGAGAGAGAAAGAGAGAGAGACAGAATCTGAAACAGGCTCCAGGCTCTGGGCTGTCACCACAGAGCCCGATGCAGGGCTCCAACTCATGAACTGTGAGATCATGACCCGAAGGCAGATGCTTGACTGAGCCACCCAGGCACCCTGTTTTTTTTATATAAAAAATTTTTTTTGAATGTTTATTTTTGAGACAAAGAGAGAGAGAGTATGAGCAGGGGAGGGGCAGAGAGAGAGGGAGACACAGAATCTGAAGCAGGCTTCAGGCTCCGAGCTGTCAGCAGAGAGCTTGACCCAGGACTCAAACTCACGAACTGCAAAATCATGACCTGAACCAAAGTTGGACGCTTAACCGACTAAGCCACCCAGGTGCCCCTCTGTATTTTTTTTAATTACCATATTTCTTTCTGTTGTATTTTGTATAGTTCTATTGCTGTATCTTCAAGGTCCCTAATCTTTTTCTCATGTCTAACATGCCATTAAGCTCATATAGTGTATTTTTTCATCTCACACATTGCTGTTTACATGTCTACAAATGTGATTTGGATCTTTTTCTTTTCAAAATATATGTTCCTCCTACAACTCAACAACAAAGAACTAAATAACCCAATCAAAGAGTGTTCAAAGGATTTAAATGAACATTTCTCCAGAGATGATATACAAATAGCCAATAAGCATATGAAAAATGCCCACCACCATTAATCATTGTGAATCAAAACCACAATGAAATATCACCTCATACCCATTGGGATACATATTATAAAAATGCAACACTAGGAAATAAGTGTTGGTAAAGATCTGGAGAAACTGAAACACTTATGTGCTCTTGGTGGGAACGTAAAATGGTGCAACCACTAGGGAAAATAGTAAGAAAGTTCTTCAAAAATTTAAAAATAGATTTAGCATGTGATATAGCAATTGCACTTTTGGGTATATATCCAAAAGAATTGAGAGCAGGACCTCAAAGAGATGTTTGCACACCCATGTTCATGGCAGCACTATTCATAATAGCCAAGAGGTGGAAGAAACCCACGTGTCTATCAATGGATGAATGGATAAACAAAATGTAGTAAATACATAAGTGGAATATTATTCAACCTTAAAAAGGAAGGAAATTTTGACACATGCTACAACATGGATGAAACTTGTAGACCTTATGCTAAGTAAAATAAATCACAAAGAGACAAATACTATTTGGTTTCACTTATATGAGGTATCTTGAGTAGTCAGATTTAAAGAAACATAAAGTAGAATAGTGGTTGCCAGGAACAGGAGGGAGGGAGAAATGGGGAATTGTTGTTTAATCAGTATAGAGTTTTAGTTTTGCAAGATGAAAAAGTTCTGGATCTTGGTTCTAAAACAATGTGAATATATTTAACACTGCTGAACTGTACACTTAGAAATTGTTAACATAGTAAATTTTATGTTATGCATTTTTTACCACAATAAAAAATCCACAGCAAAACACAAAATAGATTATAAAGCAAAAAGATAATAAACAAGGAGTCTATTAACATAATGCCAAAATATTTTTGGAAAAAGTAAAATATTGTTCATCCCTGTAGTCTATTTTAAAAACATGTTCTGGGGCGCCTGGGTGGCTCAGTCAGTTAAGCATCTGACTTTGGCTCAGGTCATGATTTCACAGTTTGTGGGTTCGAGCTCCGTGTCAGGCTCTGTGCTGACAGCTGGGAGCCTGGAGCTTGCTTCGGATTGTGTGTTTCCCCTCTCTCTCTGCCCTTCCCCCACTCACGCTCTGTATCTGTCTCTCAAAAATAAATACACATCGAAAAAAATTAAAAACATGTTCTTTATAAGCATATAACTAAAAATAAAACAAATGATACTTGGTTTTTTTAATAAATATATCTTTCATGTCTTTATTTAATTTTTGAAACATGGGTAACACAGTTATAACTGTTTTAATATCCTTCTCTGCTAAATCTAACATCTATATCTGTTTTGTATCAGTTTTAATTGATTGTTTCATCTTCTCACCGTGGATTGTACTTTCCTGCTTTTTTTGCATGGCTAGTAATTTTTATTGGATTCTAGGCATTTGAATTTTATTTTGTTGAGTGATGAATATTTCTGTATTCCTATAAATATTCTGGATCTTTGTTCTAAGGTTTGGTTAAATCACTTGGAAATAGTTTGATCCTTTGGGTCTTGTTTTAAAGATTTGTTAATCAGGACTGGAGCAGTGTTCAGTCTAGGACTAATTAATCCTTACTACTGAGGCAATACCCTTCTAGATACTCTATGCCTACCCCCCAGCCACCCCTGCCCCCCAGCCATACATGAATCTTGAGGTTTTCAAGTCCATCTGGTGAGGACAGATCCTATTCCCACCCCTGTGTGAGTGCCAATCAGTTACCTGTAATCTTTTTGGATGGTTCTTTCTCTGGCCTCAGATATTTTCCTTACATGTATGTGCTGGTCAGTCCTCATCTGAATCCTCAAGTGGGAACCCTCTGCAAACCTCCAGTACTTTCTCTCTGTCTGCCATTCTCTCCTTTCTTATACTCTGCTAGCAGCCTTGATCTCCTCAGACTCTTAGCTTTGTAATCTCAAGTCACTGAGTTTGCCTGGCTCTGCCTGGGTCCCCCTCTTTGCACTGGGACCTGGAAACTCCCTTAAGGCAGTAAGCTGAGGCAACTGTGGTGCTTACTTCATTTGTTTCGCATCTTTCAGGGATCACTATCCTCTCATTTAATATATGGTGCCTTTCAAACTGCATTTCAGCTATTCTGTCAACTTTTTTGGTTGTTTCAGATGGGGGAAACCAGTCCTCTATCTTGGGACTTCCGGAATGGGATGTCTGTATTTAAGTTTCAAAGAAAGCTTTTATTCTGAAAGTTCTTTATATGTTTAAAATAATTAAAAAGAATTGATTTTTGTATTTCTCAACTAAAACTTTCGTTTTCTTCACCTGAAAACGATTCCTGACCAAGTGAATTGCCCTCCGCTCTCATAGCAATCCCATTGCTCACTCCAAGATGTTAGAATAGAGCTGCCTCTGAATATAAACCAAGCTGCACTAAATCACTGTGTGTGTACTTCACAATGACTGGCAAAACACAACTGTAGTTCTAGGTACAGCCACTTGAACTAGAGCAGCAGCATTAAATCTTTGCCTCACTCAAGTATGGCCATTCTGTGGTTTGCTTTACAGCTGACACGTCAAAGACATTATGAGGAAGAAGATGAAACTCAAAGGTAAGATTTATAAACATAGGCTCCCTGCTCTTAGATTAAGTGTCCCTTAAGACTTCAACCTAAAGTGGATCTCTGTAAGTCAAAGTCTTGATCATGCACATGCTGATGTCTTCTATTTGGATGCCAGTGGGAATTGCTAAGTAACTATGTAAATCTGACGATAGTGAAGCACAAACACTCATCTGACAGTGTTGAATGGGGGGAGGTGCAAAATGCAAAGTAGTAACAAATGAAAACGTCTATGCCTGTAGACATAGAGGAATGACAAGGACATTTCAGGCATGTACTGAAGTGTTAAAGTGTCAGTGCTCTATAGCAATGATGCAGACTGCAGGGATTCAGATCCTATCTGAGTCAATGATAGCTTTTTAAAGTGGGAAAAGTCACTTACCCATCCTGTCTCAGTTCCTACTGTACTATCTCATAGGGTTTTTGTAAGAATTAAATGAAATCATATGTGCAAAGCATTTACAATGGTGTGTGCATATAATAAGCTCAGTATAATGTTAGCTGTTGGTATCATCATCATTATTATTGTTCGTTTCAGAATGATGTATGCAAGAGCAGGAAGGAATGTAGACTATGGAGCATTGAGAGGGAAGGTCTCCTTGAGAAGGTAGAATCTGAGCTGGGCTTTGAAGCATGGAAAGAACTTAAAACAATGGGAATGGGCAGTGATTCTGGGTGCAGGAAACAGAATGAGCTAAAGTCCAAAGGAAAAAATGTTTGAGATATGAGGAAGTCAAGCTGGCATGTATGGTGTTGCTGGGCAGTTGAAGAGTGGTAAGCCTAGAAGGGAAAAAATTTACAAGGTTTGGCAACCGTTTAGATATGACAAGTGGGGAGGAAGGGGGTGTCATGTATAACCCAGGTACAAGCTGGACATCCACATGACCCAGTCTCAAAGCAACTATCATCTGAAAAAAGCCTAGCAAACAAAATTGTTTTAAAACTAACCAAGAATTTTGCTTGCCATTCTCCGAGAACATTAAAAAGCATACCATTCATAAGCTTTAAGAACAATTCTTAAACATCACTTTTGTCTTCTCAGTAATTCTTACATTTCATTAGCTCTGGAGTGTCTCATTCTCTTAACCCTTCACTTTCCATTTCTCCTGTCCTGAAACACTCAACAGTGTCAGCTCATGAGACTCTGTCTTCTATTCTCCTCGTCCTTTCCTTCTGTCTTGTCTCTGTTGATCCACTCTCCCAATTTTGAGTCATGAGGCCTAGGGGCCATCCTGAGAAAGGCAGAACTCTCCTTACAGGGAAGGCTTAGCAAAGCCATCAAAGACAATATTCTCTTCATGGGTAGATGGTAGAGAGGCAGGGCAGAGAAGTTATGTATTAACATTCTTGTGTCAATACATTTAAAAAATCATCACACAAAGAGAACACTAAAGTTTCCAGCCTTGGTGGTAGGACAGTGAAGGGCATATCATCACAGAAATGGGGAAGCCAAGGGATGAAATAGCACTGGGGCAACATTTTGAGTTTAGAACTGGGCACGTACTGGAGCTTCAACATCGCTCCAGGTGGAGATAGAAAAAGAAAGAAAAGAAAGATCACGGACTTAGATTTG
Source organism: Herpailurus yagouaroundi (assembly GCF_014898765.1). Taxonomy (NCBI): domain Eukaryota; kingdom Metazoa; phylum Chordata; class Mammalia; order Carnivora; family Felidae; genus Herpailurus; species Herpailurus yagouaroundi. Next base: position 38,850,486 of record NW_024412404.1, on the reverse strand, counting down.
GGCATCATCCCCCCAAATGTGATAGTTAAAGAAGTAAAAGTGAATGAGAAGGGATATATAGAGGAAATAAAGAGAAAGATGAGAACAAAAAACAGAACTTTAGGAAACACAGGTCAGTCAGGGTAGGAGTTGGCAAGAGGATTCAGAAAAGGAGAGAGAAACCCGGAGAAACCCTGGGCCTCACCCGGACCAATTCCATCAGACTCTCTGGAGGTGAGATTCGTGCACTAACATTGTCGGCAGCTTCCCAAACAGTTCCTGGGCAGCCAACATGGAAAACCATTGTTCTAGAGGCTTATGTGATGCTTGATGCATTTTAAGGTTGGGCAGGAAAGCAGTTATACAGGAATAAAATCCTGTTTTATTGGATTTAAAAACCAGAAACTCTAATATTCCCATTTTTCTGAGGAACCTGAGGCTAAAAGAGATTAATTTTGTGACCTTAAACAAGAAACTTAATTTCCAACCTCGTGCTTTCCTCTTATTGTCATAGACACAAACTCATCTCCCTCATGTTCTCTCCTGTCTCCTCGTCACTTTCAGCTCCAGTCCTCTACTGCCCCTGTCCTGAGACTTTCTGTCCCTTGTTCCACAACTGTGCATTCCTTAGGAAGGCTCTCAGTTCAGACTGAGAACACCTATAGTTCTGTCAGGTAAAAGACTCACCTGAGGTACCTTCTGCAGACCAGACCACGCAGGGCAGAGGAAAACCCTTTAAGGAGCTCTCTCATCGTTTTGTGAGCCTGGAGGGAAGATAAACCTCCAGAAGAAAATCTAAGTAGGGGACATGCTCTTTTCTGAGGTGCTGGAGGTGGAGCTGCCTGACTTCTAGTACAGCCCCCTCCTCAGAGCTCCCAGCAGCACCCTCTGTGCTGTTTATGAATTGGCGTCAAAGTCTGGGGCTGTGGTGGTGAGCCTGCCAGAGCTGATGAGGCCATAGCATTTGTGGGAATTCTGTGACTCCAGAAGGCAAAAGGTCAGTTTCTTTTCATTGACAGTGTTCTTGCCGCCCGAGGGTTTATCTCTGGGAATCTTGACTGGTTTCCAGGGTCAGGCTTCACCTCCTTTGTTATCTGGAAACACAGGAACAGCCTTTTTGTCGGGCTAGACTGGGTTACACATTGGACCCTGTTCCTCACGGCTCTGTAATCACGCCCTTCCCCCATGAGTAAAGTTCTACACTCTTCCAAAACAGCGGGAAGAGATTTTTAAAAAGACTCAAACCTGCTCATATTCCTCTCCTACACATATATTTGAGCTTGATTTATACTCCCCTCTCCTTTTCTCTCTGGGCGCTTCAGAAGTCCCCATGAATGTGATCCAACGTTGGAATGCACTCTGGAGTTTGAGGACACGCCTGAGATACCCTGCAAACACTTGTCTTTCACCCATCCTCATACACAGAAAGGATGTGCACATATAACCCCTGAACTCACACATGACTCCACCAGTCCACAGCCACACTAAAAGTGGGCTTGAGTTACACATGTGCTTTCTTACACCTCAGCTCACACACTCCCACCTGGGGGCTTATGTACACAAGGCCTGTTCATTCCCAGTAGAGCCAACATCTGTGTTCACAGCCACATCAAAAACACATCTTTGGGTTTCTAGGAAACAAATGGCAATAGAGAAGGGAAACAGGGCATCTGAAAGAATGGCTCTGCTCCTTCCTCTTCTGTCCTAAAGCAAAGCAACCAGGATCTTTTGGGCTAATTTGGTGTGCTGGGCTGCAGTGTAGACTCTTACAATAGCTCTGATCTGACTCCAAGACTAAAAGCAGCAGTCTCCTTCCCTGCCATGTCTGCTGGGTGCCTCCAGCTGTCCTGGGCGATTCTCCCTAAACACAAACTATTAGCATTTCCTGTTAAAACATTTCTAATAAATAAATGAATACATCATCTTCCCAACCCGAAGCAGGTCTGAAAGCTACTAGGAGCTCCTCCGAGCTAAGAACGGACATGGACCACCCAGCACCAGCCCACTGGCTTAGGGCCAATGCTGCTTTTGTTTGAATTCCTGTATGAGTAACTGCTCAAGCTGACGCCAGCCAAACTCAGTGAAATATTATTTTTAATATTAAATAAATAGATGGTGGGATGTGTTGATCTTTTTTTTTTTCCCTGTAAGTTGCAGCATCACACAACATAGAAACCGGCTCTTGTATCCAGATTTCCTCAGAGAGCAGAAAGAAGGTTGACATTGTCTTTGACCTTCTTCATGGAGCCTTTCCCCCCACCCCAGGAGACAGAAAAGACCCAGTTGGTGTTGACAGGACCCTATTTGGAGTCAGCTGGGACTTTAAATTATAGCAAAGCTTGCATAGGATCACCAACTATTTTTGTTCATTTTTCTCACTTACTGTTTCCTTCCAATAAACAGAAAGCACATGTTCTTTATATAAAAATCAGAAGGCACAGATCAATAAGAAGCTGCTGAAATCCCACTATCCACGAAGAGATAATTACTGCTAAATTTTGGTGAATACTCTTACATTTTTATATGTATATATCCCACTCATGAATGTTGATTTCACAAAAAATGGGCTCACATTATGTGTGTGTGTGTGTGTGTGTGTGTGTGTGTGTGTGTGTGTGTGTGTAATTTTTACACACAATAAATTTGGGGCTTCTATTTCATAGTCCCCTAAAACTCTACTTGTAAGGACTGTACAACGCCCCACCGTTTGCATATGCCACAGGATGCTCAACCAGACTCCCGCTGTTGTATATTAAGCTTGTTTCCAAGTTTTTGCAATACAAACAAACTCCAGTAAACAAATCCTTGCCTAAATCTTTGCTTACATCCTTAATTATTTTCTTAGGATAAAGTCCTCAAAGTAGCATTTTGAGACTTTGGGTACATACTGTCAAATTTCCCCTCTGGAATGATTATACCAACTTACAGTGCCACTAGCAGGAACTCCAAACCTTCCCCTGCTTGTTGCCATGCTGCATATTCTTCTTCTTTTTTTTAAATGTTTATTTATTTTTGAGAGAGGGAGAGAGAGAGACAGAGTGCGAGCAGGGGAGAGGCAGAAAGAAAGGGAGACACAGAATCCAAAGCAGGTTCCATGCTCTGAGCTGTCAGCACAGAGCCCAACCTGGGGCTTGAGCTCACAAACCAAGAGATCATGACCTGAGCTGAAGTCAGATGCTTAACCGACTGGGCCACCAAGGTACCCCTGCATATTATTCTTTAAAAACAATCTTTGACAATTTGTTAGGCAAAGAAACCAAAATACAAAAACTGATCAACCTTAAATATTTAACATGAGAGGTGAACGGTATGGAACTTTTTAAGTCTAGGAGGTGAGTCCTGGTGGGTGGCTGCAATGTTGGGCAGTGAAGGGGACAGACAGAAAAGGACTGGCTGTGATGGCCTTGAGGAAGGCTTAGACAGGTGAGAAGACTCTTTAACATCAAGCAATACTGGATGAAGTCAGTTCTCTGAAGTTCCAGGGTGAGTCAAGACAAGAGGCTCTACCATGAGAGGATTCCCAAAATGTATTCTCAATGAATTTCATTTATTTGGAGGGAAAAGACACTGAGGTCAAGGAGGTTTGGGGAACGTTGGTATAAATCAGGCTAGACCTATTTTTTCATAGCAGGATTTCTCCTGTAAAATGCTAATGAGGGATGCGGAAGCTCCAAGCGTGGAGGGGTGGTTGTATACAATGGTTCCTGGTTCCTGAGCTTATTTAAGCACAGATCCAGACCCACCTTGCATCTTTTTTATTTTCCACAGTACATCTCATGAATCTAGCACTTGGTGGAACATCCTTTAGGAACCACAGACTGATGCTGTAAGTGGAAAATAGTTTTCACACAAAGGGCAGAGAATGGGAGATGGGACAAGAAAGAGGGGATGGGGGAAGAGACAATGAAGAAAACGAGGAAGCAGGAGAATGGAAGGAAAATGAGAAAAAAGGGACAGAACAGAAACACAAAGGGGAAAGGAAAGGAGAACAGGATGTAGAGAGAGAAGGGGAAAATTTGAGAGAATGAGGAAAAGAAAGAGTGGAACAGGAAGTACCAGTAGAGAGGCCCCCTAGGACTAGAACCACATCCCACTGCTTTTAGGAGAGACCCAGGGGCCTGTAATCTCCTCCATGCTCAACTCCTGTTCAGGCCACCTTAGCCCCCAGCGTGTCACTCTCTATGGAGGGTTCTCTCTGGCATTGTTACCCATCTTGCAGCCCCTTGTTCAATGGTTGGTACTTTTTTTTTTTTAATTTTTTTTTCAACGTTTATTTATTTTTGGGACAGGGAGAGACAGAGCATGAACGGGGGAGGGTCAGAGAGAGAGGGAGACAGAGAATCGGAAACAGGCTCCAGGCTCTGAGCCATCAGCCCAGAGCCCGACGCGGGGCTCGAACTCACGGACCGCAAGATCGTGACCTGGCTGAAGTCGGACGCCTAACCGACTGCGCACCCAGGCGCCCCACAATGGTTGGTACTTAAAATGCAAGAATTCATTAGCAAGGGAAACTCAGAATATAGAAATAAATAGTGGCTCCTAAAAAAACCTAGGAAAAAAAAGAATACATAGAATAAGAAAATCCAAAAATTACTACTTCTCTTATTGATGTCGTGTAGCTTCTTGTAGCACAATAGGATGTGACCAAAACTAAACAAACATTCTCTACTCAGCCAGGAAGTCTAGTTGCCTAAAGAAACTGACAGCTTTTAAATGCCAGCTGAGCCTTTCACCCAAGAGAGCCTGCTTTCAAACAAACTGAAAGTACCAAAGTGGTAAAATAAATTCCTAAAAGCTTAAGTGCAGTGCATGTACACAGTGCTGAATCCTTTAGAATTCCCCAACAAAAAGATATTTACTTATTTAATGAAAGCTATTTGCTATTAAAAAAAAAATCTCACGTAACACATGCTAAGATAGAAGTAGGCATTTTGAAATAAACTCATAGAGTCATCCAAATTGAAAGCCTCTAGAGTTCTCAGTAAATTTAACATCAGATTTCATTAGAACAGTGATTCCCAACCTCTTAATCACTGTGACTTTTTTTTTTTTTTTTTTTTTTTTTTTTTTTTTTTTTTTTTTTTTTTAGGATTGTTCTTTGAAGCCAGTCATTTATCTTAGGTCTTTGCTCTATCCAATTCCACAGTTATTCATGAGTTCCATGCTGGACTGTCTGGTTGGCCAATGATACTCCAAAAATTTCTGTAATTTCAAAAATGTAAGTTACAGTGACTAGTGTGATACACCTAGGGTCAGTGAATACAGTTGATACTATTCTATCCAAAAGAAAAGAAACTTGACATTTAGTTAACCTAGTCAACCCCATCAGAGGCAAGGAGTTGGCCCTTCATACTATTAAAAATAAGACATAAGCCATTATTACTGATTTTATAAATACCCCACCAATCTAAGACCCCAAGGGTGAAAATCCTTGCATTTGAGATTTTTCTGGAAACCTTCCAGCTTTCAATATTTGGTGCATACTTAAGAGTTGACTCATCTTAGGCCTTTAAACCAGGGGTGGCCAGTGACAGCACATGTGTTCCTGTTCTCACTTTCTGTGCCTGTCGCAGGCATCTCTAATCCATCTCTACAAACTTTCCCATTGAATGACTTTGTTGTTGTTGTTGTTGTTGTTGTTGTTGTTGTTGTTGTTGTTACTTCTTAATACAGTGTTTCAAGCAACCAGTGAATCAGAGCTGGTGCTGAAGATGAAACCAGCTTGTCTTTCCTGCTCTACCCCATGTCTTAGGTGATTTGTTCATAAGGCAAGTGCAGGGGATACAGGCTCAGAATTCCTCTGAACAGGGATACTTGAGATTCCATAATAAGGGTGGAAGATGTAGAAATGGGGGGAACTAAGGCATGCCAAGTCACAGAGAATAAGATGACTTTTATCCCCATTGGCAGCTGATTATAAATAGCGCTTTATCATTCTTTTTGCTGTCTGTACTCCTCTTCCTAACATAGGTGCAAGCATTGGATAAACAGGTATGGAAATAAACAGGAAAGGTTAATTCAAGAATGGGTTAGTCTAGGCTGGGGAAACTTCCAAAATGGTCTTGGAATAATACTGGTATCACCCTGCAGGGCCATGGCAATCAGAGTTTCCTGGTTTCCCAAGTCCTTTCTCTCACATTAATTCCTTGGAGCTTGCCAGCCCTGTGAGAAATGCCGAAAAGATGTCATGTTCTCTTTTTATTCATGAGGCAAGAGAAGATTAAAGAAGGTGAGTGGTTTTGCAAAGTCACATGGTTAGGAAAGGATGGAATTGGAAAAAGAACTCAGATTTGAACATTTCGAGGTCAACGCTCTTTCTGATGCATTTGTGTTACTCACATTGGGGTATAATGGGCCAGGATAGGCAGGGTAGGGCCGGGCGATTATTTCAAAGATTTGGGATGAAATGGCACTTCTCAAGATTTTCTCACATCTTGATATAAAAAGTGTAAAAACACATTATGAAGTAGAACACAGAATTTTCAAACTTTTTATGATAAAAATACAAGATTTTGAAGCTATTGGCTCTATGTGACCCATTGTGGCCCTTTCCCAGACTTCTGATGATGCTTTCACTGTTCCCTTCTGGTGGTAACAAGGGAAATGGATTATCCTTCACCACACTACGTCTCACCTCTTCTTCCCTCCTCCTTCTTGTTCTTGTCATTTTTATTTACGTAAGTGATGTTGCCATTCTCAGAGACCCCCAAAGGTAGCTTGCTTGTAATTCATCTCAGAGGCCTGGGGCTGCCATGGTCAGGCTCTGGTGAGGCTCTATCCCTGGATTACAGACAGCTGCCTTCCTGCTATGTCCTTACAGGGGAGAGAGAGAGAAAGGCTCTCTGCTGTATCTTCTTATAAGCACACTAATTTCATCATGGAGGCTCTGCTCTCACGGACTTGTCTGAACCTAATTTCCTCCCAAAGACCTCATCTTCAAATACCATCACATTGGGGTTAGGGATTCAATAAATGAATTTGGAGGGAACACAATTCAGTCTATAGTAATCAGTTAGGATGATTTCAATTGTAAATAATAGAAGACCCAACTCAAGAGGCTTAAACAATAAAAGGCATTTGTTGGCCCAGATAACTGGAGGGAAATTAGGGTGAGCCCCAGGATTAGATGATACAGATCCAGAATTAGGTGAACCATATCATCAAGGACTTTGATGTCCATAGCGTTGCCTTCATACTAACACTGTTTATTCTCTCAATGTGGGATGTCTGAAACTTTGGGTTTCCTGGTTCACCTCTGTGAACACGTCTCATTAACCAGAATTATGGTATGGACTGATTCCCAAACCAGTCACTGTGGCCAGTGTGATGGACTTTACTGATTCACTTAAACCAAAGTTCACTCCAAGAGCTGAAGGAAGATTCTGAATTCCACAGCTGCTTCAAAATCTAGGAGAGAAAGGAGCCAATCTGGGAGGTGACTATGGTGTCCACTACAAGTTCCTCTTAACAACTCTCCACTTAAACTGTTGACTGTAGCTGGTACATGGCAAGTTCTAAGTAAGTATGATCTGTCTAACTGACTATCTGCCTGTTTATTATGAGCTAGAGTGAAGATCCTGGGAAGGGTAATAACGGGATGGACCCTACAGAAAACATGAAGGGAAAGGCTATGAATATTAAGGTCAACACCCCTCTGGACTCTTATCTTGTGGCAACACAAAAGAATTCAAGAAAGGGATGGAGATCTCTGGTCCTGAAGACTGCATTTGGGGTTTCACTGGGTTCACACTTCATTTGCATCCACTCCTTTCTCCAGGTCTGGGAAGAGCCACATTTATATTTCTTCCACATAGAAATTGGCATCATATCATATCAGCTTTCTAGGATCTGAGTTTTTATTTCAATCACTTTGCAAATGATTTCAGAATATATATATATATATATATATATGAAAATATATATATGAATATAGATATTTATATATCATTAATATAATAATATAATAAAATAAATATATGTATGTTGGGAATTCATTATACTAAGTGTAATAATAAGCCAGTCACAAAAGGAAAAATACTGTGCGATTCCACCTATGAGGTATCTGGAGTGGTCACATTCATAGAGACAGAAAGTATAACAGTGGTTGTCAGAGGCTGGAGGAAGACAGATGGGGAGCTACTGCTTAGTGGGGACAGAGTTTCAGTTTTGCAAGATGGAAGAGGTTTGGAGATGGGTGGTGGTAACAGTTTCACAACAATAACTACTGCTGAACTGTATACTTAAAAATGGTTAAGGTGGCAAGTTTTATGTTATATGTATTTTGCCACAGTTAAAAAAAAAGTCAGGAGTCATATGTGGGCTTCGCTTTCTTTTACCTTACTGTCACCATCATTCTTTTTTTTTTTTTTTAATGTTTATTTTTGAGAGAGACACACACAGAGTATGAGCGGGGGAGGGGCAGAGAGAGGGAGACACAGGATCCAAAGCAGGCTGCAGGCTCTGAGCTGTCAACACAGAGCCCGACACAGGGCTTGAACCCATGAACCGTGAGATCATGACCTGAGGTGAAGTTGGGCGCTTAACTGACTGAGCCACCCAGGCGTCCACCATCATTCTTTAATAGCCTCTTTTCTATTTCCATTATAAACATCTTACTTTAATGGCCAGCAAAATTTTTTCCCACCTCAGGCATCTGGACTTTTTTTTTTTTTTTTTTTTTTTTTAATGGTTAAATTTAGACTTTCTATTGAGGTACTCTATATTTCTTTCTAGATTTACAATGTTTTTCTTTTTTTTCCCTAAAATGTGCCTTTCCATTTTTACCCTCCGTGACAGTGGAGTTCTTTTGCAGCTTTTTTTCCTTTTTCTTTCCCAAATAAACTAACTTTAGTTAATTTTAGCCTAACCACATTTTGGGTAGGATTTAGCAAAAGCCAAATTCTACCACTTATTGGGGCTGTAGCCTGAATGTTCCATGCCCCCCTCCCCGGGTGCTTTCTCAAGGGTTACTTCCTCTGCCAGGCCCTTTATGAACATAATTTCACTGGGTTGCCCAGCTTCCCTAAGAGGTCTGTATATCACCACCATTATACACGTGGACACTCAGAGGGGGTTAGGTAACTTATTCAAATCTCTCAGGTGGTGTCTTTGGCTCCAAAGCTTTGTAATGTCTTTCTTTCTGTACTACACTGCCTGCACCCTGTCTTTTCCTTCTACTCCAAGGCATTAGGATATCTCTATTTCCGACCCCTTGGAGCACCGAATCCCTTTGTGGGGATTGAAAAAGCCTGCTAGTGAGAGCTGGCAGTAGAGTCCTCTGCTGTAGAGATGGGTCATCAGAGCTTTCGGACTCACCCCTTCTGTCTCCCCTGTCCAGCTGCCCAGGTCTTGCTCTCACCCCAATTCTCCAGCAGCCATCACCACACCTAACCCAATGGACACTTCGATCCTCTCCTTGAGCCAGCCTGGGTGGAGACAAATTCCCATCTTCCCTGTTTTGAGCAGAAACAAGGAGAGAACATGTCAAAGGAAAGGCACATTTACTGTGAATGTAAGATGAAACCAAATCAAATTGCAACCAGGAAAGACAAAAGGGGGATCTTTTTCATAATTGAACTGCAGTCCTTCCAGAGTGGCTGAGGATTGATCTGGCTGCAGCTCTATTCCCCATCTGCCCTCCAGATCTCCTCAAGGGGAAAGAAGCCAAATTTTGACTCCTTCATCCTTCCTGGGCCAACAGTGGGTCTGGGGGCCAAATGGACCATTGCTCCTAGAGCCAGAACCCTCACATCTCTCCAACATCAAAGTGACATGATACCTGGAACCTACTGTCCTCTCTTGGAGGGGAGCTGGTAAAGGAAACTAACATATTGAGCATTAGTGTGAGAAGAGCATGGGATGTGAAGGCATGCCCACAAACAAGGAGTTGCAAGGAAGAGTTAAGAGTGTGTTCAGATTCCAGCAGCATCCACCACTAGTGGTGAGATCTCAGGCTGGGCAAATCATCCCACCCCTCTGTGTCCCATTTCCCTCTTATGTTGGGTATCTGAGAGGATTGAAGAGGTAAATGCACACAGCACTCAACAACATCCCAAAGTGTTCACTTTTATCAATGACCCTATGCATTAGGTGTCAGTACTCCAACTGCACCGATGAGGCAGCCTTTGAACGCAGGTCTGCTGTGGTCAGGGCTCACATTCTTTCCATTTCCCTATCGCGGTGGCCCTAGTATGAGGACTTGTTCTCATACTGTCTTGCACCATTACCAAGCTGCGCAGTTGTGGAGTCCTTAACAGCCCTAAGTAAATAGCTGTTTGAATTGAATGCATGAATGCCCATGTTAGTGAAAGGAGAGGAAATGATTTGAATTTGAGAGACAGAAAAAGCATTTATATCAGAAGCAAATAGATTAATTCATTTAGACAGTCAGTTGGTTAATATTTACAGAGTATTCATAGGATACCTGGCCCTATTCATATAGGTTATACCATTGGGGATGCCTGGAGGAAGTGGGGCAGGTGGGGAGGGGGCAGAGGATTGGAGGCATGGGGAAAGTTGGTCTAAAAAAATAAAAGTCTGAATTATAATATTTAATATTAATATTACTTTATAGTCTTCAGGCAATTGTAATCCTCAAACTGAGCTAAAAAAAAGTGTTAGAGAAAGTAAAAACTGATAATGTGACTTATAATAACTGTATTAATAGTTGTTATATAAGAATATTTATGTCCTCTTCTATCCCCAAATCCTGGTTACATGAATGCTTTGTATAATCTCTCAAAGCTAGTGATTTTAAATTCCAAATTAGCACAGACCCCAGGTGAAGGTTTTTATTGGATTGCTGCTATGGGCAGAAAGTACTTATAAAAAAGACACCATGCCTTGGATTGAAGGACAAGATTCTAGAGAGCAGGACTTTGTGTCTTTTAAATATTTTTCATTAACTTATTTTTAATTTTTTTTAACTGTTTATTATTTTTGAGACAGAAAGAGAGAGACAGAGTGTGAATGGAGAAGGGGCAGAGAGAGAGGGAGGCACAGAATCTGAAGCAGACTGCAGGCTCTGAGCTGTCAGCACAGATCCCAACATGGGGCTTGAACTCACAAACCATGAGATAATGACCTGAGCTGAAGTTGGCCACTTAACCAACTGAGCCACCCAGGTGCCCCAGAATCTCATGTCTTGAAGGAGGTTTATGTTCCTTGATTCAATCATTCATTAGATTTATGAAGAGGACAGGCAGCAAATAGGAACCTCAAAGGTCAGAGGCATGTGCAGTTAGTTGGGGGTAACACCACCATAGCTAGAAAGGCTTGATGTAGTTAGGGTTGTGGGTGGATTGGTGGAGACGGGGGAAGAGAGAGAGGAACCTGGGCCACAGATCCCTCAGTGTGGGCATCTGCAGGTTCAGACAGGTGAGGGAACAGACAGGTTGAAGCAGGTTAGATCACAGGTGACACAGGAAGAAAGGGCGCTTGGGAGTGGCTCTCAAGCATGAATCCTTGAAATAAGTGTTGAAATAGAAGTGAGATGAATCTGGAGACCTCACTCTTGCAGCCAATCTTGAGTCACTAAATGGATTCTGGTTGTTGCAGAAAGGGGACTCTCGGAGGAAGTCTAGTAAAGTGCCTCCAAGCATATTTGAATCCCAATCTGTCACAGGTTGAAGAATCTTGGTGAATCACTTAATCTTTAGGCTTCTACTTCCTCATCCATAAAGTGGGGATGACAACAGTATCTGCCTCACTGGGATGTTACGAGGATTAAAGAACTTGATGAATGTCACAAGCTCAGCATTGTCCCCAGCACCTTGGTGCTCCATACCAGGCAGTGATGATTATTATTGCACTGGAGAGACCTAGGGCTATCACTTTTGGTTTGTGAGCCCCGCCAGGGCAGGTTCTATGGTTTTATCTTTAAGTACTATTAAATTACTTAGTTGATCATTGTTATTGTTGCTAATAAAATAACATTTAGCTTTCCTGAAACAGGGCTTCTGCCTCTAGTGGTGACTAATACCTGATAACAAGCAAGCTCTCTGGAATCAACTCTTCCAGGGTTTTTTCAACCAGAAAAAAAATAGATGGCTGAGGAATAGCCATACAGTTAAGCTGTCATGTGAGGTTTCCCCACTCCCATTGCTTGTCTTCACTTTATTCCCTGAACCCCAGATCCCAATAAAGGAGATAGCATAGATAGAAAGAAGAAAGAAATATGAAAGCAAAAATAGTTTTTGACTCAGAGGGTTGGAAGGCATTGAAGGTTCTCCAGACCAACCACCTCACAGTCAACAAAGAGTGATAACAGTGATGTCAAGAAGGAAATGGAGAGAAGTGGAAGGAGGGAGGGAGCCCTCCAGAGAGAAGCAGGGGTAAAGGATATAAAGTGGCTGGACAGAAGCTTTGCTCCTAATTACAATGTTAACAACTGATTGGTGTCATGCTGGATAGGCCGAGATCCTCGGGGAGTAGACAGGAGGTCTCTTCTCCCTATCCTCTCCCACTTAAATTTCTTAGTACTTGATGCATCTTTCCATCTTTCTTTGCAATCTTTTTCCTTTTGAAATGTCTCTCTACATCTCTTTTATTCTGAGCATAAACTTTTTTTTTTTTAGAAAAGTCCCTTCACTTCCTTATTTTCTCTCCCTCTGCCTCTCCAACTCTCTATCTCCTGCCCTTTTGCCCCTCTGTTCTGGTTGCTTATTTCCTTTTCTGTCTTACTTGCCATCCATCTTGCTCTAACGCCACATATGAGTTTTTATTCATCCTCAGCCCAAGGTAACTCCATCCCTTCATGGAGAGGAAGATCTAGGAAAAATCCAGAGCTCTGGGTTCTGGCCCTTCTCTTATTGTGCAGCTCTGTTATTCCTTGGGTGTTTTTAATTCTCAGTCTCAGCATTAAAAAGAGAGAATGAGCTAGGATATTGCTCAGTACTGCTCTCCATGAATTACATTTCAACTAAAGGCTTAGAAGACACAGCTTCACTGTTTAAGATGCAAGATGTTCCAGCCAATGTTATGCCACTGATGTTATGCTTTTATGGGATGAGATATTCTGGTGGAAACCCAGCCTCAGCTACTCTGCAGCCTACAGGCATTGGGACACTTTGTAATATTTGGTAGACTTTGCTTTGGAATTATGGAGACTTTGGCAGAAAGTTCCTTCAAAGTCAATGTAGTCTACCCTGTCCCCTGATGTCTGCATCCCTGAATCCAGGGAAGGGGACACTCACTATTTCCCAAGGCAGCCCAGTCCATTTCATGGCCAAGTAAGAAAGCTGAATTTTCTTTTTTTTTTTTTTAATTTTTTTTCAACGTTTATTTTATTTTTGGGACAGAGAGAGACAGAGCATGAACGGGGGAGGGGCAGAGAGAGAGGGAGACACAGAATCGGAAACAGGCTCCAGGCTCTGAGCCATCAGCCCAGAGCCTGACGCGGGGCTCGAACTCACGGACCGCGAGATCGTGACCTGGCTGAAGTCGGACGCTTAACCGACTGCGCCACCCAGGCGCCCCAAGAAAGCTGAATTTTCAAAGAAAACATTCTCATGTTTGGTCATGGTGGTGGTTTGCTTAGCAAACTATCCGTCCATGAATGACAGTTATTCTCAATTCTCAGCAGCTACAGGTCATTCCCCTCCAATCAAGTTCTTTGCAAGAGAAAGGGCTCTAAAATTATCAGAATACTGGATTGTTTGTCTTCCTTAAATTTACAGATGTAGAGATAAAAATGTGTTTGTCGTGCAGGGATCCATCCTCGTCAGCCTCATCATCAGGCATAATAATGTCTAACACTTCTGTAGACTTACTAGGCACAAGGCATTATTCTAGCCATTTGTGTATATTAAATCAAGAAAATATGATTTCTCTAAATAACTTTCCTATTTCCTTCCCTAAAGGGGTTTGAATATAATGACACATCAACAAGAGAAGGAACCTAAATGTCATCTGGTCCAATCCCCAGCTTTGCTGATAAATTCCAGAGAGGTTATCTGCCTTACCTTAGGTCACCCAGCTATAGTGGTAGAATGGGACCTCAAGCGTTTTAATAACAAGCTCACTATTTACAGCCAGGATCAAGGAAGGTATTTAGGGAACCTGAGATTCTTTTTCTGGAATACTCTGCCTCATTCTGCTTTACCTGTGGCTAGTACTCAGCCATAAAGGTGCCAAAATCACCCTTCTATTTTTCCTACCTTCTTATCTTTTAAAATAAGCTCTTCTTTGAATCTCCTTTCAGCACTTGTATCATCTGTCCTTTCATTTCCCAGTATACTTAAAAACTTTTCTAATGTAGCCAAGTGAGTTTCTCTCCAGGTTAAAGTCAGATTTCTGGTTTTGGAACAAAACAATCATTTCAACTTCATTGCCATTGACTCTTATCAGAACAATTGCCAAACATAGTTTGGTTGACTAATTCAAGATCTGTTGGATCTTTTTCCTTTGGTGGCCTGTAGTAAAGGATATAAGAAACAGAAAGGAACTGAGGGGTGAGAAATGGCAATGACAGCAGGTGTCATGGAGAGGAGACCTTTGGGTAGAAAAGGAGATGGATAGTATCTTTTCTGGTTACATGTTGAACAGAACATCTCTCTGGAGGGAGAAAAGCAAGCTGCCTCCCTGTTTGCTTTGATGGAAATCCACCTAAATTTTGCTTCTGGTACAACCCAGGAGCACAGTATGAAACTCCTGCCCAACTCTGACTGTGAACATTTCTTCCCAAGAAGCTCTATCTGTTTCCAATCCACATTTGGAACTAGGTCTGGCAATATTCAGAGAGAGGAAAGATTTTGTCCTCTCAGAACACAGGAATATTCTATGTCAGCAGTTGCCTTTTTCTCAATATGAGTTTGGTGCATCGGTGTGTGGGCTACATAGAATATTTTAAAATCATACTTGCCTTCAAATGTTGACAACTTTATAAACAGTATGGACATGGACAGATAAATCAAATTCAATGTATAACTAATGCTAAGGTAATTCCTAAACTATTTTATTGTACAGAATATTATTCAGAATGTTTGTTGGGTTTAAGTTTCTCTTGTTTTTTATTATTTACTTTTATTTTTTATTATTATTATTACTTTTAGAGATAGAATGCAATTGGGGGAGAGGAGCAGAGGAAAAGAGAGAATCTTAAGCAGGCTACACATTCAGCGTGGAGCCCGAGCTGGGGTTTGATCCCACGACCCTGGGATCATGATCTGAGCTGAAGTCAAGAGTTGGACACTCAACCGAGTCATCTAGGCACCCCTTCTTTTATTTTTAATATAGATATAATTATAGTTATATTTGTTGGGAAAAAGTACTTGAGAGATTGGTTGGTTTTTAGTTAGGTTTTGGACAAAAGTGTGTTTTCCTTAGTTGTACGAACTTTTCTCCACTTCCTAGCTAGAAATATGGGGTTTGTGTGCATTTTAGGGTCACACATACCTGGGACTGAATCTTCATTCTACCACTTACAGTTGTGGAAGTGTGTGTGTGTGTGTGTGATTTAGTCCTTTGAACTTAGACTTCCTTCTATGTAATAGCACTTCTCTCACAAGCCAACCTGAGTGTCAAACAAGATATTTGGAAAGCACATGGAATAAGTTTGCATAGTGCTAGGTATACAGACACTCCGTAAATGTTAGCTTCCCTGTTTGTGTGTGTGTGTTTGGAGTGAAGAGGGGAAACTAAGTTGACGAGTAAAAATTGGAGGACCATTCCAGAAATAAACAATCAAACTAACAAAAAAAAAAATCAAACACAAAACAGAAAGGAACTGAGGGGTGAGAAATGGCAAAAACATTTAGAAAAATGCTATCAACAGGTATTTACTAAGCTATTTATATGTTTAGGTCCTTTACCAGGTGACCAACATGTGGGACTCAAGGATACACTCCGTTTGAAGAGATAAGATTTATTCATTTGTAAAATAGATAATGAAAATGCAAAGAAGTTGTTCCTCCTGGAGTTGAGAGGAGAGAGCAATCTCTGTGCTTATGGCATCTTTGGAGACAAGAGAGAAGTTCAGTGGTGCTGAGGGTGGGAGGCGAGGGCAGATGAGAAAACCTTGACATGACCAGCCTTTTGAGTCTTATGACAAAGGCTTGGGAATGGCTGAACAAGGTGAGACAACTGAGTTGTTGTTGTTGTTGTTGTTGCTGTTGTTGTTTTTGTTGTTGTCGTTTAAATAGCAGTGGTGAAAAATGATCTTGATATTTTTTTGAACAACAGAAAATCCCAAACAAGCCTAAATGGGGCTGGATAGTCTCACTGCATTTATGCTAAGGGAGTGGTGGTAGGTGGACAAGCTGAAGCCATACAGTGCACACTCCTGGCTTCCTTATTGGGACTGAGAGATACCCATACCCTTTGTTGAGTTACTTATCCAGATCCTCCTTAAGCTCCCTTTCTTTTTTCCCAGCAGATCCCGGGAGAGATGTCCTTTCAACCCCGTGTCTCTGCTAAATGCCTTTTGGATCCAAGCAGTGGAGCCCATTGGATGACTGGACTAACTCAGAGACTATTACTGAGGCTTATTAGGCTGGCAAAAAGAATTCTAGCCAAATCTTCCAGGTTAGAAGAGAAATGACAGCTGCCCCTGAAGGGATTCCCAGGATGGAGCACAGCAACCATCCTACAAAGGGTTAATACTCCCCCTCCCCTGGCCCCCAACTTGCTGCCAGAGATCAGCTAATCTGATAATTACAGCAACAAACACAGTTTAGACAAACAAGACCTGACCCTGAGGGTTTGGAATGAAAACATTTACTCTCTCCCTCCCCAGAGAGACGGTGCCTGGAGCATACACACAGAGACACTGGGAAAATACCCTTGTGCTGGAGCGAGGGGTGAAAACATCTGTGTTCCTGAGCTGCTTGGGAAGATAGCGTTAATGGGGAGGGGGTTCAGTGGGGGAGGCGGAGGAGTGGGCAGTGGTGCAGTGGGAGGGTGTGCAGGCTAGGAGCAGATGGAACATGTACCCATAACTGGAGCTATAAGCCAATTGTAATTGATTTTTACAGCAGAGGCAGAGTGCAGGGAGAGGTACATAGGAGACTCAGCGATTCAGAATTCTAGTGAAAAACCTGGTGGCTAAGTGGGGAGAAACGTCCTACGACACCAAAGTGGGGTCTATTTTTTTTATTAAAAAATGTTTTTAATGTTTATTTATTTTTGAGAGAGAGAGAGGGAGAGAGAGCACGCATGAGAGAGCGGGGGAGACACAGAATCCAAAGCAGGGTCCAGGCTCTGAGCTGTCAGCACAGAGCCCGACTTGGGGTTCAAACCCATGAACCATGAGATCATGACCCCAGCTGAAATTGAGCCTTAACCCACTGAGCCACCCAGGCACCTGAGGATCTATTCCTGAGAGCTAGAGGCGAAGAATATTCAAAACAGCCCGATTCTAAGTCAAGTTGACATCTGCCCACCAGGGAGTGAGGGGCTCATCCTTTTCTCACCCCCAAAATTTGGCTTCAAATTCTGCCGGCTTCAAAACATGTCAAACTATTTCCCCCCCTTTTACTTCTAAATGCTGGTTCCTAGAAGAAACCTTTCTGGGTTGCTTAAACGGGAGGGGCTGATGTGCCTTCAGTCTGGAATTCCAGCAGTTACTCCTTCCCAACTCCACCCTCATCATTTCTTTCTTACACTTGGCTGATGGTGTGTCAGCCCATAAACGCTTCCTGGCCACTTTGAGCTCTCCAAATTATGGTGAGGCATCCAAATCCTTGGGGGATTGCAGATCACTGTATGGATTACACCCAGCTAAGAGGAATAACTGTGATTGATGATAGGATCAAGGTTTAAAGTGAATTCCATAAGGTGAAAGATGGTCTAAAATCAATAAGATAGGATGTGCCAAGAATGTGACGCACTGCATTTAGGTCCAATAATCAACTGTAAAAGTATGAGATGGAAAGACCTAGAAAACAATAGTTTATGTAAAAACAACAACAACAACAAAGCAAAACATGTTTTGGCCAATAACTGGTTCAATATGAGATGAGCATATTTGCTTAAAAAGTAAGTATTAATAAAAGTATTGTGATCACATTGACATTTTACTGGGTTCTTAACAAAGACTGAACAAATCTTTTTTTTTTTTTTTTTCAACGTTTATTTATTTTTGGGACAGAGAGAGACAGAGCATGAACGGGGGAGGGGCAGAGAGAGAGGGAGACACAGAATCAGAAACAGGCTCCAGGCTCCGAGCCATCAGCCCAGAGCCTGACGCGGGGCTCGAACTCACGGACCGCGAGATCGTGACCTGGCTGAAGTCGGACGCTTAACCGACTGCGCCACCCAGGCGCCCACTTTTTTCTTTTTTTAAAAATGTTTATTTATTTATTTTGAGAGAGAGAGAGAGAGAGAGAGAGAGAGCGAACGCATGTGTGAGTGGGAAGAGGGGCAGAGAGACAGGAGAGAGAATTCCAAGCATGCTCTGTGCTGTCAGCACAGAATCCAACATGGTGCTCAATCCCATGAAACGTGAGATCATGGCCAGAGCTGAAATCAAGAGTCGGATGCTTAACCAACTGAACCACCCAGGCGACCCTCCTTTTTCTTTTTTAAGTATAACTGTTGGTTGACCAAGCACAGTGGAGCACAATTTTATTTGTCTGTGCTGTAGTTTAATTTCAAATTCAAGTCCCCTATCGCAATCTCTACAGGGTCTACTTTGCAGTTGTCAGTGGCTTCCATACGTTGTTCAGCTAGGTTCACTCACCACATGGTTTGAATCTCCTGCAGGCCCTTGTAGGTGCTCCTCTGCTCATCTGTTGGAGAGCCCCCCAGTCCTCAAGGAGACATCCTTCTTTCCAAATAGGCCAGTTTTCTTATGGTTCTGCACACACGCTATGGCCATTTGCTCTTTCATTCATTTGTTCCTGTACCCCTTGGCCAGCCACTATGTGCTAGGCACTGTTGCAGGAACCGGGTGTTCAATAATGAACAAGGCACGGTCCCTGCCCTCATCAAGCTAATGTTCTCATGTGGGTAGGCAAATCCTAAACAAAAACTAAAAAAAAAGATTAAAAAAAAAAGGTATGAAAAGTTACCAGGTACTTGAAAAGCCTTCCACTTGCCTAGACTTCTCTGAATGTCACCTCCTGCCTCCTAATCCAGCTCAAGTGCTTTTCCCTTGAAAGCAGAAAACTGCCCCAGCTCTGTCTTCCCTGAACTTCTGGTGCCCAGGGGCTTGTAACA
This sequence comes from Herpailurus yagouaroundi, assembly GCF_014898765.1. NCBI lineage: Eukaryota > Metazoa > Chordata > Mammalia > Carnivora > Felidae > Herpailurus > Herpailurus yagouaroundi. The sequence continues at coordinate 38,831,352 of NW_024412404.1, read as the reverse complement.
CATAATTAACACTCAACTGGTCTCTAATTGTTTCCCAGCTAATTTTGCCTCCCAACAGACTGTAGGAGACATAAGCTCTTTGAAGTTATAGGATATACCTTCAATTTAAATATATTCAGTTCATCTCTGTCTAGAGTGCTCTTTAAAGGGAAATGCAAAGCACAGTTAAAACACAAGGAGGTTTTAAAGCTGATTCCCAGATAACAAGAGAACTTCCAGTGTCTCTAAATTCCTCTAGAATAAGAATGTAAAATTAGAACAATAGTTTATTTGCTGAACCTACCTCCTCCAAAGAGTCCTAGACTCTGTAAGGAGATCCTTAAAGCAACAAACATACCTTACATGGAGTAGTTGTCGGATTAGAGGGAACAGCAGGAGAGAAGCATCCACCAAGCTCAAAAAGGGAGGAAACATAAGGGCAAACAATAGCAAACTCAGAAAAATGCTCAATCCAAAGCTGAGGCCAAACAACATTCTTTGGGGCCCTCATGTTCTATAGAATAAAAGCGCCAAACTGCCCCCTACTGAAACAATACAAATGGCCATCAATGGAGGACTGCAAAGAAACAGTGGCATCTTCATATGGTGGGCCGGCATGTGGGAGGAGTAAAAGTAGGTGAAGCTACATACACTGACATGAAGAGATGGCCACTACTACTTGCTTTAAGAAGCAGATCTCAGAACAATGCAGATAATATGATCCTTTTCATTTAAGAACTATGTTTATATATGTGTAGAAAAATGCACATAGAAATATATACCAAACTGTTAACAATGGTATTTCTGGGGATGGGGTTATAGGCAATGGAGTGGAGGAGAGAGACAGGCAGGGGAATTTAAGAATTTTTATAACTTCTGGGGAGGGGCAAAGATGGCAGAACAGCATGGAAGTCTTTTTTGCATCTCATGTCCGTGAAATACAGCCAGATTAACACTAAACCATCCTGCACACCTAGAAAACTGATTTGAGGATTAACACAACAATCTGCACAACCTGAACCATAGAACTCAGCAGGTATGCGGCAAGGAGAGGTGAACTGACGAAGAGAGAAGCGGCGGAGGGCAGGAAGCTGTTTTTGCTTGCGGACAGAGGACGGAGACGGAGGGGAGAGTATGGGAAAATCACCCCCCAAAAGCAGCTGGAGGGAAAGTGGAAAAGTGGAAACAGCCGCAGGGACTGAACAAAAAAGGGAGAAAAGAGAAAGCAGAGGGTTTAAATTCCATGAAGACTCTATAAACAGGGGGAGTGCAGAGTCTGAAACACCACGGCTCAATACCTGGCAGTGCTCTGGTGAGAAGGGTGAATCCCCAGGAGCAGAGTGAAGTCCGGAGGTCTTTGGGCCACATGGGAGACAAGGTTCCCCTGCTGGAAGGACATTTGGTAGAAGCTGTGTGGCCACCCGGTCCCAGCAGACCCCAGAGAATGGCCTCATTCGCTGGTGCTGGAAGAAGGTCGTTAAGGGTGAAGACTGGTGCCAGATGTGTGTTGTGATTTTCCATAATTCCTGAAACGCTGCTGCTACACAATCGCATGAACTTTTTCTGGGGTGGGCTGGCACCCAGCCTTAGTCTCTGGGCGTCGGCAGCAGCATGGTCCCGTAAATGTTCCTGAGTGCAGCCTGCACCTGGCCTTTGCTCGGAGACCCTCCCCCAGAAGGTCTGAGTGTTTCAAAGCCACGGTCCCTCAGAAGTAAGGGGTCGGGAAACACAGCCGCATCTGAGATAAAACTCAGGAGGGAGGTGCTGCCTGGCAACCTGATGGCTTGGTCGCGGAGAGTGTAAAAGTGGGGCGTGACTGGAAGCGGGAGACAAAAGACAGGTGTATGATCACCGATCGGGGAGGACAGAGATACTAGAAACTGGGTAGCTGGGTGTCGCCATTTTCATCCCTCGGGCGCATGCGCATAGACACCTACAAGCGCGACAACAAAACCACCCCAGTAAGATAAGCAGCGCCATCTAGTGGAGAATGGAATCATCACACTAAGCTGCGCCCAACTGGGTCAACCTCGCTCTTCATGAACACCACAACTCTCTCTGCCTGCTTAGTTTGTGGACTATAAAGTGCTTCACAGTTTGACTTCTCCGGGAAAACAATGTAATTTCAATCGTATTTCAGTCTGTTCGCTGGTCCATCTATTCAATTTTCTCTCTTTTTTTTCATTTCATTTCTTTTCTTTTTCTTAAGCACAGAAAGAGAAAAAAATCATTTTTATTTTCAATTTTTATTAAAAATATTTTTCTTTTTTTTAATATATGAAATGTATTGTCAAATTGGTTTCCATACAACACCCAGTGCTCATCCCAAAAGATGCCCTCTTCAATACCCATCACCCACCCTCCCCTCCTTCCCACCCCCCATCAACCCTTGGTTTGTTCTCAGTTTTTAAGAGTCTCTTATGCTTTGGCTCTCTCCCAAAAATATTTTTCTTTAATTTTTTTCTACTATATTTTTTACTTTCTTGTAAATCTTTCACACTCTATTTTACTTCCAACATTTCATATTATTCTATTTCACTGTATTCATTTTTTAAAATTTTCAAATGTTTTCCTTTTTTTTCTTTTTCTTTTTTCCTTTTTTCTCTAATCTATCAAGCTCCTTTCAACAACCAGACCAAAGCACACCTAGGATCTAACGTCATTTATTTGAATTTTGTGTGTGTGTGTGTTGTTTTTAATTTTTTAATTTAAAATTTTTTTTACTTTATTCATTCCTTTTCTTCCTTCAAAATGGCGAAATGAAGGAATTCACCCCAAAAGAAAGAGCAGGAAGAAATGACAGCCACGGAGTTAACCAACACAGATACGAGCAAGATGTCTGAACCAGAATTTAGAGTCATGATAATAGGAATACTAGTTGGGGTTGAAAATAGATTAGAATCCCTTTCTATGGAGATAAAAGAAGTAAAATCTAGTCAGGATGAAATAAAAAATGCTATAACTGAGCTGCAATTTTGAAATGATGCCACGGCAGCAAGAATGGATGAGGCAGAGCAGTGATTCAGCAATATAGGGGAGAAACTTGTGGAGAATAATGAAGCAGAAAACAAGAGGGAGACTAAGGCAAAAGATCACGATTTAAGAATTAGAGAAATCAGTGACTCATTAAAAAGGAACAATATCAGAATCATAGGGGTCCCAGAAGATGAAGACAGAGGAAAAGGGGTAGAAGTGTTATGTGAGCAAATCATAGGGGAAAACTTTCCTAACCTGGGGGAAGACACAGACATAAAAATACAGGAAGCACAGAGGACTCCCATTAGATTCAACAAAAACTGACCATCAACAAGGCATATCATAGTCAAATTCACAAAACACTCAGGCAAGGAAAGAATCATGAAAGCATCAAGGGAAAAAAGTCCTTAACCTACAAGGGAAGACAGGTCAGGTTTGCTGCAGACCTATCCACAGAAACTTGTCAGGCCAGAAAGGAGTGGCAGGATATATTCCATGTGCTGAATCAGAAAAATATGCAGCCAGGAATTCTTTATCCAGCAAGGCTGTCACTCAAAATAGAAGGAGAGATAAAAAGTTTCCTAGACAAACAAAAATTAAAGGAGTTCATGACTACTAAACCAACCCTGCAAGAAATTCTAAGGGGGAGTCTCTGAGGGGAGAAAAGATGAAGAAAAAAAAAGCAACAAAGACAAGAAAGGACCAGAGAACACCACTAGAAACTCTAACTCTACAGGCAACATAGTAGTAATCAAAAATCTCCCCCAAAACAAGAGTCCAGGGCCAAATGGCTTTCCAGAGGAATTCTATCAAACATTTAAAGAAGAGTTAACACCTATTCTCTTGAAGCTGTTTCAAAAATAGAAATTCTCTTGAAGCTGTTCCAAACTCTTTCTATGAAGCCAGCATTACCTTGATTCCAAAACCCCACTAAAAAGGAGAACTATAGACCAATTTCCCTAATGAACATAGAAGCAAAAATCCTCAACAAGATATTAGCCAACTGGATCCAATAATGCATTAAAAAAATTATTCACCAGGACCAACTGGGATTTATACCTGGGATGCAGGGCTGGTTCAGTATCTGCAAAATGTGATTCATCACATCAATAAAAGGACAAGAACCACATGATCCTCTCAATAGATGCAGAGAAAGCATTTGACAAAATACAGCACCCTTTCCTGATAAAAAACCCTCAAGAAAGTAGGGATAGAAGGATCATACCTCAAGATCATAAAAGCCATATATGAAAGACCCAACGCTAATATCATCCTCAATGGGAAAAAACTGAGAGCTTTCCCCCTAAGGGGAAACAAGACAGGGATATTCACTCTCACCACTGTTATTCAACATCGTGTTGGAAATCTTAGCCTCAGCAATCAGACAACACAAAGAAATAAAAGGCATCCAAATCAGCCAGGAGGAGGTCAAACTTTCACTCTTCACAGATGACGTGATAGTCTATATGGAAACCCCAAAAAATTCCACCAAAAAACTTCTAGAACTGATCCATGAATTCAGCAAAGTCGCAGGATATAAAATCAATGCACAGAAATCGATTGCATTCCTATACACCAATAATGAAGTAACAGAAAGAGGAATCAAGGAATCGATCCCATTTACAATTGCACCAAAAACCATAAAATACCTAGGAATAAATCTAACCAAAGAGGTGAAAAATCTATACACTGAAAACTATAGAAAGCTTATGAAAGAAATGGAAGAAGACACACACACACACACAAAAAAAAAAAAATGGAAAAAGATTCCATGCTCCTGGATAGGAAAAATAAATATTGCTAAAATGTCAATACTACCCAAAGCAATCTACATATTCAATGCAATACCTATCAAAATAACACTAGCATTCTTCACAGAGAACAAACACTCCTAAAATTTGTATAGAACCAGAAAAGACCCCAAACACCCAAAACAATATTGAAAAAGAAAACCAAAGCTGGAGGGATCACAATCTCAGATTTTAAGCTGCATTACAAACTGTAATCATCATGACTGTATGGTACTAGCACAAAACCAGACACTCAGATCAATGGAACAGAATAGAGAACCCAGAAATGGACCCACAAACATATGACCAACTAATCTTTGACAAAGCAGGAAAGAATATCCAATGGAATAAAGACAGTCTTTTCAGCAAGTGATGCTGGGAGAACTGGACAGTGACATGCAGCAGAATGAACCTGGACCACTTTCTTACACCATACACAAAAAGAAACTCAAAATGGATGAAAGACCTAAATGTAAGACACGAAGCCATCAAAATCCTAGAGGAGAAAGCAGGCAAAAACCTCTTTTACCTCGGCCCCCGCAACTTCTTACTCAACACGTCTCCAGAGGCAATCGACACAAAAGCAAAAATGAACTATTGGGACCTCATCAAAATAAAAAGCTTCTGCACAGCGAAGGAAACAATCAGCAAAACTAAGAGGAAACCAATGGAATAGGAGAAGATATTTGCAAACGACATATCAGATAAAGGGTTAGTATCCAAAATCTATAAAGAACTTATTGAACTCAACAACCAAAACACAAAGAATCCAATGAATAAATGGGCAAAAGACATGAATAGACACTTCTCCAACGAAGAATCCAGATGGCCATGAAAAAATGCTCAACATCACTCATCATCAGGGAAACACAAATCAAAACCACAATAAGATACCACCTTACACCTGTCAGAATGGCTAACGTTAACGACTCAGGCAACGACAGATGTTGGTGAGGATGTGGAGAAAGAGGATCTCTTTTGCACTGCTGGTGGGACTGCAAACTGGTGCAGCCACTCTGGAAAACAGTATGGAGGTTCCTCCAAAAACTAAACATAGAAAAACCCTATAACCCAGTAATTGCACTACTAGGTATTTATCCAAGGGATACAGGTATGCTGTTTTGAAGGGGCACGTGTGTCCCAGTGTGTATAGCAGCACTATCAACAATAGCCAAAGTATGGAAAGAGCCCAAATGTCCATTGATGGATAAATGGATTAAGAAGATGTGGTATATATATATACAACAGAGTATTAGTTGTCAATCAAAAAGAATGAAATCTTGCCATTTGCAACTATGTGGATGAAACTAGAGGGCAGGTATTATGCTAAGTGAAATTAGTCAGAGAAAGACAAATATCATATGACTCCACTCATATGAGGACTTTGAGACAAAACAGATGAACATAAGGGAAAGGAAGCAAAAATCATATAAAAACAGGGAGGGGGACAAAACATAAGAGACTCTTAAATATGGAGAACAAAGGGTTACTGGAGGGGTTGTGGGAGGGGGGATGGGCTAAATGGGTAAGGGGCATTAAGGAATCTACTCCTGAATACTATATGATAACTTTTATGTAAATTAAGAAAAAACAAATAAAGAGAAAGGGGGAAAATATTTCCGTAAAGGGTTTAATATCCAAAATTCATAAGAACCCCTGAAAATGCAACAGAACAGGACTGAACCAAAGACTTGAGCATGACCCCAGGACTGATCTAGGTGGAAGTGTGTGTGGGTGGGGGAAGGTACCAGCTCTCTTCTCTAGGATTGTTAATTATGAAGATGAAACAAACCTAGGGATGCCATGTGAGGAAAGCCTGCCCCAGAGCAAAGCCAACAGAAAGAAAAGCAGTGTTAAGATGAAGAGAAAGCCTAAGCCCTGAGACCATACTCCTTGAGCTGAAGCATGTCTAAAGCCAGCATTCCAATTAATTGTCCAGTTACATGAGCCAATAAAATTTTTTTGTTAAGCTAAAAAAAAAAAAAAAAAAGATATTATACATGACCCACAGATGAAGCTCTTCCTTCCACTGCCATATTGAATTGTGTTATTTAGCTTTCCTTGTGCCCCTGGCCTATCCCAGTGGTTAGTACCATGTTTTGCATGTAATAGACACAGAAGAATGTTTGTTAAATTAAGTGACACCATTAAAATATCTTTTAAATTCTTTCCTTAAAAAAGGATTTTTATAACTTCTGAGCTCTTGTACATTATATATATATATATATATATATAGTTTTCTTAGCATGAGCATCTATTGCTTTAGTAAAATAATAAACAGTTAACAAAAGCAGCCAGAGTTTTCATTAATCTGTCTTTTGGAGAAGACACACATGTTGTAGAGAACTAGATTATTACTATGTTTGGTTTGCCCCCTGGAGAATTATAGATACTCAGAGTGGTTCCTGGATTTGTACCGGTGCCCTGATAGCACATGGAAGGACCTCTGAAGAGAAAACCTAAGCATTTGCCCACAGACTGTACATGGCTATGCCCTAGAAGACATTCTTAAGCAGAACAAAAGCATATCCAAGCCAGAGATACGGCGGGGCACACAGCAGAGAGATGAGGGGGCAGCTAGAAGCCTGTTTCATGAGTTTGCTTCCTGAATGCAATTCAAGGATCCACCGAACTGATTCCTTGACAAGTTTTTGTTTTGTTTTGTTTTGTTTTGTTTTGTTTTTAAATGAATGAGCTACTGGAAAAATATGTATAAATAAAATTTTTTTAGGATTTCTTTTTTGAGAGAGAGAGAGCACGAGAGTGCGAGTGGGGGAGAGGCAGAGAGAGAGGGAGAGAGAGAATCGCAAGCAGGCTCTGCACCCAGAGAGGCTCCATCCCACTACTGTGAGATCATGACCTCAGCTGAAATCGAGTTGTACTCTCAACTGACTGAGCCACCCAGGTGCCCCTAAATAAAGTTTTTATATCAACCATAATTTTAGGTAGTAAGGGAAAACAATATTTAAGAGATGTAGGGGTCAAGAACATGGCTTTAGAAAGATAGAGACATTTTGAATTCTGAGTTTGCCACTTACTAGCTTTGTGATCTTGGGTAAATTGAGTCACCTCTCATTGTCTTCCTCTTACATCTCCTGAGTCTCTTCTGGGGGCTCTTCCTCCTCTTTCCAGCCCTGGAATGTTGGTGGTCCCAAGGCCCTGGTCTTCCCCCTTCCCTGGGTGATAGTATCTCCCTGTGACATGCACATCAACAAATCAGGCCACACCTCACCCTTCAGCTATGTGCTCTGACTGACACCTTTCAATGGATCTCCATTTCCCACACACTAACATCCTATAACGTGCTTTACATGGCACCTCAAAATCTAGTTCTGGTTTCTCTCTCCAGTCTCACTGTTCACACATTGCCCTCTTCCCTCCCTGCTCCAATTGTACCAATCACTTTTCATTTCCTAGACTCACCATAGTATGTGTTCTCTTAACCCTGGGCCTTTATAACTACTGTCTCCTCAGCCCCAGCTCTCCTCTCTCTTCTTCTCTTGGCTAATTCATCATTCTTTAGATCTTCACTCATGCCTCACTTTTTGCGAGAAACCCTCCTTAATCCTCCTGGTCTAGGCTGTGTCTTATCACCCAACCCAGTGATTTCCTGGTACCGCACTCCTCATGCTGCACTGAATAACTTGTTGACACATTCAGATTGTTCAACAGATCATGCACACAGTGAAAGCAAGGGCTGTGTTTGTCTTGTTTGTCACTGTATACTTAGAATATATAACCCTCAATCCTGGCACTCAATAGCATTATGATAGATACTTGTTGAATAAAGCACTGTTATGATTGCTATGATAATATCAGCAAGGTGAAATAATGGTTGAGAATTGGTCTCTGGATTCAAACATAGCCCTACCGCTTAACAGTTTTGCAATGTTTGGCAAGTAAATTAGTTTGTGTGTGTCTCAGTTTCCTCATCTGTCACTCCATCTAAAATGCTTAGGTGTGGGGCACCTGTGTGGCTTTGTTGGTTGAGCATCCAACTTTAGCTCAGGTCACTATCTCACAGTTCATGAGTTCGAGCCCCACATTGGGCTCTGTGCTAACAGCTCAGAGCCTGGACCTTGCTTCGGATTCTGTGTCTCCCTCTCTCTCTGCTCCTCCCCTGCTGATGCTCTGTCTCTGTCTCTGCCTCTCAAAAATAAACAAACATTAAAAAAATTTAAAAAAAGGGGCACCTGGGTGGCGCAGTCGGTTAAGCGTCCGACTTCAGCCAGGTCACGATCTCGCACTCCGTGAGTTCGAGCCCCGCGTCAGGCTCTGGGCTGATGGCTCAGAGCCTGGAGCCTGTTTCCGATTCTGTGTCTCCCTCTCTCTCTGCCCCTCCCCCGTTCATGCTCTGTCTCTCTCTGTCCCAAAAATAAATAAACGTTGAAAAAAAAAAAAAAGAAATACTTAGAGCAGTACGTGGCACATAATAAGAACTTAATAAAAGTTATTATTATTATATTTTTTGTAATGATAAAAATAGTCTCTAATTAGTTTTAAAAGTTTAGACTTAATAAAAGTTATTATTACTATATTTTTTGTAATGATAAAAATAGTCTCTAATTAGTTTTCAAAGTTTAGATTTTTGAGTATAGATTTTCTCAAACCGCAGCATATTGGCACTTAGCAAGTCAGAATGTCTAGCAGCTCTTTTCCTCTAGGAAAGTATTTGACTTCTTGGATAGAAAATTATTAGGGACATTAAGAGAGTGAGGAAGGAAAACCAATTGTGTTCAGTGGTAATAATGTTTCGGATCTCAAGTTTTGCAGTACAATGGTTGGAGTTTTACGAGGCCTTTGTTCTAAATGATGGTTCTCAAACTCTGGTGAGTATCTGCATCTACTGGTAGCTCGTTAAACTACTGATCAATCAGCTCTATCCTGTGGGTGGTTCTGGGATGGAGCCTGGGTCCATGGACTTGAACCAAGCTGCCCTGGTAATTCTGATGCACGCTGAAGTTTAAGAACCTGTGATCTAATAAAAATCAACTGGTTAAAATCAACCCTTATGCCTTGTGGCATAAGAGCAGGGGGCTCTTTGTTTCAAGTCTTTGTTGGGAGTTGCCTTCTAGGGGCTCTGAATGGCTGGTCTCTGGGAGATGTCTCTCTGCAGGGAGTGGCCTCTGAGGACTACTGTTACCTGAAGAAGAATCCTGGAGACAGCTGGCTCCACTTCCAATTGAAACAGCTGCTGAGAACCGGCTCTGGGCCTGTTGGCCAAGGCGGAGAGGAACTCCCCCCAAAAAGTGCTGGGAACACCGTTAGGAGCCCTTGCTGGAGGTGCTGGTGCAGGTAGCAACAGGGAGCAGCAGTGCTTCTCAAAGTGGGGCCCCAGGATCACCTGCCTCCAGAATCACCTAGAGAGTTTCTTAAAATGCAGATTCCTTGGACCCACTCACTCCAGACCTACTGAATCAAGATCTGTATTTTAAATGAACGTCACAGATTTTTCCAAGGCATGTTAAAGTGGGAGAGCCACTGACAGACGGTTGAAGAGACCTTGAGATACCAGCGTGTTCAATCTCTGAAGTCTGGAGCACAGTGGCGTTTCGTTTCCTTTTATCACACTCCCTTTCCCAGTAATTTGGCAAAGTTGGAGGCCCAGACACTCTGCTCAGAATCTCAGACAGACTTTTCAGATCTTAACTGGTCACCAGCCCTCAAAGACCAAGAGGAGGGTGTAACTCGGAAAAGGTTTTTGCTAATCAAAGCATAACTTCCTTGGAGTTATTAAGTGTTATGCACTTTTCTGAGGACTAGAGTGGGCATTCGGTTTCCAGGAGCTGTCTGGTTACAATGATTTTATTTTGAGAGAAATCTCAGTTGTGGTCGGTGGGTCTTGTCTGGATCTCTCTTGAGGGAGGGCCCTGCAAAGGGCGGCACGGCCGTCCTGGCTCACTTGGCTCAGGTGAGCAAAACGTTTTGTAGATGACATCTACTCTCCTTATCTGTCAAACACAGATAGATGAGCACGGACTTGCTTGCCACAGGGGATCTTACCACCTTGCTTTTCCCATCAAAGTCTGTCAGGATTTGTAACTTGAAGAAATGAAAGGGGGTTCAGGAGAGAGACAGTTTCTAACGAGCTGTCAGCAGGGCCCCCCTGTGGGCTGGAAGCCTTGCTCTGTGTCAGTCTGCCTCTGCACTGACTTTATTCCAATGCTATTAGGGTAAGATCCTTGAGTCTTTCTCAGAGAAAGTGGCCTGGGGCTGAGAGGGACAGATTCATAAGTAATTTCTCTCACTATACACTTCCAGTGCTTACTCACCATTTCAAAGAGGAAGAGCTATCCCAGCCGATTCTTGAGAACTTTTCCCTAGACAGGATGCACATCCCTCCTACAAAGGCTTAATCGACATGCTTTTTGCAATTACCTAAAATGGAGGAGAACTGGCTCTCAGCAAGGCTCAGTTGTAGGGCCCTTCTGTGCTTAGTGACTTCTAGAGCTGGACAAGGGAGAATTTACATAGTGCTAATATAGAGACTCTTCTAGAAGTAGGATCTACTTACATGGGTGAGTTATCCAAGGAACTAGAGAGGTTGTTAGTGTCAATGCCAAGTATATCATTGGATTGGATGGTATCTAGAGAAGTCAGAACAACATAATTCCAGTAATCCCGGAGTCGAGAAGTGACAGGTTGAATAACAAAAATGCCAGGTGCCCTAGCAGTTTTTGTTTTGTGTAGGTATTATAGATATGTTTTATTTTTGTCAGCCACTATAATATTTATTATAAAATTATGCATTCAAGATTATAATATTAAAATAATAATTAGTTTAAATAGTCTCTTATCCAGGATTACAAATGGTATGACAGCCAGCAGCCCTGGAATGTATTTTGAATACTTACACAAGTAGCGCATGGATACATTCTTGTAAAATATTTGGAAGCTTACACAGTGAAAAGCCCCTTACCCGCCCATTCTTCTTCCCAGAGGTAGCCACTGTCAACAGTTTGGTAAGTATCCCTCAGTGATCTTTCTAAACATTTACATACCCACGGATGTATATATGCACACTTATCTTTTCAGATAAATGAGATCATATATCACATATTGTTAGGTAACTTTAAAGAATTTAACAATACATACCTTGGAGATATTCTCATGGCAGTAGATATAAGTCTTCCTCATTTGCTTTATTCGTTGGCACAGTATTGCATTATATGGATGTGCCCTGCTTATGTGATCATTCACTAATTGGCGGACACTAAAATTGTTTCCAACATGTTTGCTCTTACAAATAATGCCGCAATGAGCCTTTGTGCACATACATCTTTGTATACATATTCTGGTAGAATGGATTCCTGAAAACAGAACTACAGCTATTTTTACATGTGTTTATTATACCCTATATCTAACTCTCCTCATCTCTTATTTCCATCAATGATTCTTAACCCTACCAGTACATTAGATTTACCTAGGGAACTTTAAAAAGTTAGGGCACCTGGGTGGCTCATCTGGCTAAGTGTCTGACTTCGGCTCAGGTCATGATCTCACAGTTCGTGGGTTTGAGCCCCACATTGGGCTCTCTGCTGTCAGCTCAGAGCCTGCTTTGGGTCCTCCACCTCCCTCTCTCTCTGCCCCTCCCCCCCTCAAAAATAAATAAACATTTAAAACAAATTACATAAGCCCAAGCGGCACTCTAGACCCACTGAATCAGAATCTTTGGGAGTAGGACTCGGGATTTAGATTTTCAGAAAAAAATCTGAAAATTCTCACGTGCGGTAAGGATGAAAGAATTCTTCCTGTCTTCCTCTGAGAGAGGGAGACAGAGAATCGGAAACAGGCTCCAGGCTCTGAGCCATCAGCCCAGAGCCCGACGCGGGGCTGGAACTCACGGACCGCGAGATCGTGACCTGGCTGAAGTCGGACGCTTAACCGACTGCACCACCCAGGCGCCCCCACTCTAGGGTATTTTAAGATAGAACAACCAATTATTACAGAAACAGAGTCAGTCAAATAGGAGTAATCTTTGTTTACCTCTGAAAACAGCTTTAGTAAATCAAGTTTCTAGGTGAAAATAAATAATATTAAATCTGATGTTTAATAGTTGTATTGCATTTTTATCTCCTGAAAATGCCTTTTGTTATTATTGTTTTAAATCTCAGAGCATCTTCAATTCAAAGCTGTGAGCAAGGTGGGCTGGGCAGGAATGACCTTGTCCATTTTACATTCCTGGAAGCTGATGGGGGTAAAATGATGCTCCTCAATTTTAATGTGCTCAGAAAAAAATCTGAGGATCTTCTCAATGTGCAAATACTGACTTAGTAGGCCTGGGGGTGGGGAGCTGAGATTTTGCATTTCTAAAAGCATCTAGCTAGGTGATGCTGATGCCATTGGTCCAGGACCACACTCTGATTAGTAAACACCTAGATAAAAGGTAATGAGCTGAATACAATGGGGAACCCAATCCAATAGCAGACATGGGGTGTCATCAAAACAATGAACACATGACACAACAAAGAAAAGAGTGTAAGGAGAAGGAATGCAGGATGGGCAAGGATGGAGGGCAAAGGATCCCTTCTCCTACATCCTAGAATCCCAAGCCCTAAACAGGGGCACATTCGTAAATCATTTAATAAAACCAATTAGATCTTTAAATTAAAACGTGTGTGTATGTGTGTGTGTGTGTGTGTGTATACACATATATATATATGTTACTAATGGAAATTAGATTTTTCAATTGATGTTTTGGTGTTTTTGTCTTTTGGAAAAAAAGAACTAGAAACAATGAGAAAATAATGAAGATATTATTTTTAATGGGCCATTTTTTCTTGAATACATTGGCTGCCTAAATGGATTCCAGAAATGTAAGCTTAATATGTGCAAGTTGTAGGATCTAAGAGGTGCTGCTGGGGCAGGAATTAGAAGACGGATTCTATCCATGCTGGAGGGAATGTTCTGAGAGGGGAAGAATCAGCCTCAACTACATTCATTCCCCCTATTATATACTTTCATGTCCCTTTTCCACAAAGCTACATAGCACTTACCAAGGCTGTGATGTTCATAATTTCATTTATGCAGTGTTATTATGTGTCTTCTCCATCAGATTAGAGAAGCCATGAGGACAAGGACTTAGCCTTTTTGTTCACCATGTTATCCTTAACACCTAGTGCAATGCCTGGCGGATAGTAGATGGTCAATAATTATTAATTGAATGAATTAAATGCATGAATGAATAAATCAGGAAAAAGAAAAGGTAGTATTATGTTATGATTTGAAGTTAAATTAAGGTTAAAACTAAAAAAAACCAAAACTCTCAAAGTCTATAGGTCCATTGCGTTAGCCACATGGAAGATTAAAACTCCCACAATCTTTCCCCTCTAAATAGTTTTGATCTTGTTATGTAATTCTTCTCTGTAAGCCCTTATGCCTCTTCCATTTCTAGAGCAGATGTCTTTCTGTTTAGAACTTGGAACTGTTGTATGGAAAGTTTATGATGTCAGAAAACAAATATAGTGACTTCATCGAAGGAACAAGTACTGCCTGTGGTCTTTTAAAACACAATTCAAGAACTAGTAATACATTTTTAAATTAAATTAAATTAAATTTTATCTTAGTTTTATTTGTTTTGAGAGAAAGAGAGAGAGAGAGAGAGAGAGGGAGCACATGTGAGAGCTAGTGGGGGAGGGGCAGAGATAGAGAGGGAGAGAGAGAATCCCAAGTGGGTTCCATGCTGTCAGCGCAGAGCCCAATGCAGGGCTCAATCTCACCAACCATGAGATCATGACCTGAGTCAAAATCAAGAATCAGATGCCTAACCAACTGAGTCACCCAGGTGCCCCAGTAATACATTTTAAACATTTAAAAAATATGCTGTACCTCAAAGGGATACTGCAGGATTAATTTTCAGGTATGATTTAACATAACATATTCTCTAGAATAAAAGCACAATGTAATTTCTAATAAGCATAACATCTCATTAATTCTTTCATTGGATAAATTTTTATCACGTGACTGGCAACATGGCACAGTGGAGCAGGGGCCCTGAAGCTAGACTGTCTGTATTCACATCCCCACCATTGTCTAGCTGTGCTAGCTTGGGCAAATTGCTCAATTGCTTTTTGCTTCAATTGCCTCACCTGTTAAGTGGGATAATAAGACTAGCTACTTCAGCTGTTACTGCAATTTGTTAGTGTTTGTTAGTGTTAGTGTTTGTAAAGCACTTAGGACAGTACCTGGCATATAGTAAGCACTATATGCACGGTTTTAAATAAACAACCCCCTGTAATGTGGCAGGCAGGTATGAAGCTCAAACTGGCCTCCAGGAAAGTAGTGAACTAGTACCT
Organism: Herpailurus yagouaroundi; assembly: GCF_014898765.1. Classification (NCBI taxonomy): domain Eukaryota; kingdom Metazoa; phylum Chordata; class Mammalia; order Carnivora; family Felidae; genus Herpailurus; species Herpailurus yagouaroundi. Next base: position 38,816,312 of record NW_024412404.1, on the reverse strand, counting down.
ACTAAACACTTGTTATGTATCAAGCACTAATCCTTAGGCAATCTTGCATCAAGTCTTATGACAACCCTCATGGAAGTATTATTCTCATTCATTCATTCAGCCAATATTTATTGTCGGGAACTGTTTTATTTACATCCTGGGATATAGAGTCTGGGATTTACATTTTTAAAAATCACTATTTTATCAACAAGTGATTTTTAATAGTTCTCTTGATTTCCAGGTTAGCTCTAAACCACCACATTATTCTTTATTAAAAGTAGTTTCTCGGGGCGCCTGGGTGGCGCAGTCGGTTAAGCGTCCGACTTCAGCCAGGTCACGATCTCGCGGTCCGTGAGTTCGAGCCCCGCGTCAGGCTCTGGGCTGATGGCTCAGAGCCTGGAGCCTGTTTCCGATTCTGTGTCTCCCTCTCTCTCTGCCCCTCCCCCGTTCATGCTCTGTCTCTCTCTGTCCCAAAAATAAATAAACGTTGAAAAAAAAATTAAAAAAAAAAAAGTAGTTTCTCATAACTTCTGAAGTTTTAACTGACTATATCTATCGTGCTTTGGAGAACTATTTTTTTCTGGTTCTACTTATTTATTGTTAGAGACTATCTTTTTTAAAAAAATAATTTATTTAGGGGTACCTGGGTGGCTCAGTTGGCTAAGCATCCGACTTCAGCTCAGGTCATGATCTCACAGCTCGTGAGCTTTATTTCTGAAGGAGAGAGAGAGCGTGAGCTTTGGATTCTGTGTCCCTCTCTCACTCTGCCCCTCCCCTGCTCATGCTCTGTCTCTCTCTCTCAAGAATAAATAAACATTAAAAACATTCATTCAATAAACATTAAAAAATTCATTTATTTTTATACTTTAGCTAGATAACATAGAGTGAAATGGTTTCAGAAGTAGAATTCAGTGTCTCATGACTTATATACAACACCCAGTGCTCGTCACAAGTACCCTCCTTAATACCCATTAGCCATCTCCCACTTACCTCCCTCTGTCAACCCACAGTTTGTTCTCTTTGGTTAAGAGTCTCTTGTGATTTGTTTCTCGTTCTTCTCTTTTTCCTTCCTCTTCCCATATGTTCAGGTTTTGTTTCTCAAATTCCACATGCGTGAAATCATATATTTGTCTCTGTGATTGACTTATTTCGCTTAGCATAATACATTCTGACTCCATTAACGTCTCTGTATTCTTGTGAAATCTCTTTCAAATATGTTATTTTTTTCAATAAAAACTTGATTTTTTACATTATAAAATGATACATTTGTTGGAAAGTGTCACTGTCCACTATTTTCCTATTAAAGCAACACTGCAATGCACAGCTGTATACACCTCTGTACCTACCTATCTTGTCAAACTTGTATAAGTGTCTTTAGGATAGATCCCTAGAGAAGAAATTGCTTGGTAAAATGGTATGCCTATTTTAATTTTCACCAATATTGCCAAAATGCACTCTGAGAAAAACTTTCATGAATCAACATCCTTACCAATAGTGCATGAAAGTGCCTTCTCTCCTGTACTCTCAACAATGTCATTTATCAATATGTAAAAATTTTTGTCAGTCTGGTGGACAAAAATGGGTAAATTGGTATGGTTTCAATTTAATAATAAGGATGATTTGGGTTATGTTTGTTTGCCATTTGTATTTATTCTTTCTTGATTCCTTTTTTATATCCTTAATTCATTTTTCTATTGGTACAATGAAGCTCTGAGCATATAATAGATATGACTGATAAGCACGCTCCAAATATTTTTTCCAAGTCATCATATTTCTGTTTATGGTGTCCATCACCATACAAAGTCAGTTTTGTTTTTCTTTATGGCTTCTGAGATTGTGTCATGATTGGGAAAGTCTCTTCTACTCTAATTCTGTTTTTAAAAATCTCCTTTATTTTCTGGGGCACTTGGGTGGCTCAATCAGTTAAGCGTCCAACTCTTGGTTTCATCTCAGGTCACGGTCTCACAGTCGTGGGTTTGAGACCTGCGTTGGGCTCCTTGCTGTCAGCACAGAGCCTGCTTGGGATTCTCTCTCTCTCTGCCCCTACCCCACTCGCTCTGTCTCTCTCGCAAAAATAAACTTAAAAAAATAAAAATCTCCTTTAGTTTCCATATTTTGCTAGTAGTTTAAAATATTTAAATCTTTTTTAAAAAAAATTTTAATGTTTATTTTTGAGAGAGACAGAGACAGAGACAGAGACAGAGACAGAGTGTGAGCTCTGAATCTGAAACAGGCTCCAGGCTCTGAGCTGTCAGCACAGAGCATGATGCAGAACCCATGAACCGTGAGATCATGACCTGAGCCAAAGTTGGACGCTTAGCTGACTGATCCACCCAGGCATCCCTAAAATATTTAAATCTTAAATCCATCTAGAGTTTATTTTTGTTTTCACTTGGTGCAAAAGAAAAAGCCAAATTTTTTCTATCTTAAATGAATGTGACAAGATAATTAACAGTTACTTATGATGAAGCTCTGTGCTTGAAAAGATGCAGTTTCTAAAAGCACATGCTACCCTGAAAGAGTCCTAGAAGCACACATATTTATAGCCAAAGCAGGGTCTTTGGGGAGGACAGTTTCCCTCAATATGCCAGTCCTCACCCATACTAGCTAAATAAAAATGCTACTGTGATACCATTAATGATTTAAAATAGTACTTTATTTTCAGTAATTAATAGAAGATCCTGAAAATCAATTGGCAAGCGTTTATATTTTAATGTAATAGTTTCCTTCATATAAATGTTTAATTATATGTTAGATGCAAATGACTCATGAATGCACTTTATAGAGGCACTGTCCTTTCTGGCATATGTTCCCAAGTTTATAGAAAATGACTCATCTGTGGGCTAGAGAGCCACTAGGACAGAATCTCTATGAGGGCAGGAAAGATTCAAAAGAGTGGACATCTTTTGCTTTCCTTGTTCCATACATCCCTAGCCACAGGGCCATAGTCCTATATCAGTTTCCTGTTTTTGTCCAGTCAATCAATAAAGAAGCACTTTGGACACCATGAGATGTGGAAGATAGTTTTGAAGAATTCTGGATGAAAAAGTTCGAGAAATCTGTTGCTCAACAATGTGCAAACAGTTAACACCATTGTACTATACATACATTTAAAAATGGTTGAGAGAGTAAATGTTATGTTTTTTCTTTTTTTTTTTTTATTTATTTTTGGGACAGAGAGAGACAGAGCATGAACGGGGGAGGGACAGAGAGAGAGGGAGACACAGAATCAGAAACAGGCTCCAGGCTCTGAGCCATCAGCCCAGAGCCTGATGCGGGGCTCGAACTCACGGACCGCGACATCGTGACCTGGCTGAAGTCGGACGCTTAACCGACTGCGCCACCCAGGCGCCCCCCTTTTTACCACAATTAAATAAAAAGTCAATTCTGCCTTTTAGTTTTTTTCATCAACCAACACTTATTTGAGTACCTATTATGTACTAAATATATTCTTATAGAGGATACCAGGAAGTATAGTTGATAGTTTCAGTTCTCAAGGAACTAACAAGCAATTGAGTTGGAGGAGAAAGTTAAGTACCCAAGAAGATGAACCATCTCAGGTAATATAATGATACCACATGAGGAGAAAAGACACACAGTCTTATTTTTAGAAAAGGCAGGAATCTCTTTGGGCTACAGTTATAGAAATATTCGTTAGGTACTTAAATGCCTTTCAAAGGGCTTTAATATGTACTTTCTAAATTGACCCTTTTACTGCTAGATCTAGAAGACATTATCTCTGTTTAACAGATGAGGAAACAAAGGCTCAGAGGTTATAATTTTTCCAAGTTCACACAGGGAGCTGGGAACTAGACCCCGTCTTCCAGCTCTTACTCCTGGCAGAATTTATTTAAATTGGCACTGAAGATTTGCTGCCAAAAACGTTTTGAGGGTTAGAGCAGAATCTAAATGTGCTATGGACACTATCGTTATATATTTGCTGAAATTAAAGATTATTCTCTCCTCTGTCATCCTGCCAAGGAGCGTGAAGTAACTTTTAGTACAAAATAAGTTTTTTTTTTCTTGCTACTTACAGGATAGAGAAACTCAAATCATAGTCCAATAGAATGAGGACCAGCATACAAGCTTTCAGTTTCCCCGCCAGATATACATAGTCCCTTAGACAGCTACAGTCTCATGAAAGACATTCCTTACCATCATGTCTGACATCATTCTTTAAGGTCATAATACAAGTGGTATAACTGAGGTAGGTCTGATCTGATCCAAGTGTGACAGAGAGGAAAGCTAACTCAGACAGCAGAATAAAGTCAGTGAATTAGGATTCAAAAGCAGTTATCAGGGCTAAGCCCATATGAGTTACACACAATTTTTAAAACCACATCCTGCTAGTTCAGTAGATTGATTTCTATCCAGAAAGTGCAGGAGAATTAGGTCTGTTCATACAATAACCCTATCTGATTGCACAGGGTCAAGCTACTGTTTATCTTTCCTAGGCAGAACCCATATCCTGAGCATACTCTATGTTTTTCACCAGTTACTTCAAGGCAATACAGGCTCTGACGTTCTTTCTACCTAAGCACCTAAACAATAAGAAAAAGACTCTAATTTTTTTTTCCTCTCAAGTATTAGGTAAAAGTAAACACACAGACACTGTAGTCAAGAGTGTCTTTTATTTTCCTTCTTATGAGCACTCAGCCTTTTGCAAAAGAAGGGCAGTGCTGCCCTCTACTGCTGGATGTTGCAATGTCAGCAATACGCTTCTATATACCTCACACTAGCTGTGTGGAATAGATTAGGACAGTACATTACACTGCTTTTGACTATCTCTTTAGGAATTGTTTAAAAAGAAATATGCTCTTGGAAATCCCATTTAATGTTTCCTTCATTATCTCTTCATCTACCTTCATCTTGTATCAAGCATAGGACGTTTGAACACGACCCAATTTAAAAAAGAAAAGGAGGGGCTCCTGGGTGGCTCAGTCGGTTGGGCATCCAACTTCAGCTCAGGTCATGATCTCTTGGTCTTGTGGGTTCAAGCCCTGCGTCGGGCTCTGTGCTGACAGCTCAGAGTCTGGAGCCTGCTTCGTATCCTGTGTCTCCCGCTCTCTCTTTGCCCCTCCCCTGCTCATGCTCTCTCTCTTTCAAAAATGAATAAATGCTAAAAAACAAAAAATTTAAAAAAAGGATATCCCAACCTGGGTGAGGGGTTAGGGAGAGGGAAGCTTAAGACCTTCTCTAGAAGTAAGAGGCTGTATTTGTCATGCATTTAGGGAGAAACAGGACAAGAAGAGGAAATTTTCTTATGACTTAAGGTCTACAGTCTTCCCACTCTTCTGTTATTTGAAGTGTCTTCATTTGCTTTTTGCTAAGTCTATCCATTTCCTTTGTGTTTTTTTGACAGGAGACAATAGTCACCTTGAAATGTAGAGGGAATAGTGGAATAGTGTTTCTAAGACACTTTGTATTCTTCAGAAAGATATAATATGGAAACACAAAGAGTTATTATTAACATTGTTATATTTTAATTAAATATTAAGTATGCTGTCTTGTTACCTTTAAGTTGCTTTGAGATTTTACAGATATCTACAGAGACTTTTTGGAGGACTCTAAATATTTAAAAACTTGTGTTCTCTGCTTTCTTTTCCATCTTTAAAAAATTTCAGAGTGTATGCCTGCAAGAGGCCAGGGCAGAGAGATTTCAGAGTTAGCCTAACCATTACCCTACAGCTACACAGGGACCAAAGTATAACTATATAACAACAACAACAACAACAACAACAACAACAACAACTTCTACAACTGTGTTAAAAGTGTGTGTGTTTCAACACTAAGCAAAAATCTTTTTGTCCCAATTTACACTCAGCTATGTTAAGAGATTTACTCCCAAGTTTCAAAACTATTAAGAGGCAAAATTAGATTTTGATTGTGGGTGCAAAGCCTATGCATTGTTCTACTATGCAGCTCCTCATTCAAATCTCAAAGACAAGTGCTTGTAAACAACATCTGTGACGATGATGATGGTGAGAGCGAACATACTCAGTACTTACTGAGTGTCTTGCACATGTCAGTGTTTTAAATCCATTTAATTACATTAAATCATCTAATCTTCACCTTGTGAGGTAGAACTATTATTATCTCCAGTTACAAATGAGGAAACTGAGGCATACAGAGGAAATCTAGTTCCAGAGGCCATGTTTTTAACCATATGCTATACTGCTTCTTAAGTACAAAAACTATATAGCACAACAATTTCTACATTGTGGCCTGGAACTTAATTATGTTCACCAAGTGGATAAAATCATCAATAGTTGTCACCCTATTGATATCTCTGTTATACAAATCTCGGCAGCTTTAAAAAAAGTTCTGCTCATGGAGGTGCCTGGTTCAGATGCTAATATTAGACCCTCGGGCCTTACTGGACATACCCTTCTATGAATTAGGAAGCAACAACAGAACTTCACTTGGTCCAATCCTTGTATGCTGGTGGGGAGACGAGTCATACATATGGGAGGGAGGAGAGAAATGAGGGATGAGAAGCAAAAGTAGATGATAGTTCCACTAAGTCATGCCCAGGAAACAAGCCAGCTAATTTGAAGGAAGAGGTTGATAAGCAATCACTTTCCTTAACAACAGTGAACTCAATACAGTGAGAGAACAGCACAGCCTTAGGGTCTCTAAGCTTATCTTATTGCTCACTATTTAGCCACACAGTGGCTTTTTTTCAAGTTTATTTATTTTGAGAGAGAGAGAGACAGAGACAGAGAGAGAGAGAGAGAGAGAGAGAGAACGCGAGCGCACAAGATGGGGAGGGGCAAAGAGAGAAAGGGAAAGAGAATCCCAAGCAGACTCCACACTGCCAGTGCAGAGCCTGATGCTGTGATCGAGCTCACAAACCATGAGATCATGACCTGAGCCGAAGTTGGACGCTTAGTGGAGAGCCACCCAGGTGTCCCTGCCACACAACGATACTTGAACAGATCTCCTCTTGCAGCTTTGGCTCTTAAAGAAATGCTTGTTCAGCACACAAGTCAGCTTCTAAATAATATCCTACCCTTAGTAACAGCATACACCTAAATGTAACTATTCCAAAGCACTTTGCACTTGAAGTCCAAAGTGTGAAAAACTCCTCCCTTATCTGATTTGTTCCTAAGTTTAGACCTCCTGGGGATCAGGGCAAGATTGAGTACAACAAGCAAGTGCGGATTTGCTTAGAGGTTCATGGAGTGGCCATGGCTGACCCAGCCTGGCCTGTCTATTACGCTATGGGCACGCTGCTCAGCCCTGAAGGCTTCAGATTTCTCAGACGGTATATTCTAAAGAAATTTATTCCAGATGAATAATTGGAACCCAGATGTGTGGGTTCCAAGTTCCTCCCTCCCAATTCTTTTGAAGAAAAAAAGGAAAAGGAAAGCATCCAGGAGGAAGATGGTAGTGAGGATGCTTGAATAGACGTCATAGCAAACTCATAAGGCAGGAAGAATACTAGTCCTTCTTTCTTTTGACCCGATTGCCTTCTCCCTGGACACTCTCTTTACCTGGCTGCCTGCTTGTCTGGGCAATGTTCGCCTCTAGAGTCTTTTGCTTGATCTATCCATTCAGCAGGGAGGCAGTGTTGCTCAATTCCAAGTCAAAGTGTTAAAATTAGCAATGGCCTGGAAAGCATTTTGTTTATTTCAAGATTGGCACTTTGTGTAGAGGGGTAGCCTGCAGGACTCAAGACAGAAGGATACTGAACATAATCTAAAAGAACCTAAGATGGCCAAGGAAAAAGTTTGAGACTTGGATCCCACATAATATGTAGTTCCCCTCTTTGCTACACCAGTTAACTGTTTGCTCCTTTCCAAAATTTGGAACAGATATTACGAAGACATGAAGAAAAACTGCATATGCCACTTTCTTTGCCCCTATAAGCGTTGACTTGGTTATGGAGCTGCTTAGATTACCAATAAATATTTATTTGGACTTAGCTAAGTTGATGTTTAGGTGGCCATGGGTTGTTTTTTTTCTCCAGGGAATGACGTAAGAAATGGCCATGATATTGTTGGCCAATGCTGTGAAACTCATGCTTTTCAAACTCTGCGGAGGTTCGGCTATAGGACACCGGTCTTGGCAGTTGTCCTTTGCCTCTGCTTTTGGCACCACTAAAAGTTCATTGTCATTTCACCTTTGGTGTTGAACTTGGAATCTTAGAGGGAAGCATTGTTAATGAAACACTACGGGCAGTTTACCTTTAAAAGCAGAGGCAAAGCTTCTGGAAAAAAGCAGGCGATACAAAGGTTGGCTGGTGTTGCACAGAGATTTCTTGGCTTGTGTTCATTACTTTGAATGGAAAATTCATTTTGAGATTTGTCGTATTATCCAGTGAACAGAGGCTGAGGTATTGTTTTCTTCTGTAATACCAAGGGAATGGATTCTTCCTTCCACCATTTATTGAACACTTACTAAGTGCAAAAAACTGGAAGATACTATATAGAGTATGATCTCTAGCCCAAAGAAGCTTACCATCTACACGGGGTGTGGCAATGACACACGGGCAGATGTGCAATGACAACAATAGCTAACATTTAGGGAGTACTTCCTATATGCAGCCAAACACTTTATATGTATTAACTCATATAATTCCCACAACAACCCTGAGGACAATACTATTATCTCCACTTTACAGAGCAGGAACAGAGAGGTTAAGTAACTTGCCTAAACCTGCCCAAGTCAGTAAATGACAGAGTCAGAATCTAAACCTATGTGGTCTGGCTCTAGAGCTAGGTTCTTAACTAGGGCATTTTCTGAAATGGTAATATTGTCAACAAGGTACAGAAGCACAGGAAATGAGAGACGGATTTTGACCAGAATGAGGATTAAGGAAAGTCTTTATGAAGGAGGCATTTACTTTGGGTCTTGAAGATCACCAGGTGAAGACGGGAGGTGGGGAGGTACAGCCCGACTAAAAGAACAGGCAGCTGGGGTACCAGCCAGCTGCTGACAGCGGGATCTGGTTGAGCGCGTGCGTGGGAGGAAAGCTGGAGAGGGACGCTGTGCCCAGATCCTGAAGGACCTTGAAGGCCAGGCCTCCTCTGTAAGGAAAGGGGAGCCAAAACCTCAAAAAAGAGCTGCGAAGGGAATTCCTGGTCACTCCTCCACTTTTAGCAGGCTGTCCCTTGCCTGACACTCAGGCAGGAGGCCCACCCACATTTCCCTCAGGGGGAACAGCCGACCTGGATGGTCAAGGTCGCCCGCGAGGGCTCCGGAGCTGCACGTCCTGGCCAAGGACTCTCGTTCCCGAGCGCAGACGCCGGGGATTTGGCTGCCAGCCGCGGTCAGGTACGCGAACGCTGTCGGGCCTGGCAGCGAGAACGCTTGCTTCATGGAGACTGGAAGGCCGGTCCTCCGGGACTCCCGCCGGCCTCCTAGCTCCTCTCTTGGCCCTCGAAGGTCATGGAGGCCACTTCCAGCGCACCTAGGCCGCTCGGCTCCTCCCCTCAGCACCGGAGACCCAAGGAATATCGTCCTCAACCATAGGAGTCCGCTCTGCCAATCAACCCTAGCCCCCGCCCCCATCTTAGCTGGCGTGCAGTGCATTGGTTGCATCATCACTGGCCTCCGATAAGATTCTTTTCTCGGATTGGCTAATAGCATACCCTCCCTCCCGTCCCTGCTGCGTCAGAAGCTCGCGATTGGTTCACCGCGTTGCCAAGTTCCGGACGCAGCTAGGCCATTGGAGGCCGCGGGCCCGCCCCTGCCGGCTGGGTGAAGGTGAAAGTCTCCTCCAGTCGCCCGGGCTAGACCGGACCGGTGGCTCTGGAAAGTAGACTGGAAGCTCTCTGTTGTCTCCAGTTCTTCTGCAATGGCGCCTCCTTCTGTGTTCGCCGAGGTTCCGCAGGCTCAGCCCGTCCTTGTCTTTAAGCTCACTGCCGATTTCCGGGAGGATCCGGACCCCCGCAAGGTCAACCTGGGAGTGGGAGGTAAAGATGCTGTGCTTAGGGAGTAGGAGCATCCTGGGGAGTGGAGCGGACCTAATCCGCGCCGCGGGGAGTGGGACAGGCTGAGGCCCAGCATGGCCTCAGGGGGGAGCCCCGGAGAGAAGGCAAGATCTACGAAGCTTTTTCAACCTGCCCGTTTTACAGATGAGCATATGGAGTCTCTGGGAAAAGGAGATGTGCCCAAGGTCCACAGTACAGGTCTAGCAGCCAGGACACAAACCCAGTTTTTACGATTCCTCATTCTATGTTCTTTATACCGCATCCTTTCGCCTGTTAGTAAATGGGGCGCCCAGAGATTGGAAGGAGAGGGAGGAAGCTAGGAAGCCTGATAGGCTCGAAGTTCTGGCTGCTGGGGAATGGATGAGGGAGAACTCTAAGCCTTAGGGAGCTCTGGTCTGGGTCAATAAATATTTGAGTGACTACCAGGTAACTGTCAGTACTTTACCAAGCCTTGTGGGGGCGAGGAGAGGAGACTGAGGGTTGGTTTTGGCCTCAAGGATGTTAAAGTCAAGATGTGATATAATAGAAATTTAGAATACTTCTGAGACAGGTTAATGCTGCCTGGGAGGATCTGGGAAGAATATTCTGGCCTTCACAGATGTGGTAGGAATGGGTAGAGATGGTGGGAAGGAGTGGAAAGAGTGTGGAGGTAGGAGCTCGCTTTTCCCACATTCTTGTCCTCATTTCTTGTTTGTATTTCTTGGACCTTTGACAGCTCAGAACATGGGCCTCAGTTTCCCCTTCTGCAAGAAAAGGGTTTAGACCGGAGTGCCTTAGAATAACTCCAACCTTTGGTGAATTTGTTGTTTCTGTCACTGTCATTTGAACGTTTGAAGCCCCACAGACACTCGACCACATACAAAGGCCAGCCACGTTGAAGAAAATGAGTATGATGTTCTGTGCTAAGGAACACACTTAGAGGACTACAAATTTTGGAAAGAGAAAATCAAGGGTGGCGAGAAGGAGGTTCAGAATCAGGCTTCCCACAGTGAGTGTACATAGGACCTGTTAAAAAAAAAGTCTTTACCAAGGAGCATGGGAGAGGAGTGAGAAAAAAGCCATTAAAAAGTATGATTTGTTGAAGCTAGGTAATGGGTAAATGGAACATCCATCATATTATTCTTCCAACTTCTGTATATGTTTGAAATTTTCCGTAATAAAGCATTTTTTAAAAAGTAAATAGTATGTAGTTTAACTCATGGAGAGAAAGTGATGTTTTCAACAGGCAGCTGAGTGGGAGAAATATTGAAAGAATGCCTTGAATTGAATTGGAATCGGGCAGTATTCAAGCTCTTAATTTAAATCCAATTTAAAACCTCCAAGTACTTATTTAGGGCCAGATATATACGTTGATGTTGATTTAAATACATCTTTTAAAATTTCTTGACTCAGTTACCTTTAAACTATCTTACAGAATTTTTGTGAGCGTTAAATACATTTAAAGTACTTAGAATAGTGGCTGGCAAATAAGTAGGAGTTATGTAAGTATTAGTCGTTTTGGCATTTCTGTTACTTTTGTTACTATTATTGTTGTTTTGGCAGCTCTTAGGTTGCATAGAAGATGTTGAATAAATTTTTCAGCTTAAGAACTGCAAAATGAGATCATTTCTGACATCCCTTAAGAAATAAACTGCTCATGCAGAGAAAAAGTGCCCTGCCAGCCCAGGCCAGAAATGATTGGCTCAGAAGTATGGTTTGTAGTTCAGGTGGTCACTTCACCTGTGACAGTGCCTTTTTCATGGTTTCCAGGAACCCAGGAACTTTACCTCCTTACCATGAACAACTGATTTATGCATTTAATCTTTTTTAAAAGTTTATTTATTTATTTTTGAGAGAGAGCGAGAGAGCATGCTCAAGTTGGGGAGGGGCAGAGACACAGAGAGAGAGAATCCCAAGCAGGCTCTGCACTGTCAGAGCAGAGCCTGATGCGGGGCTAAAACTCTTGATCAAGAGTCGGAAGCTTAACCGACTGAGCCACCCAGGCGCCCCTGCATTTAATGCTTACAACGACTCTGAGGGTTGTTTTAGACATAAGGAAGTTGAAGCTGAGATGGATGAAGCAGTTTGCCCCAAGTCATATGGCCATCGGTAAGGGAACTGTCCTCTATTTTGGGTCCTTCAGGTGGTCCAGAGGCTGCCAGTGCACTGTAGTGGCAGGTGCTTTGCATACAGGTCAGCCCTGCAGTTGAGTGACGTGACCTTGGGAGGGCTAGTTAAACATCCTAGGACTCAGTCTGTTAAATGAGGAGCAGGGATGGAATGACCTCTCTCTAAAATTGTACTCTAAGATTCACTAACATATTATATGTAAGATAATGATGTTACTGGCCTCATCAGTTGACTGAGGATGAAATGAATAATTATGTATGAAATGTGATATATAAGTGAAAAGCGTGATATAAATATTATTTTTCTTTTTATGATCACCTGGACCAGTTTTTGTTGTTGTTGTTTTGTTTTTTTGTGTGTGTGGATGGCAGGGGTTCAGGTGAGGGTCTCCTTCATCTTTTGAATGTCCTGTCTGTAGTTATACACATCACCAAGTATATCTTTTGTGAAGGAAATGTAATTAATCACTGACTTTGGGGAAGCTTCTTTCTCCCGGCGCCCACCCCCATGTTAAGATAAAGCTCAGTGGGAATTAAGCAGCTCAAGTTCTAGTGATGTTGGATGTGTTTAAAATAAACTACAACTATAATTTTACTACCTAGTTCCTACTTGCTGATAGTTTCTCCAGAGATATTCTTCTTGCTGTTTCCATAATTTCCTTTTAGTTAAAGCAGAGCATCACATGTAAGTATGATATGCTCTGAGTTGATCATTTTAGTGCTTGTCAAAGTTTCAGACAAGTGGCTTTAAGGGCACAAGAGACACAGGTCCATCCCGATGTAGCTGAAGCAAGACATTTCTTCATAGGCTTCAGTCTGTTTATCGCATAAACTTAGATTCCTTTTGTTCCAGATAAACTGCTCTTATTTTAAGGTCTGTTGCTGTTTTTAATGTGGATTTCTAGCATCTTCACATAAAACAATTGGATAGATGTGCTGTATTAGGTGTTTCTGAGTACTCACTGGCCCTCTTCCCAGGAGCCTAGATGGAGAAGGGCTTTAAGAGGTGTGCATATGTGCCCGGGCTCTTGGGTAGCGGTGGGTGAGGGAAGTGGGGATGTTCAGAGGAGAGGAGGGGGGCGGTCTGATCATTGCATTCTCCATGTTCTTCCTTTCTTCTGGAAAGCAACACTGCTGCACTGCCCTGAAACTTGGGTGCCTCCTCTAAAAGAGGGGTGCCTGGGGCTGGGAAGCCTGCTGGCAGAGGCCCCTCACACAGTGCTCTGGGGCCTGCTTGCTTCGGGCTTTCCCTAGACATCTCTTGTCCTTAAAAAAAGTACATGGATCCATGAGCGTAATATAGTATGACAGCCTAGCTCTTACAATTCTTTGATCTTGGACAAATTATTCAACTTTTCTGGTGTCAGTTTCCAGATCATAACATCTGTTTTGTGAGTTGTTTATAGGAATTAAACAGGGGTTAAAAAAAAAAAAAAAAGGTGAAGCATTTAGGACAGTGCCTTGTGTGTACTAAGCATTCAGTAAGTCCTTGTTATTACTATGGCTCAGGTACCATCGATGTCTATTAATTGTGAAGTCTTTCTTTCTATCCAGAACCTCTTCCCTGAATGCCAGACCCATACTTAATACAGTTTGCTAGACACACCAAATTCAGCATGTTTGGAACACAACTGGTCATTTTTACCTTCCCTTCAATCTTTTCTTTTTTTTTTTTTTTTTTAATTTTTTTTTTCAACATTTATTTATTTTTGGGACAGAGAGAGACAGAGCATGAGTGGGGGAGGGGCAGAGAGAGGGAGACACAGAATCGGAAACAGGCTCCAGGCTCTGAGCCATCAGCCCAGACCCTGACGCGGGGCTTGAACTCACGGACCGCGAGATCGTGACCTGGCTGAAGTCGGACGCTTAACTGACTGTGCCACCCAGGCGCCCCCAATCTTTTCTTTTTTTCATTTCTGCTTATGCTTTATATCTTGGTTGACCCTCCCTGCCCCCCATCACCACCAGTCTTTATCCAGACTAGAGAGACTTTTGAGTCATTTGCCATCCTTCCCTTGAACCCATGTTAGTTTATTTGGTCACTGGGTTCTGTATTATCTATCTGTCTCATAAATCTTATGACTGTCTCCTCTTTTCTTTATCCTTGCCATCACTACCTTCATTCAAGATGTCATTTTTCCCTTTCTGGATTATTGCAGTAGCCTCCTGATTTAACTGTCTGCCTGTGTTCTCCTTTCCAGTTTATTTTCTACAGTGTCACTCAAAAGATCCTTGATGTACAGCTGTCAACATCACCCTGTTTAAATGCTTCCAGTGGTTTCCCCATTGAAACGACGTTCCTTAGGAGAGACTCAGAAGAGACTCCAAAGACTTTTTTAGCCCCTCCTTGCTATTCCTCCTTGGATCTTATATTCGAACCATGAAAATGCACGTCCTCAGAAACCTCAGGTCTCCAGGCCTCTTGGACCCTGCACAGGTGTTCCCGCAGTCTGGTGAAGGGGAACAAAATTTGCCACACTGAAGTATGGCTTAAGCTGGTTATTTTTAAGAAACTGCAGATAGAGGAGAAGCTCTGAAAACCATGTAGTAGTTGCCCTTTAGTAAGAGACATTTATAGGGGAAATATCCATTTGTAAGAGTGCCTCTCAGATGACTCTAAATATCTAGAAACTTACCAGTGGAGAGGGCTGGGCTGAAGTCTGCGTAACAATCTTACTCTTGTTCACTGTGTTTTAATGATCATCTTCCATAACTGACTCCCCACCCTTTTTGTCTCTAGCTGAAGGTGATATTTAATGTGATGGTTTTGGCCATTTTGGGGAGTTACTCAGTTTTCCTGGATATACAGGGAAAACCAAGTAACTCCCATGTATACAGGAGGTACAGGTTATTAAACTTTTTTCTCCTGTTAACCTGTCTTATGTCAATTTAATTATTAGACCAGCCAAAGAACCGAAAAGGGTGGAAGGGAAAACTTCTCTGCCTCTACACTAGAATGCCCTTTCCTTGTCTACCTTTTAAACTTGTATTCAACTTTCAGACTTCATTCTCTGTGAAATCTTTCCTGACTCCTTACAGGAGAATTAAGGGCTCCATGTTCTGTTTCCTTGAGGGCAAACAGTATCCTACCTATTTCTGTGTAGCTACTTGTAGCCAGTGCCTTGTTCTTGGTAGATTCAGTAATGAGTAATGAATGAGCGAATGAAAGAATGAGTGAGAAACTCCTGGCTCCAAATAGGAATAAAAATCCCCTGGAAAGCAGGAATCATAGTTGTTAATCATGTTTGACTTCATTGCTCTAATCACAAGAGCAGTCTGCTGTTCTGCTTCATTAGGACAGTTAGGCAAGGCATTGGAAATAAATCTGGAACTGAACCTGGGAGAAACTGGGTGGTGAAGAAGGAAGGGGAGGTATCAGTTGGCCAGTTTCTCTTTTGTCCCAATATAGATGCCTCCGTGCCTCCAGTCATGTATAGGATTTTTTAGAGTAGTACAGAATATGCAGTATGGGTAAGAACAGCAGTACTGCAACTTTTCATCTTCCTATTTTATTTATTTATTTATTTAACTGTTATTTTTTAAAGGATTTTATTTTTAAGTAATCTCTACACTCAACATGGGGCTTGAACTCACAACTCTGAGATCAAGAATCACATGCTCCACTGACTGAGCCAGCCAGGCACCCCCCTCCCCATTTTATTTATAATATGTGGTTTACAAATAACATTGTTATCATAAATGTAATATATATGGCATCGTTATGTAATAGATATATAGCATCCCAACACAGATGTGAAGCATAATAGAACTAGTTTTTCTATGAATACCCACACTCTTGTACATCTAAATAGCATCCCTTCTGTGTGTGTAGTGAAAGATGTGTTTGCTGTTGCTACAAGTATCATTTCCAGCAATCAGATTTGCTTTCAAAGGACAAAGATTTGGCACCAATTGAGGATATTCAAAATAATGAGATTTCTCTAATTCCAAAAGAAGAATTCCAAGAATAAGATGGACAATGGTAGCATTGTGATTATAGATAGCGTGATTCCCTTCAGGGACAACTCTTAACTTAAAAGTGGTTATTTTGACATCTCTTTAAAAAACCAGGGGCACCTGGGTGGCTCAGTGGTTAAGCGTCTGACTTTGGTTCAGACCATAATCTCACTGTTCATGACTTTGAGCTCCACATTGGGCTCTGTGCTGACAGCTCAGAGCCTGGAGCCTGCTTCGGATTCTGTGTCTCCCTCTCTCTCTGCCCCTCCCCCATTCATGCTCTGTCTCTCTCTCTCTCTTCCAAAAATAAATAAACATTAAAAAAAATTAAAAAACCAGACCACCTGGGTGCCTCAGTCAGTTAAGCATCAGACTCTTGATTTCGGCTCAGGTCATGATCTCACCATTTGTAAGATTGAGCCCATTGCTGGGCTTTGTGCTGACAGCATGGAGCTTGCTTGGGATTCTCTCTCCCTCTCTGTCTCTCTGCCCATACCCCGCTCGTGCTCACTCGAACTCTTTCTCTCTCTCCCTCTCAAAATAAATAAACATTTAAAAAAAGGAATTAAAAAAAACCAGACCAAATCCCACCTGATAAAAATAGGCTTTTTAACTTGTTTGGAGGGAATTTAGTGGGTCAGGGGATAGTATGTGAGCATTGTGACAGTGTTACAGCCTCCTACCCAGAGACTATTGGTTGGTTAGTGGCTGTGTCAGTCTGAGCTCTGTCTACATTCTTATTACCAGTTTGATGTGCTTATCAGATCTGCAAATGACACATTCCTAGAGGGTAGAGTTAGTTGATAGAAGACAAACCCCAAATCAAAATGATCTTATAAAGTCTTGACTTATTTGTTGTATAGCTTTTGACCTGTAATTTTACATCTAGAAACATTTTTCTTTTTTTTTTAATTTTTTTTTCAACGTTTATTTATTTTTGGGACAGAGAGAGACAGAGCATGAACGGGGGAGGGGCAGAAAGAGAGGGAGACACAGAATCGGAAACAGGCTCCAGGCTCTGAGCCATCAGCCCAGAGCCTGACGCGGGGCTCGAACTCCCGGACCGCGAGATCGTGACCTGGCTGAAGTCGGACGCTTAACCGACTGCGCCACCCAGGCGCCCCTAGAAACATTTTTCTAAGGGAACACTCATGAATATGTGTGAAGATACAAGAACATTTATCACAGTATTTATAATATCAAAGAATCAAAAGCAACACAAATATTTAATAAATCAATCATGGAAAGGAATGTTGTCTAGCCATTGTGTTACAAATTGTGTTGTAAATGGATCATAAATATGAAAAATGCCCAATTGCATTTATAATAAGAGAAATGCAAATTAAAACTACTCTGAGGTACCATTTGCATCCTTACACTGGCAAAAATTTACTCTGGTGGAGGCTGTGTTAACTGATAAAAATCCCTGTGGAGGCTAGTTTGGGTATATCTGTCAAAACTACAGATACACATACTTCTTATCCACTTCTTCCATTTTCAACTTGCATCCTACAGATATATTTGCATACATGTTTGATGACATATGTATGAGGTTGTTCATTGAAGTATTGTTTTGTAATAGCCAAAGATTGGAAACAACTCAAATGTCCATCAGCAAGACACTGGCAAAACAAATTATGGGACATGCATCAGTTATGCAGCTGTAAAAAAGAACAAAGACATTTTGTGTACAAACAGAAAAAGAAAAGATCTTTAAGTAGAAAAAGCAAGGAACAAAACAGTGTATAGTATGTTGTATGTTACCTTTTATATAAAAAGGGGGAACATAAGCTGTACTTGCTTGCAGTTTTATAGGGAAATTCTGGAAGGATACAAAAGAATGCAGCTGTTATTTATTGGGGGGTGAGGAGTTGGAACTAGGTAGATGGAGGATAAGGATGGGTTGGAGACATGTGAATATATTACCTATTATAAGAATAGTTAATGACAGTGAAACTACTCATATTTGTTAAGTGGAAAAAAGCATGTTGAAAATTTTATATACAGTGTGAAGCATGTTTTATAAAAGAATATACTAATGTAAAATAAAGCTTAAGAGGGTTGTACACCAAAATGTCCATACTCTATCTCTGAGTGCCAGGATTATATATTAATCATAATGTTTATCATTTGCTTTCTGGGTTTTTAGAAAATTTCTACAGTCAACATGTATTGTTCGGTAAATAATATCAATAACCTTTCTAAAAAGTGATTTTAAAAAAAAAGTCAGGGATTAATGTTGGACAGAAATGAGCAAGATAAAACAATCAGAATTACTCTTAATATTTCAGTTTCAGGGCGCCTGGGTGGCTCCAGGCTAAACCAGTTGGTTTAGTGTCCAACTCTTGATTTTGGCTCAGGTCATGATCTCATGGTTGTGCGATCGAGCACCATGTAGGGGTCTGTGCTGAGCGTGGAGCCTGCTTGAGATTCTCTCTCTCTCTCTCTCTCTCTCTCCCTCTCTCTCTCTCTCTCTCTCTCTCTCTCTCTTTCTCTCTGCCCCTCCCCCCTCAAAATAAATAAAATAAACATTTAAAAAAATAAAATAAAATTTTCAGTTCCAAAATCACTTCCAAAGCGTGGGTCTGTTGGAGACATAAACATTCCAGCAAAGTCAAATGACCCCTGTCAGGAATCTGCGCAGATTGTTGGCTTGGGTGCAAGCCACAGCAGCTGCCCTCTAAAGCTATAATCCTAAAATAATCATACGTTAGTAGTGGGGAAAAAGTCAGCGATAGGATAACTGGAGTAAAAATACTTTTAGTGTAGAGGTGCTTAGAAATTTTCTGTAGGCAAGACTGTAAATATTATGAAATAGATACATTTAGATCAATAAACGTGTGAAACATGAAGTAGGAGGAACAGTGAAAATGGCCAGCCCTGGCGGAGAGAGGACAAAAACATGTGCAAATATCAAATAGGTTGCTGAGTGATTGTGTAACCATTTGCTGGAATCTTCAGCCCCGGGTCATTGGCTTGCCACTTGTCCCGTTTCTGTTCTTACAGGACAAGAGGAGGAGGTGGGCCTTCTGCCATGCCCCTCTCCACATTTTATGTTAGAAGGTGCAGCATTCGTGTGAAGTAGCACCTTGCACTTTCTGGAAATCTCTTGGGGAGATGCAGAAGGAGGGAGATTCGGGACCCATGGCTATACAGACCTCAGCGCGCCAGTCGTATCGACACAGCATCTGTAAGATGTAGCTTAGGGTGCAGAGTGCTTTCACGTGCACTCTTTCTCTCAGTCAGGCTCTCTGACGCCCCAGTTGTGTTTCAGCATTCTGTCTTTTAGAGGTCATGCGTTTAAGGGCTCTAACTTCCATAAGGGTAGGAACTATGTCTGTCCTGCCTGCCCAGCATATAGCCCAGTGGCTGGCCCAAAGCAGGCAGGCAGTCAGCGAATGAACTTTAATTTCCCTCGCAGTTCTGTTTGGTTGAAAGATGGTGGAGTGCTCCCTGTTTGCAGGGCTAGCTCTTTCTTGGACGAAGCCTGACTCCTCCTCTGTTACTAACTCTTCCCTGTCTTCCAGCTTATCGCACAGATGACTGCCAGCCCTGGGTTTTGCCAGTCGTGAGGAAGGTGGAGCAGAAGATCGCTAACGACAATAGCCTAAACCACGAGTACCTGCCGATCCTGGGCCTGGCGGAGTTCCGGACGTGTGCGTCCCGCCTTGCCCTTGGGGATAACAGCCCAGCTCTCCAGGAGAAGCGGGTGAGTTTTGGGTGAGGGTGTACAGTTGACCCTTGAACAGTGTTGGGGTTAAGGGTGCTGACTCCATGCCACACTGAGTCGAAAATCCTTGTATAACTTTTGACTCCCCCAAAACTTAATGGTCTACTAGAAGCCTTATGGATAACATAAAGTCAACTCATGTATGTTGTATGTATTCTATACTGTATTCTTACAACAAAGTAAGCTAGAGAAAAGAAAATGTTATTAAGAAAATCATAAGGGGGCACCTGGGTGGCTCAGTCAGTTAAGCCTCTGACTTCGGCTGAGGTCACAGTCTCACAGTTTGTGAGCTTGAGCCTGGAGTCCGGCTCTGTGCTGACAGTGCAGAGCCTGCTTGGGATTCTCTGTCTCTCTCTGCCCCTCCCCGACTTGCACATGCACTTGTGCTCTCTCTTTCTCTCTCAAAATAAATAAGTAAACTTAAAAAAATCATAAGGAAGAGAAAATGCATTTACAACACGGTACTGTATTTATTTTAAAAAATCCAGGTATATGTGGACCCATGCATTTCAAACCTGTATCATTAGGGGTAGACCGTATTTTCTTTAGATGCTACGCAGGGGAGAGGAGGTTGAAAACTCAGTTTGGTTAAAAGTGTCAGGTGTTATGTCTGTTGAACTGTCTCCTGACTGGTAGTGCAAACAGTATGGCTGTATATCAAGCATGGCTTCTTTGATTGTTTTGTTTTATGCAATAGATGATCAGATTTTAGCTGCTGGGTTTGAAGCAGTCAGGGAATTTAATGAAATGATGGGTCTGGACCCAAATCTGCCCCTTTGGCCATGGGCAAGTCATTTACCCCTCTGACCCCAGCATCTCATCTACATGTTACGAAAGACTAGTTTGTGGTTCATGATCCCATCAGGAGCACTTACATAGAGGGGATCATTTAAGAGGTCTCTGACCCCCTGAAATTTTATGCAGAATTCTGTGTGTACGTGTATTTCCGAGGAGAAGGTTTTAGCTTTTATTGGATTTTTTTTTTAAGGTTTTTAAGGAATATCTATGCTATGCCCAATGTGGGGCTTGAACTCACAACCCCCAAGATCAAGAGTGGCATGATGGTGGACCAGCTGGTGGACCAGCTGAGCCAGCCAGGCGCCCTGCTTTTATTGGACTTTCAAAAGGAGCCTGTGTCCCCAAAAGTTCAAGAGCCACTAGTCTAGATGCTTTCTGAAGTTCCTGCCAGTTCTAATGTTCTTTAATCCTTCTAGCCTTGACTTCATCTTCTCCCATTTAAGTGCTTCCTAGTAGGTATTCTGTGTATAGCTGGAGATATATGGAAGAACATATTTGGAAGCAGATATAGCGAAATAGGCTGTATGTGCCTGGAAGTGGTTTGGTAGAGATTCTCGGTGTTGTAGGGACTCAGAGGACAGGGATGGTGGTATGGATGGAATTGGGATGTGAGCTGAACTTTGGGGAATGAGGCCAGGACACTGGCTATACGTTAGCATCACCTAGGGAATTTTACATACATATAGGTGGGCGGACCCCAGTCCAGACCAGTTAAGTCAGAATCTTAGAGGGTACCACCCTTCCCTGCCCTTTCACTCCCTGTCCCACCCACCCCTAACTCCCTTCCCTGCTTGGGCATAGTTTTAAAAGCTCCCCAGCTGATTCCAAAGTACAACCAGGGTTGGGAACCTCAAAGTAGAGAGGAAGGAAAAAGGAGGGGTCCTTTTTTTGGAGTAGAAGGAATGCAGGGACAGAGATAGGAGGTAAGTGGGTCTAGGTTGTAGAGACACCTACCTGATTGGAGCTGGGAACATGTCACATAGATCGGGCAGGCTGATTTGGCACCCTGGGCAGGGGAAATCATGTGAAGCTTTGAACAGAGAAGTTACCCAATCAGAGTGTTTGAAGAAGATAAACCTGGCTGCATGGGGAAGGGCTCAGGTTTTTGCAATAGTCCAGTTAGGTATTGTGCAGTTTAAACCAGCTGCCCTACTGCTCCCCTGGGCCGGTGTTGTAGTGCAGCCTTTGTGCACGGAATGGACCAATTCTTGGAATCATCTGATTTATTCTCTACCTGCAGTTACCCAGTTGCCTCCATATGCAGAATGGCAGGGTGAAAATTGAGGGTTGGACACAGGCACAGTCTTTTGTGTATCAGGTGGCAGGGAGGCTCTGAGTGAACGTCCTGGAACTCAGGTCAGTGATCAGGCAAGTCATGAGTGGATTTTGGTGACTGACACTGGAACGTTGAGGAGAGTCCTGATGAAGTTTGAGAGTGGAGGACTTTGGCAGCTGGGGGTTATCTTGTGAGACGCTGTTGATAGATGGATGGAATTCTGTTTTTGACAAAGGAAAACCGAGTTTCTGTGTTGGGGACCTTCTTCCTCTGAGACTGCACATTTCTTGTACACTTAATACCTGTGTCGGGTGGATACTTGTTTCTCTGCCCAGTGCTCCCGTTTTGATTTCATTCTGTAAGACGTGTGGAACATGGCCCTCCCTCTTTGTCTGGTTCATCCTGTGTTGTGTTTTTGATCAGAGAACAAATTTAGATGGCAGTCCATAAATATTTGAAGGCTTTTTTTTTTTTTTGAGGGGTGTGGAGGATGGTTTGGGATGCTCTCTTGGCATCTGCATCACCATAGGTACTGGCTGGTTCTGAGCTCTGAGTCTGTCCTTTCTCCCTGGACGTCTTCACCATCCCCAAGTTCAGCCCACTGTTCTCTCATTTGGATTCTTATAATAGCCTCTTGTCTCTAGTCCCTTCCCCATCCTATTACATTCTGCACAGTGCAGCTAGGATAATCTTCCTTAGCAAAAAAGCTGATAATCATGTCACCTGCTCCCTGCCATACACACACACACACACACACACACACAAACACACACACACACCCTTCCATTATCTACAGGGCAAATCCAGACTTTGAACTTGGCATGTGGCATATTTCATCCTGTTCTCCAGTGACTCACAGCCCCCCCACACCCCACCCCCCCGCCCATTCCCCTTGGGGTCCCTGCCATTCCACAGACCTGTAAGTCCTGCAAGGCCCGGCCAAGGGTCACTTCCATGCTGAGTTCTTAGCTTTCTCGGGCAGAGCTGAGTTATCACAGGACTTTGTTCACAGCTCAGGAATAATTGTACTTATTATGCTTACTATAATGTATAATTTTATAAGTCTGTCTCCCACAAGACCATGACTTCCCTCAGGGCAGGGATGATGGCTTACTAATTTATCTTGTAAATTTTCAGCATTTAGCTCCCAGTCTGACACATCAGAGATTCTCAGATGTTTGAATTCCCTCATTCATTCAGTCAACAAATGAGTGGTCACCATTAAGGGTAGGCACTGTTCTAGAAGCTGGAGCACAGCGGTGACCAAAAGACCCAAAATATTCTGCCCTGGCTTACTGTTATGTGGGGAGAAGGAACTGTAAACATAATAAATAAGAACATGATAGAGTATGTTAAAAGAAAATAAATGTTGTAAAAAGAAAGTAGGAGAGGCACATTAGGAGAGCTGAGGGTGGGAGTAGGGGTAGAATTGGTTTTCACTGGGGTGGTCATGATAGAAATAGAAATGGCATTTCAGCCAGAACTTGGAAGGAAATGAGGCGTGAATGAGTAAACCAGAAAACAAATAATAATCATGTCTTGCCCTAGATTTTTCTTCTCAAGATTCAATGTTACCAGGTCCATCAACCATTTTGAGGAGACCTATTTTCCACACTGGTCACTGCCTCTTACTGCTTTCTATTTTCAGACCTTGTACCGTATGTCCAGTTTTCATCTCCAGCACTGTAATGTTTCAGCTTTGGGAATTCCCAAGCCACCATCGGTAGGAGGGCTCGTAGGCCATGTGATGCTATCCCAGTTTCTCGCTTTGACTGTCACCTCTAGGAGGCTTAGGCTTTCACTGTGGCTTATCTTGTCACCGTTGTCTTCTTCATCCAGTTTGCCCATGCTTAGCACCCTGTGCCAGAGACCTGTGTGAACTGCTAGCAGTGCCCAGGTTCATGCATCATGGCCTTGGTTGCAAGCAGCTTCTGCTCAGCTTTCCTGCTCCTCATTACATCAGCAAACTGTGATCTCAGACAAATGTTGTCGAGTCTGGCAGGGATTTCTTCAGGCCAGGTAGCTAAATCAAGATCACAGATTACCTACTGGCATCATTCACACCACATGTTACTGGATTTTTCTAGTTCTGGACACCCCAGTTTAGCCGCCAGGGTTGGTTGCCTGGTTCGTTTTGAACTTCGCACTTGTTTCCTTCATCCCAAATGTAGGGTTTCCCTGGACTTTAGAACAGTTTGCCAAAATTCAGTTCACAGAATGACCAAATTGATACATTATTGGTTTGCCCCCAATTTCTTTCTTTTAACTGCTGATACAGTTTGTGTTTCACTGAAGCCGTCCAGTATTCAGTATGTTTTTAGGGAATGATAATTTCTTGAGAATTTGATGTCAGTGTTACATAAAAGGATTAGGTCACGTTAGTGAAGTGGATGTATCTCTTCCGAACATGTTTTCAATCTAATCTACTGGCTTTTTGACTTCTTTTAGTTAATGAATTTGCATCTTGGAGTGGGAGAGAAAGGAAATAAAAAATCACACCTGAGAACATTTTCACTGATGTCCACGTACACCCGTCACATACCCGTGATAACTTAAAACCAGGTTCAAGGGAAGCCTTGCTCATCTGTATAGAAAGTGTCAACATTCCAGAATTGCCTAGGTGTTTGAAATGTGAGATAATGAATAAAGTTGACATTCAACTTAGCTCATGCCAAGTCCATGAAAAATAAACGCACATATGGCTTAACATCACTGACTAACCGTCTAACCGACTTAGCCACCCAGGCAGCCCGCAAAACCTTTATAAAGTAATGGGAGGGGCCTGGTGCTCAGTGGGGATCACTGTGGAGAACAGAGAAGTTGGTGTGCCCCATCTGACCGGCACTGACCGTTTTCACCCAGTCCACTGCCCTTGCTTTCCTACAGCGCACAACCATGCTCACTTCCTCGTTTGCTTGAACGTCCGCTTGGCTTCTGTTTCACATTTCAGACCGTATTCTTTCACAGATGCTGAGACCTCTGAATACAAATAGAACACTGGGGAATAATAACAAGTGGTGATAATTGGTATCACTGCCTCGTTCCTGGCTCAAAGAGGATTTCTGCTAATGACTCATTGTTCATCAAAAAGCTGACTTATTCATCATGGCTGAATGAATTTTTCCTGTTACTTTCGAGAAGTATCCATTATTTCCTGTTTTACTGAGCATCAAAATCAGGGATGTCTATGATTTTCTTATCTGTCATGAAGATCATTTGGGTTTTCTGTATCTTAGTGGCATGACACATTTTATATCTCTTAACAATCTTGCATTCATGGGATGACTGTCACTTGAGAAAGGGGTTGTTTTTTAGTGTACTGTTGGGTTCATGCTGTTCATTAATGTTTATCTGGAAAGTGAGTATCAGTGTTCATGAATGAGTTTGGTCTCCCTTTTTTCTGTTTTTTTTTCCTTTGTTATCTTTTAGCATCAAAGTTTTGTTACTGTTTTAAAGAAGATTTCAGGAGCTTTTCTACTTTGTCTAGGGAGATTTTTTTTAACCTTTCTATTGTGGAAAATTCCAGATATTTACATAAATAGATAATGCAGTGTGATGAAAAAACCCCATGTATCCATCACCGAGCTTCAACAGTGATCTGTATTTGGTCAATTTTGTATACCCTCCCACCCCCGTGCCAAAGGTAAGTTATTGTACAGCAAATCCCAGACATCTAAATATATTTTAAAAATTATTTTAAAATTTTGCAAATAATACATGAATATGTTCTCCTTTTTTTAGAAAATCACTTACACATTAGGCCAAACAAAGTCCCCTTGATCACTATTCCCCCGTCCCAGGCCCCTCCCCAGAGGTTGCCAGTGTTGTTAGATTGCTGTGCCCTTCCTTTTATTTAGATTATTTAGATTTTCTCAGGTGATCTTTTTCTTTCTCCTTAATCCTTTAGACACATTGAGCAATTTATGACATTTCTCTACTGAGTCATGCCAAAGCCTACTAAGAATTGTGAGAGGGCGGAACGGAAGGCATGTAGGCAGAACAGCAGAAGCAGGGCAGGTGACTAGATCTGAAGCAAGAAGGCCTGGAATCATTCCCAGCTCTGCCTCTCACAGCCGCACAGCCCTTTGGGAGACCCCTTCTCTGCATCGATTTCCTCATGTATGAGTTGGGGATCTATAGCTTACTTCATAGAGTTGTGCAAGGATTGAACAAGAATGTGTGTGAAGGTATTTTGTAAATGGGACAACATAGGACTCTATTATTGCCCATGTGGGGTCATTTTAAGATGCAAGGAAGTTAAGGAAAGTTGTCTTGAGAGGCTGGTAACCGAGCAAAGTGCTTCACTTCCCGTAGCCTCAGTTTCCTCATTTGTAAACATGGGCAAATATAGTTGTGAGGTTTTGATAAGATAATACATTTAAAGGGCTTAGCACAGAGCAGGCACAAAGTAAGTGCTCCTTGGTACTAATAACAAGTGCTCGTTGTTTCCTAATAACCATCTGACTTCACTATTATCAACCAGTGACCTTGCTTCTCTTTCAGGTGGGAGGTGTCCAGTCTTTGGGGGGGACAGGTGCACTTCGAATCGGAGCTGAGTTCCTAGCACGATGGTACAATGGAACAAACAACAAGGACACGCCCGTCTACGTGTCCTCACCAACCTGGGGTGAGTCCTTTAGCTGTAGTGAGAGGAGAAACAGAGGAGCCCAGGGGGGATTACCCTCATGAATGTCACCGCTTATGCAGAAGATGTAACCCAGCCTGGATCAACTGACATTTGTGGATGGCTCGAGCAGTGGATTATGGCAGTACATGAGTAACCTGATGCTCCAGTTCAGAATAGCAATACTCATTCTCAAGTTTCTTGGTAGACTTGTGTTTTAGCATATGTTGAAATTTCCCAGAGGAGGTATAAAATGTAGACACAGGAAGTCCCATTGTGGTGTAGGATATAAATTTAGCATGACTGACCAGTTGAACTTGTTCTTGGTTACAATCATTTTTCTAAGTCTTTTTTTTAATGTTTGTTTATTTTTAAATTTTTTTTTTTTTTAACGTTTATTTATTTTTTTGGGACAGAGAGAGACAGAGCATGAACAGGGGAGGGGCAGAGAGAGAGGGAGACACAGAATCAGAAACAGGCTCCAGGCTCTGAGCCATCAGCCCAGAGCCCGACGCGGGGCTCGAACTCACGGACCGCGAGATCGTGACCTGGCTGAAGTCGGACGCTTAACCGACTGCGCCACTCAGGCGCCCCAATGTTTGTTTATTTTTGAGAGAGAGAGAAAAAGTGCAAGCAGGTGAGGGGCAGAGAGAAAGGGAGACACAGAATCCAAAGCAGGCTCCAGGCTCTGAGCTGTCAGCACAGAGCCCGATGCGGGGGGCTCGAACCCACAAACCGTGAGATCATGACCTGAGCTAAAGTGGGAGGCTTAAACTGACTGAGCCCCCAGACGCCCCTCATTGTTCTTAACTCCTTACCTTGATGTTGCCCAGGGAATGTTGAACCTGTGAGGGCCCTGGAAGCTGACTTGTGTCCTTTCCAATTAAGCTTCTGTATTTGTAAAGCATTTAACTTTTTACCCCTTTGCTTACAGAGAATCATAATGGTGTATTTTCTGCCGCTGGATTTAAAGACATTCGGTCCTATCACTATTGGGACGCAGCGAAGAGAGGACTCGATCTCCAGGGTTTCCTGAATGATCTGGAGGTGGGCGATTAGATGAAAAGTAAACAGACCCCCATGGTGTCAGGAGGAGCAGGGAAAGGTCTTTGGATCAGTTGATAAGGGAGAGAGTCTGAAACATCCTACCCAAACCAGATGGTGGTTTCTGAGTTAGCACATAAGGAAGAAATATGCTGCCCCTTGCCCAGTGTGCCACTGACTCTGACAGCACCCCCACCATATTCCTGCTAGTGTGGCAGCTGACATAGCTTCCTTCCCCTCAGAATGCCCCCGAGTTCTCCATCTTTGTCCTCCATGCCTGTGCACACAACCCAACTGGGACTGACCCAACTCCGGAGCAGTGGAAGCAGATCGCCGCTGTTATGAAGGTAACTGCCTTTCCAGAGCATCTCTTGAAACATAGTATGTATTATTATTTTATGTATTCAAAAGCAATATCTGTTCACAGAAGAGTTTGGAAAATGGAGAAAAGCCCAAAGAAGAAGATAAATATTAACTGTAAATCCTATTACCTAAAGAAAGCCATTGTTAATATGTTACACATGTAAATATATTTATTTCACAAAGATGGGGTCATTTGCTTTATGCTGTTTTGTAACATACTTTGTCTTTCATTTGGATTCCTTTATGTGCCATGGAATGTTTTATAGCGCCATTTTCCATGCATGGCTACGTGCCATTAGGGATTGATTAAATCAATTCATGGACATTTAGATCTCAGGTTTCTTGTTCTTCTGAACAGTTGTGTATAAGACTCCTTGTTATTATTTCTTTGGGATGACTTTCTAGATTGGAATTTCTATCTCAAAGGGTATATATTCTTCATTAATGTGTTTAAAGAATACTCATTGAGAAACTGCTATGCAGCAGGCATCTGGAGGATATAATAGTGAGCACAGCAGAGACCATCTCTGCTCTCAAAGAGCATACAGCCTGTTTGGGCAGACAGCCAAATACTGTGGGACAGCAGTGTTGATGGGGTTATGTAGAGGCACGTAGCCCAGACTTTGGGGTGTGTGTGTGTGTGTGTGTGTGTGTGTGTGTGGAAGGCAGTAGTGGCAGAAGAAGCCATGTTGAGACTTGAAGGATGAGGACAGGTGGGGGCTGGCAGGGAAGGAATGTTCCCTACAGAGGGAGGAGTGTGGTCAAAGCCCAAGGTAGAAGTCATGGCCCATTTAAGGAACTGAGAATAAGTCTCAGTACAGCAAGAGTTCTAAGGGGTTGCAAGTGAGTTAAAGGTAAATGGGGGCAAGATCCTGTGCTGAGCCATTGGACTTTATTTGGAGGGCAGTGGGGAGCCACTGGAGAACATTTATGTCATGCTGTGTTGTGAGCAGATTTGCGTTGTCTTCAGGCTACATAGCAGGGAGTGGATCCAAGGGAGGCAAGGTTAGTCAGGCTGAGAGAGCAGTTAGGAGGCTGTTGTCATGATCCAGATGGGAGCTGTTGGGGATCTGAATGAAGTCAGTGGCAGGGGCAGACCTGAAAGGATTCTCAAGCCCCCAGGAGATGGGGGTGATGGGAATCGGGATGTGATTGGATGTGAGGGATGAGCTGCTGGGGTAGGAGTGGAGGATGCACCCTGGCCTCTGGCGTGGACAGTTGGGAGCATAGAAGTGGTGTCCTCTCAGACAATAAGCATAGTAGGAGGGGCAAGTTCAGTTGTGGGGAGTTCTTTGAGGAGGTTGGAGGGGTGAGAGTAGGGACTACACGGTCTGCTTTGTCTTCAGTGCCCAGTAGACGAGGGCTGGGGTTGTCAGGGACCCCCGGGGAGATCAAGCTGACTAAGCTTATCACACCGGGAATTCTGAGGAAAGAATCCTCCACCAACATGGGACACTACGTCCACGCCTCACAAATAAGCCCTGTTTGGCAAAGCAGCATCATGATACTCTAGGAGAGTGTACTTTAAAAGAATAAGGTTTACTGAAATTGTTAGACTTATTGTTAGCTTGATAGTCTAGAATATCCAACTGCGTACTGGTATTTAGCTGAACAGAGGAACAGATGTAAGTGGCGGTTGAATGCAGAAAGGGGAGAGATAGGAGAAATGGGTAGTGTTAGAAATTTTGTGCAGGCACCAGCTGGGGAAGGAAGGCTGGTGTCTGAGGTTGGTTCCAGAAGGATCTCCTGGCCTGACTCACTTTCCTTCCTCACAGCGCCGGTTTCTGTTCCCCTTCTTTGACTCAGCCTATCAGGGCTTTGCATCTGGAGACCTTGAGAAAGACGCCTGGGCTGTTCGCTATTTTGTGTCTGAAGGATTTGAGCTCTTCTGTGCTCAGTCCTTTTCCAAGAACTTCGGGCTCTACAGTGAGTGCTCTCCTGAGTTACAGCCCTGTCCCGCCCCACCCCACCCCCATCACAGCTCCCAAGCTGACTCTCATCCCTCCCTTTAGATGAGCGAGTGGGCAATCTGACCGTGGTTGCAAAAGAACCTGACAGCATCCTGCGGGTCCTTTCCCAGATGGAGAAGATAGTGCGAATTACTTGGTCCAATCCCCCTGCTCAGGGAGCGCGAATTGTGGCCTGTACCCTCTCTAACCCTGAGCTCTTTAAAGAATGGTAAGGGGCGCAAAGCCTGATGGGTGAGTTGTGGGAACATAGGACAGTAATTGTCCCATCACATTTAACCGTCTCTTCCTTTTATTTTGGCAGAGGCAGGACAAAATTACTTTGAACTCTTTGAGTCGCAGATATTTCTGTAGAATAAGGCTGGCACCTGCTCACACGAGCGTAATACAACACATGTGAATGACACAGAACCAGGAACATAGGAGGAAGCACTCAGTGAATGGGGCGTTTTCTCCATTCTCCCACCACCCAGGCTTCCCCCCTAAAAGTTGGGAAACACAGGAAGGAATTCCTGATAGTCTAGAATATCCAACTGCAAGTTAGTGGGACAACTTGGGGACTCTTCATTTGTATCTAGTTTGCATATATTTTGCCTTATTTTGAAACAATTTTTATGTGGTAGCTATCTACAGTCTACTTAATTAGGCCTGATAAAATACATTAGCCTGTCTAGGTCAGTCCCTAGGTGAGTTCTGGGTTAAAACATGAGCGGTATCACAGCCACTATACCCATGACTAGTGCTAAATTCCCATCAGAAGCTCAGTTATTTCCTTCTGCCTGGTAAGTCTCTCTGTGGTCTTTATCTGTGGGTTTATCTACCCATCTAGGCCTCCACGTACTGTCATAGCCAGGTCGTGATCTCATCTGCAGTTTATAGATTAAATTATATTTTTTAAACTTATGTGTTTCTGTGTGCCATCTGTCTTGTCTGGACTGATATTTATACTGCTGTCCACTCAGGACAGGTAATGTGAAGACAATGGCTGACCGGATTCTGACCATGAGATCTGAACTCAGGGCACGCTTAGAAGCCCTCAAGACTCCAGGAACTTGGAACCACATCACTGAGCAAATTGGAATGTTCAGCTTCACCGGCTTGAACCGTAAGTGTCCCCCCAGCTACCTGGAATGCTCCCTCCTCTCATTGTTGGGTTTGGCCCCTTTACCTATTTGGTCAGCCATAAAACTGTGGGCCAGAACAAGTTAGGTTTTCTCAGTGTGTCCCACTCATCTGCAGAGCCATAACTAAGTTGGGAAGTAACAGGATTTATAGCTTGGAGACTTGTTTTATGAAAGGTCTCTCATAAATGCTTGGGTACCTTTTGGTTTTTCTTTAATCCTAAGTATAAATATCATACATGATTATTCAGGGACCTGATTTCTTTTTTTTTTTTTTTATTATTATTTTTTAATGTTTATTTATTTTTGAGACTGAGAGAGACAGAGCACGAATGGGGGAGGGGCAGAGAGAGAGGGAGACACAGAATCGGAAGCAGGCTCCAGGCTCTGAGCCATCAGCCCAGAGCCCGACGCGGGGCTCGAACTCACGGAGCGTGAGATCGTGACCTGAGCTGAAGTCAGACGCTTAACCGACTGAGCCACCCAGGCGCCCCAGGGACCTGATTTCTTAACAAGTCTTTCCTAGTCTCCAAGCATTGCCCTCAAAAAAGAGGTTACAAAGTTCTCTCTCCATTTCACAAATAAGAACTTAGGTTGGTAGCTGGAGTTGAGAGCCGATTGGAAGTCTAGCGGGCAGCCATGTGTGATCTTGGTCAGCGGTCAGTAGGGCATATCAGCCATTGGCTGTCCCTTCTGATGATAGAGGATTCATTCATTTAATATGTGATTACGGAACCCCTGCCAGCCAAGCCACGGGTCATATGGTACAGATGTGGCTGCCCACTGTGTGTGGAGCTTGTGTCTGAGTGGCTCTGGGGACAGTTGTATGCCTGACTTGGGTAGTGAGTGGAACATCAGAGGTGCTAGGAAGCACTGTAAACCAGGGCCTTCAGAGTGCCTGTGTGAAATGGGCTCAGAAAAAGCCAAAGGAAATATAAACAAGAAAGATGGTACTGTATATGGTAGACCCCCGGAAATACTTTGGGGGAGAATGAGACTACCCAAAAAGTAAAGGGATGTCTTAGTTAGCCATAGGTGTCCTCCTGATTCTGGAATGGGGCATTAGTTCACTTAGTAAAATCATCCTTTGCAATTTTAAAAAATATTAGGTATAATGGAAGTGGTATTTAGTAGCAGTATTCTAAAGGCTCAGAAGGTGGTTGTGTCTCCCCATAAGATGTATATATTACCCCACTCTCCAGAGTAGGAAATATGTTTTATTATGAATTAGAAAACAGTGAGAATAGACGGGTGCTCATAACACGTAAGTCATATTTTTAGCACTTGGCACTACTTACTGTGTTTAAAAACATTTTTTTCCCCTCCCAACATTTCATTAAGGAAAACTTTTAAAACAGAACAGTTGGAGGAATTGTGACAGTGAACCACATATACCACCACCTGGGTTCTACAGGGCTCATGCCACAGTGCCTCCTTTATGATATTCTGTCCATCAGAACGGGATTGCAGCCTGTCATTTGTGGTGTACTCTAAGAGATCCCTGAAGCCCCTGAAATGATATTTTAAACATTTTGTATGTGTGTATTGGCTTTTTTCTAGGGAAAGAGTTCATAACTTTAGTTTCTCAGTTATGATGCTTCCTTTCCTGACAAAAGTGGAGAGGTTTCATCTTTATTTAAAAAAAAGAAAACAGGGTTGGGGTGTCTGGCTGGCTCAGTTGGTCGAGTGTGCACCTCTTTTAAGTTTTTTTTTTTAATGTTTATTTATTTTTGAAGGAGAGAGAGAGACAGAGTGTGAGTAGGGGAGGGGCAGAGAGAGAGAGGGAGACACAGAATCTGAAGCAGGCTCCAGGCTCTGAGCTGTCAGCAGAGAGCCTGATGTGGGGCTCGAACTCATGAACCGTGAGATCATGACTTGAACTGAAGTCAGATGCCCAATTGACTGAGCCACTCAGGTGCCCCAAGAGAGTGCAACTCTTGATCTTGGGGTTGTGAGTTTAAGCACAACATTGAATGTAGAGATTACTCAAAAATAAAATCTTATAAATAGACAAAAAACCCAAGGTTGGAGCCCTATAACTACATCTTTACAGGTGGTGGTATGCCTGTGGCTCTGTGGGTGGTTGAGGTTAGTCTTTATCTCCTTGGGTGACTGTAATTCACACAGTTAAAGCTGGTCAAGGCTACTTCTTCTTTTTTTTTTTTAATGTTTATTCTTGAGAGAGACAGAGTGCGAGTGGGGAAGGGGCAGAGAACGGGAGACACTGAATCTGAACCAGGCTCCAGGCTCTGAGCTGTCAGCACAGAGCCCAACGCAGGGCTTGAACCCACAAACCGTGAGATCATGACCCGAGCTGAAATCAGACACTTAACTGACCAGGCGCCCCTGGTCAAGGCTACTTCTGAAGGTCACTTTGTTTGCAGGGGTCCAGAGTAGCACTGACTACAGGGTCCAGATTTTCCATTTCCATATAGAGGCAACTCAGCATCCTGGCTAAGAGCTCAGACTCGGGAGTTACATGGCCTGCCTTAACATCCCAGATCTACCACTGACTAGCTATATGACCTTGGGAAAGTCTTTTAACTTCCCTGTGTACCATCTATACAATGGGAATGGTAAGGTTATCAAGATTGACTGAGTTAATATAAGGTGCTTAGAATACTGCCTGGCACATAGTGTTTACTCCTGTGATTATTATGATTTTATCACTATCTTCATTGGGGCTGCTATAACAGAATAGCATAGGCTATTTATTTATTTCTCACAGTGCTGGAGGCCAGGCAGCTTGAGATCGGGACACCAGCATGGTCAGTTATGGTGGGGGCTCTCTTCCTAGTTTGCAGATGGCCGCCTTCTTGCTGTGTGGGGCTGAAGGGAAGAGAGAGAGTGTGCATGCATGTTTGCACCAGCTTGTCTCTTCTAAGGGCATTCCTGCCAACACAGGGACTCTACCCTCATGGCGTCATCCAAACCTCATTATCTGACAGAGGCCCCAGCTCCTAATTCTATCACATTAGGGGTTAGGGTTTCAACATATGAGTTTTGGAGGGACATGAATATTCAGTCCATAACAATTATCCCATTCCCTCAAATTAATGGTGCTAATTAAGGGTGCTATTTATTTAGGGAAAAATCAAATAAAATTGTCTCTTGGCTTTGCAATAAACCAGAAATCTCTAGAGATTGTGGCACAAGGGAAGAATAGGCCGTTCCTTCCTATTTCCTACGCAAGCATTTCTACAAATACGGGAAAGCCCTCCTGTGTGTTTGTACAGGGGACCTGAGAAGTGCCAGATCACAAGCGTCTTACCAGTTTTTCAGCCTGTTGGTTCATGCACACAGCATTTGCCCAGTCCCTCTAGCACGGGGTCTGTACAATGTGCTGTGAAAAGGAAATGTTAAAGGAAGTTTGCTGCTGTGTGCTGGGATACAGGTTAAGGAAGAAGAAGCACTTCATACCAGCGTTTCATATCAATGGGATGTTCTTAAGTCTGAGGGTTGTTTTAATAGGTTGTTCTGGTGAATGTAACACGCAAGCTTCGGTCGGGAGGTAGTCCCAGGTGAAAATTCCTATCAGGAGGAGCTGTATTAAACTTCCTGGGGGTTAGAAAGTTAGCTAATAAATGGTTTCTAGAATCAATTCAGCATACTTCCCTATGTTTTAATTGGACAAAATAGCTCCTTTTATTTTGCTTCTCTGTGTTGGGGGAAAGAAGGAAACCTGAAACTGTTGTGGAATCTTTGACCCTCAATGGCTGAGAGGGTTCCTACTACTCTCATTATATCTCTTTTGGTTTTCAACAGCCAAGCAGGTTGAATATCTGGTTAACGAAAAGCACATCTATCTGCTGCCAAGTGGTCGGATCAACATGTGTGGCTTAACTACTAAAAATCTAGATTATGTGGCCACCTCCATTCATGAAGCAGTCACCAAAATCCAGTGAAGAAACACCTCCCCAACCAGCACCACCAAAGCAGTCCTGTCACGTGTGTTCCCTGCCTGTGCAAGCCTAGCTATACGTGTCATGGATAGAGACTACGGAGGGCTGGAAGGCTGCTCTGGTGAGGCAGCCCCACATGAAGAGAATGTCCCTTGTAAAGAAATGGGGGCCAGGGATTAGAGCCCCTTAGGAGGCCAGAGCATATTAAAGTTTTAATTTACGAAGAATAAAAAGGTACTTTGATCATGACACGTAGATACCTTGCCCCCTCACTAGAAGCCAGAATGTTGCCTCTGTTGCTCATGTGCTTCTGTGTATCACTTGACTCTGCACAAAGTCTTGTCCCAAAGATCAAGTTGTCTGAAGAGCCAGCTGTGATTGTGAGTGTTGGGTGTGTCATTAAAACTCGTCATCTCTACTCAGAGTGTCTGTCTCCTGCTCTTTCTGCATGGTTGTGTCCCTAGCCCTAAGCTCTAGTTCTCTAGGGTGATCAAGGTAAGAAATAGGTTTACCTCTCTCTTACACACACACACACACACTCTTAACTGACACAGAAGTTTAAGCAAACAGTATTTACCCTTGTTGGGAGCAGTGCATTCTGATGTTTTCCATTCTATTGTGTTCTAACTAAAGAAATAAAAGTTGATTGAGACCCATGGAATTGATTTTGTGATCCACTAATGGGTTGTAACTCATAGTTTAAAATGAATGCTCTAGAGGGATTTGCTAGTTGCTAAAGAAAAAAACTAAACTGCATTCTTGAAGTATGCCTCCCCTTAGTGACCTCACCTACCACAACTCTGGTAGTTTGGTGGGCTTGTCTTTCAAAGGCCAGCTGTCTTCTTCTGTACTTAAGAAACTGGACTTCATGGATTCATGGAAGGGTTGGCATCACTCAGGGTGATTCTAGAACACAGCCCCTCCCACTGCAGGTGGGATACCTCTTGGTCTGTTGAAACAATGAGAGCCACATAAATACAGTTCACATTTTCCAGAGAGTCCAAGTGACTCTCCAAATGACAGTTATGTAGACTTTGAGTTTTTAAAAAAAATTTTTTTTTTCAACGTTTATTTATTTTTGGGACAGAGAGAGACAGAGCATGAACGGGGGAGGGGCAGAGAGAGAGAGGGAGACACAGAATGTGAAACAGGCTCCAGGCTCTGAGCCATCAGCCCAGAGCCTGATGCAGGGCTCGAACTCACGGACCGCGAGATCGTGACCTGGCTGAAGTCGGACGCTTAACCGACTGCGCCACCCAGGCGCCCCAAGACTTTGAGTTTTAAAATAAGAGGGCTACTACTTGGAGTTTTTAAATATTGAAAGATAACTCTTATTATAACAGGATCTGCCCTTTTCTGGGATACCTTTGAGTTGTTCTAAAATTCTACAGTCCTGGGCTATGACTGGGGTCTTATCAGCTCCAGTCTGTCTCCCCCAGTGTGGAAGTCTCTTCTGTATCATCCCTGACTCCTCGTTTGCAACTGGACTGGGTGGGAGATGGATTCTTCCAGTACTTGATGAAGCATCCCATTCTACTGGTGAGCACCTTAATTAAAAAGACCTTTACCTTGACCCAGAATTTGATTTGTCTGTCCTGCTCCTCTGTCCCCTCCTCCCCTCCTTTAGACAATGGACACCACGTCTATTGGCATTTAGGTTGGACCTTTCAAATAGTTGAAAGTAGCAGTTATTCCTTGTTTTTGCTTTTCCATGAAACTCCTCCCTCCCCCCATTTTTCAGTGTTTCTGTACAGGATACGGTTTCCAGATCCTTCAGGATCCAGCTGGATCCCAGGCAGTCGTTCAGAGAACACTGTGTGATTGGGTCTGGTGGGTGTGGACAGATTTGAAGAGATGACCTCACACTCATTTCTTCATTACCTCCTGTCCTATTTTCCTTTCCATCAGTGTTTGTTCTTCCTATTTAAAGATGCTGGTCATTTGTAAGGGAAGACACAAAACCGGGATCAGTAATCCTACCTGCTGTCACTCTTCTGTCATCTTCTCTAAGCACAGCTTTAATCCAGGAATTCTCAACAGGGTATAGTACCTCAAGGGAGCAAAAGAAGTCTGAGAGTAAAATGGTGTGTGGCCCTCCAAAGCACAGTCCTACCCCACAAAGTCTTAGTTCTTAGTATTTCATTTCTCTTGTTAGGGAGAATTTAAATTCAATTTTTCTCTTGGAAGACACTAGTGCAAAAACTGGTTAAAAACACTTCTTTAAACCAGAATGTCCCTATGAAAATGCTGAAATATTTTTTGCATAAAAGAAAGCCCCAATCAGTGGGAATTTGGCTCTCATTCTACCCTGGCATATAGGCTAGTGTTTCAGTGTGTTCCATTGTCCCCATGCTCACCCGAAAAAGGGTTTTGTGTTAAAGTTTGGGAAAAGCTGGGCTTAGTGAGTTCCATAGATTTTGCGGTAGGGCTTCTCAGGGCCTCTTCTGCAGGTGTGCCCTGCGAAGTTCAGAGGTAGGACTGTTTTTTTTTTCCGTTTCCTTTGCTCAGGAGGAGGACACTTACCTCCAGGGCCTGCCACTTCCTGGCTGCGTAACCTTGAGCAAGCCACTTGATGGCTCAGAGCCTGTTTCACAGATTAAAACCTTCACAGGGGGGTTTTGAGACAGAAATGAGTAAATGTATACCTAGCACAATACCTGGCACATAAAGACTTCACCAAAACAGCCGGTGTTTTCATTTATTATTGCTAGTAGGGTTAACAGACTGGAGAGTCTTAAATTGTCCATAGGCCACTAACTGACCTAAGTCTCAAATCCCAACCTTCCTTCCACAAAGATGTTAAATGCCCAAACACACCCTCTTACCTGTCTGGCTGCTCCGTCCTTGCATTAGTTGGTTGAAAAATCAATATGCCTAGCTCTCTCCTGTTCCTTTTCTCAGCCTTTGGTTGGAAAACACTGGATTTGTGCCACTTTGGTTCCTCTCCAGAGGGTCTGCAGAAGGGAGCCAGTGTGGACCAACACATTGTTTCAGGGGCTTTCCCGGGTCTGGCCCCCAAGACCTTGAAGTTGGAAGGTGCCCAGCCCAGTGCCTCACCCATCACATGGGTTCAACAAATGCCAGCCCCTTCTCATTATCGGCTTGGTACTTCCTGTCCTCACACTTGGGCTTCTCATTTGGGTTTTACTTTCCATTGCTGGCATTTGTTCCAGCAAAATCTTACCCATCTGGCCTCCAAAGTAGAGCACCAGTGCTTTCCTGTAACCTTAAGTACAGCTTTGCACCTGGCCTTGAGAGCCTTGCCTCTTGAGGCAGGTGGGCCTCAGGTGAGACCATTCCATGTGTGCTCCGACCCAACCAGCATCTCAAATGTGAAACCGCTTGAGAACTGAGCTATTTCAGGGGCAAGAAAAACATTCCAGGAAAAGCATTTTCATTTTATTTAAAAATTATTTACAATTAAGCCTTCATGAATGCTTTATTTTAAAATCCTTTTTTTTTTTTTTTTAACTTTTTTAACCTGAAGGAAATCTTGGGGAATAGAGTGGGGAATAGGGAGGGGAGTGGTGACAGGCTCCTTTGGGAATTTGCAAAGGGATGGGTGTATGCAACAGCAGTGGCCTGAGCCCCATGGCCTAAGCAATAATGACAGGAAGACTAGCCAGGCAGGCCCCCTTGGGCCAGTGGCCAGCTGGGCAGGAAAATTGCACAATGACCGTTCTGGTTGAAACTCAGTGTTCACCGGTTTGGGTTTGAGGTGCCCGGCACTGAGGGCTGACACTTTGCCAGTTCCTATTAGGCAAGAGTAGGTGTTGGGAGTAGGTGGCAGCTGTGGAATCATCTAGGAGTCATGCACTGCTGAGCCTCAGGCAGAACTGAGCAAGGGGTGAGAAGTCAGGCATACACTGCTGGAAAGAGCATCTCCAGTGGGAAAGTCTTTACTTCCAAATGCTGTGGCACTCTTGTCTGCAACATCTGCTCTGGTTTGGTGGGGAAGCGGGGACAAACGTGTGGGGGTGTGGTATGACACCCTAGGTTGTGCCAAGGATCTTTGAAGACTTCCACTTCTTGGCAGGTCCTAGCTTTCCCCATTGATTTGCTAGACACTAGAGAAGACCACTTGTATCTGTCTCGAACTGCCCACTGTTCACTTCACTCTGCATTGCAGAAACTTTGGGCTGAAAGTTCCACTGAGTTCAAATAGTGGTTTTTAACTCTTTGTGAGTCTGAGACATTTGAGAATCTCATGAAAGCTTTAGCCCTCTGGAAAACACACATAAGAACACATACACTAAATTCTGACAGTCTTACGGGCTTCATAGACCTTCTGAAGTCCAATAATGGAACCCCTGGGGTGACTGACCCCTAAATTAAGAACCCCTGAGTTAAAGATTCCTATGGGTAAGCATTTTCTTTTGAGATGCAAATAACCCAGAGGAATGAATTATCAGTCTCCTTCCCTCTCCGTGTGATTACTGATTGAATGGGTATGGGGGTGTGGGAGTGACAGTTTGGGGGGAAAGAGGGGGTAATCCTGGATAGTATACCCCAGGGGAAGGTTTGGAGATTGAGCAGGCACCACGGGATCACTGGATCCCTGATTGAGGGAACTCAGGGAATGGGAGACAGAAAGGGAGACAGGTGTCCCAAAGACAACCTTCACTTATTTCTACATTTTCCCAAAGGTTGGTTGGCTGTGTGGTTAGTGATCTGTGTGATTAGTGATTTTATTCTTGAATTAGGTATGTGGAGTTATTTCGCCACCTAGTGGCCATACTTGGAATTGACTATGTCCCATCATCCGGGTGAAAAGAGCTCTAGTAAATTCTTGGAGAGAAGTACACTTAGCTGACCTGCTGGGGAGGAGTAAGGGATGGAGTGGGGGGAACAGATGAAAAAGGACAGCGATTCTTCAATGTTCCTGTTTAATGCACATTGAAGTCCCATGAGAGCTTGCATCCTTCTTGGCTGACCTGGGCACTCTTTGGTTTGTCATGGCTATACTTGCTTTAACAGCTTAGAATTTTTCTACATAAGTTTTTGTTTGCTTTGATTTGAACTTAAAACCTGAAATTCCATCTCTGGCTCCCAACTGGGTCTCTGCTCTCTGCTCCTTCTCTTCCAGAGCAGATTTATTGATGGATTGATGACTGCTGATAGGGAGCCAAGAAGATGTGTCCCTGGGCAAGACGGTGACTTGATGTTCCATCTCATTGTCTTTCCATTCCAGCTGAGACACACTTCCCAGGCTGCTAGAATCCTTATCTAACAGGAAACTGGTCACCGACAGTTTTCTGTTCTGTAACATCACATGCCACCTTTGCTGAGTCCCACAGCTCTAAAGTCCTGGAGAAACTCTTGGTGTATCTCCTGAACTGACCTTCATACCTGCTGCTCCAGCTGCCTATACTCCTGTCTGTCGGTGGCGCCTTCTGAGCTAAGCTAAGCATGAAATATGGCATGGGGGGGATCCCAAAGAACAAAAAGGGAGTCGGGTCCCAGAGTGGCATTGTCAGCTTGGGGTCATTTCTTCTCCAGTCCCAGACTGTGCCGTGGAGAAGATCATTTCTAGCATGTTCCACCGGAGGCCCCTCCATCCATGATGGGCACAGCAAGGCTCTGAGTCAAACTGGAGGCAACAAGGGGAAATCTGCCAAACTGACTGCTAGGGGTGAAGAGGTGGTAAGGAAAGCAGAATGCTCTGTCACCTGTGGGAGGCCTCGGGAGACACAGAAGATGGGAGGGTGGGTTCTCCCTCAAAGCTCTTGAATCTCATACACCCAGCAAACACTGTCTGCCCTGTCATGTGATCAGAGGCATTAAATTGGAGTTCTCCTCAGAGGCTCTCTCTCCGTCAGGTGACCTCTTCCTTTTTCGACCACCTGAAAAACAATTTGTAAGGATCAATCTCTGGCTGGGAGGACATTCCTTGATATGGACTCTCTCCAAAACAGATGCGGAAATGGTGGCAAAGCCCTTGACAGTTTTGCAGAAAGTAATCTGCATTGCATCCTGGTGTTGATATCAGCATATTTATATCTACCTGGGATGACATCTCCAAAAAGCCAGGCTAGTGCCAGTGGAATGGAGATTTCCTGAGAGGATTGAGTAAAGCGCAGGTAATGCCTCAGAACCAGGTCTTTCCATCTCCTCAGAACCAGGCCCAACTGCCTGGCAGACACCTCCTGTGAGAAGGCTGGTCTCACAGCCTTTGGTGTTCCATGAGCCAGGGTTTTGGTGGGTGTAGCTGGGGGCCATTCCCACACACCTACGTTCTGTAGCTTGGAAACAACCTTCTTTCTGCATTGGGGCAGGTGGGGTAATCATACAATTGTCCTCAAGGATGGAAGGGCACTGTGTTCCCAGCTCTGTTGTTTTTAGGGAGGAGTATTTTTCTGCTATTGACTTCCTTTCATGAAAGATACTGCTTTCCTTTCTACCGAGTCTCTGGGACACAAATTCTTTCTTTAAAGGACCAGACAGTAAATCTTACAGGTTTTGCAGGCCATTTGGTCCCTGTTGCAACTGCTCAACTCTGCTATTGTGGCCACAGATAACAAATGGGTCTACGATCCAGTAAGTCTTTATTTACAAGAACGGGCAGGAGAGGGAGGCCAGGATTTGGCCGTGGCCATGGCTTGCAGACTCCTGTCCTAGATGACAGCCAACTGAATGGGATGCATCCCCCCCTCCCCCATTATCAAGGGCACAGTACTGGCCCAAGCCCTGTTACAGATTTCCATGATTATACCTCATTAGGTTCCCACAAGGAGTCAATGGTTCTTCCTCCAGGGGTAATATCCTAACATAATTTTTCTACTAACTAGCTGGTGGGAGGCTTTCATCTAAGTGAAGAGCTACTCACTCAAGGTTCTCAGCAGCTTCTTGCCCACGGTTTCCTCAAAGTCGCTACTGCATGGGCTGGTCTCTGTGTCCAGGTTGATATTACAACATTCACTATCTGATGCTGAGAGAAAGGAAAGAAGAAAGAACTCAAGTCTTCCCAACCTACACACCCAGGGATGTAGGAAGGGTGATTCTGAGTGATGTTCCTCAGCAGGTGAAAGTTCAAAACCAGAGCCAAGGCAGCGGTGGCTGTAACAGGAGGGGATGTCCGGGAAGCTGTTGGCTCTCATTAGTTAGCAAAGGGCAGTTTAGTGCCACAAAAGGAACAAAGAGACCAGGAGCGAGAATCTAACAATATAAATGTTATTTGGCAGGAGAGAGATGAAGAGGACAAGATGTTCTCTGTTCAGTATCTTTGCCAGACAAAAAGCACATTTGAGGACCCTGAGGTGGGGATACTTACTCAGACCCTGGGAAATCACAGGACTCAGTAACAATTAAGCACACGTCTGTTATCTTTCCCACCGAACCCAGTGGGGATTTAGAGAGGCACAGAATCTCAAAGCCAGGAAGAGGCCCAGGCCCTTAATACCAGTGAGGTAAGAACCTGACCTGGGAGGCAGAGTGGGGTGGTGGAAACAGCATTGCACGCAAAGGTATGAGGCTGATCCTGCTTTTAGTGCAGTATATAGGCCAGACAAGTCTTTTCTCAGGGCCTCAGGGTCCGCATGCAAGGTCCCTGTGTCATACAAGGAGGATGGACTAGATGAACTCTTATTTTCTCCATTCTTACTCCTTTGATACAATTTCTTGCTACATGATTTAGCTACTGAATTCAGTTGTGAGGGAGAAAAAGAACACCAGTTCTAAATTCCGGTCCTTGCATGGTGCTTATGTATGTCCCAGATATTCTGAGTTAGCCACAAGTTCAAATAT
Organism: Herpailurus yagouaroundi; assembly: GCF_014898765.1. NCBI lineage: Eukaryota > Metazoa > Chordata > Mammalia > Carnivora > Felidae > Herpailurus > Herpailurus yagouaroundi. The sequence continues at coordinate 38,773,762 of NW_024412404.1, read as the reverse complement.
ATTGTTGTACTGACTGCAAAAATTGATGAGCACTTGTTGGGTCATTGCTCTGGACTCAAGGGGTCTCAGACTATGGACTGGGGCAGGTCTGGGAGGTCAGGTGTGGGGGCACAGGCACTGCTGAAGGCCTGGGGAAGTAGATCTCAGTGGGGCAAGGACAGGAGGATCTCAGGACAGGTGGGACATAGGGAGCTCAGAGCAACACCACTGCCAGGACAGAAACGTTGAGAGACTCAGAGATGATATGCTCTCAGAATTCAGGACAAGTTCTACAGATTACCTCCTCTGGCCCAAAAGAGGGGAAGAGTGCTGCCAGTAAGAGTGCTGGCTGACTGCAGGTTCCTCATCTGTAAGGCAGGTCTCTAAGAACTACCTAATACAGAGCATGGTACCACGCACTGCGATACACCCTCTGTATAAGCTATTTCATTTATGCCCCAAGCTACTTCATGACCTAGCCACCATGGTTTACATCTATTAACATAAGGAAGAAACTTATCTGTTAAGATAAGGAAACAGCATCTTAGGTTAAAGTAACTTGCTGAAAATCACATAGCTCCTAAATGAAGGAGCCAAGATCTGAATCCAGATGGAAACCTAGCTCCTAACACCACCCTACACATGGTCTTCCTGGGAGAATGGATCGACAGGCCTGGTGAGGGGTTGGCACTTAGAAAAGTGTGAGTTTCCCTTCCCTAGCTCACTGTGTGAGGAGGTGGTAATATTACATGGGGGCTGGGGTCCCTCCTTGATTTTCCCCCGGGCCATCCCAGTGCCCGACGGTGACGACCCCAATTGCCCTGCCCGACCTGCTGTCGTAGGAATTGCTGCAGAAGACAGTGAGAGCTGCTGTGTGCTCTGTTCCTCGAGGTCTGTCATTTCTTCCTGGGTGAAGGCCATCTCCTCCATCCTCAGGTACACGACCTCGCCGGGGCTTCTCAGCCCATCTGAGCGGCTGCCTGGGGAGGATAGCAAGTGTGTGCCCATCTGCTCTGGAGAAGACCTGCGGCTCTAACTGCTACAGGATGGCAGCTCTGGGCAGGGTTGAAGGACGAAGGTGGGGCCGCCCTCACCCCGCGGCAGCCCAGCCCATCCACCCAACGGACTTACACGGCAGGCTGTTTCTGTTGCTCAGGAGGGTGATGGCAGGGTCATCCTTGGGGGTCTGGGGTGTACCCCGGGTCGTAGGGGCTTTGGTGGAGTCTCCGTCAGCAAAGGCCTCCATGTCGGGGGACTGGGGTGAGCTGTCCATGTGGCAGGCAGTGAGTGCATTCTGGTACTGCTGCCGAGTGATCTAGAAAGAAGAGGCAGAGAGGGGAGGAAGCTCAAGAGGGGCTGGGCAGAGCCCTCCTTGGATGTGGTCAGCCTCTCCGAGCTCAGAAGCAGCCCTACTAGGGTGCGTTGGAACCCCTGACCTCTGCGGGTGAGGATCCATGAACCGGGTCCTTTCCCAAGCTGTACCAGCCTAGCAGTTGAGGGACAATGAGTCCCCACTGTCATTTTTATTGGCTCTGGACTTCCATGGTGCCCCTGGAGGAGCCAAGCCTTCTCCTGAGCCTCGGAGGAGGTTGGAGGGCACCTTCAGGTAGCAGAGTACTTGCCCATAGAGAAGTTTTAAATACGTGCTTCCACTATTGCCAAGGGACCTCTTCCTAAGGGTCCACAGGGAGTGTAGTGAGGGAAGCTTTGCTGCTCCACGTCCTGCTCTCAGGAAGCTGGATGCTGAGGCCTGGGAGCGCACAGTCATTTCTCATTTGGACTTGGCCCGCCACCGGATGTGGGATCATGCTCCTATGTGGGAAAAGTCCACAGCAGAGGTCTCCGAGCTCCTTCATCAGATCATGGGAGTCTTCCTAGCGACTTTCCTGATGTGTCAAGCCTCACCCACAAGTAAAAGCATCTGGAGAATCAGGCTTAGCCAGACCAGAAGGGAATTCCTGTAATTCCAGGAAGGAAACATGTCTTTTCTGGAATACAGAAAGGTTTATCTGTCATCTCTGTTCTCTGGGTGTATGTTGCAGACTCATGCCTCGCATCCTTGTGTCCAGTAAAAACTAGCTAGTTTTTGTGCCACCCAGGATAGAAATGTGCTACCATGAATCCATGAATGGCACGGGGTGAAAAGTGACAATGGCACATAGTGCCACACCATGTCTTCTCAAGCACTATGGTCACCTCAAATGTTTTCCTCCCTTCTTCACTGCATTTAGCTAGAGAACAGGCAAAACCACACACTGTTCATGTTCCTTCCCTTTCCTTTCGGGGCAGGATTGGTATTACATGTTGGAACAGTAAGGCTGCGTGGCTGGTAATAGGAGAGGGAATGGTTAAGATTTCCACGTTGGAATGGAGGCGGCTTGAAGCTGGTTTGGTATCTGGCAAGGGCTCTTTTAACAGTGGCCCCTTGTCAACTGCCCACTCTCCAGCACCTGCCCTCTAGACCCTCCCTTCCCCGGTGGCTTGGATGCCTGGCCTCCCTGGGGGCTGTGGGTGATGCTCAAACTGAAGTCCTGGAGTCAATCCTAGACAGCTCAGTACTCACATTCTCAGGGGGGTGACTCTCCATCACTTCTGGCTCATCCCACTTCTGCTTTCCTCATACACCTATGTTTCTCCTTTCCTTTCTGTACAGGCTGTTGCTCTGGTCATTTTTATTGAGTATTTTATTCTGCTTTATTATCCTCTGATGTTCTTTCTACATTTTCTAGATCCTATGGTCCTCTAATTACCCCAAAATGTTTAAAAATTTAGCACTCATCCTGAATGTTAGGTTGTAATCTTCACCAAAATATCTAGCCTCGACAACCATTCAGGCAATGTTTTCTCATCATAAAGAGAAATCTTCTATTTCCCCTCAAGTTGGGAACTCATTACTTTGTTGGACATTATCAATCTTTTCTTCTCTAACAAACTTCAGGATGTCTTGCATGAGGATCGAGCAAATTCCAAGCACAACTAATCTAATCACAAAACACCAATTAAGAATGTATGTCTTTTTGCATTTTGTATGGGAGACCCACATGCAGAGATCCCAAGCTTCTAGCTATACTACTGCCCATTAGAAGGGACAAAGATAGTTCTCTTGATAGTTTAAAACCGTTATTCTCAAATTTCAGTATCGGAATTACCCAGAGGCCTCGTTAAAAACAAGATTGCTGGGCCCCATTCTCAGAGTTTCTAATTTGCTAGGTCTGGAGTAGGGCCTGAGAGTTTGCAGGTCTAACGAGTCCTCGGGTGATGCTGATGCAGCTGGTTTGGAGACTGCACTCTGAGCACCACTGACTTAAGACCTAGTTAAAATCAAACACAGTCCTCCTACTCAGGTTTTGAATCCTTTAAAGGATTCAAATGGATAAAGTGGCAAAGTGTTAACTGGCTTTGATATTTTTCAGGCCCAAATGGCATGTTCTCTGCTTTATGGCATGCAACGATGGGGGTCTCAACTTAGCATTTGTCTAAAGTCTTCAATAGATTCAATGTTACTGTAGACTTTTACAGCCCCCTTTGTTGGGAAGTGAGAAATCAGGTTCCAAAATTTCCCCAAGAGATGTCAACTCTGGAGCCTACCCTCAGACTAAAACCTTACCTTGAGTCAATCACAGAACATCAGGCGTGTATTAGAGATTTCACCATCAATTGACTGTGATGCTGCCCATACTGATGGTTCAGGGACTTGCAGTGTTTCAGAGAAAGGATCAAAGTGACACGCTAATTATTCATGCCTCCCGGGACAGTGGTTCTCAACCTTGGCAGCACATTTGAGTCACTTGGGAAGCTTTAAGATATCCTGATACCCAGGCAACACCCTTAAGCAATTATATCCAAATCTCTGAGAGTGGGGCACAGACATCTGGATTATTTAAAGCTCCCCAGGTGATCCCAATGCACACCACGGGTGAGTCCAATGCTCTGGACTCTTGGAAATGCCCCTGTAACCAATTATTATTTTTTTTTTTAAATTTTTTTTTTCAACGTTTATTTCTTTTTGGGACAGAGAGAGACAGAGCATGAACGGGCGAGGGGCAGAGAGAGAGGGAGACACAGAATCGGAAACAGGCTCCAGGCTCTGAGCCATCAGCCCAGAGCCCGACGCGGGGCTCGAACTCACGGACCGCGAGATCATGACCTGGCTGAAGTCGGACGCTTAACCGACTGCGCCACCCAGGCGCCCCTAACCAATTATTATCTACACTCCCCTTAATAGTTGCCTTCACTGATGTTTGATTTTCATAGTGGACCCCCAGCTTGCATACAGGGCTGAACTAAAAAAAAAAAAGCTCCATATGAAGAACATAAACTGGCAAAACTTGCAGATGAGGCCAATATGTACTATTTTTTTCTGATGTCTTCCATAGTCCTATAGTAATCCATTTGATAAATACTTCAAGAAATTACTGCCAGGAAAAAGTTCCTTTCTCTAGAAAAATGATATACTTGATGAGAACACAAATGTCCACTATGTTTGCCCTCTTTGCTTTTAGGACCAGGAAGCTCACAGATTAATTTATTATTTACTTACAGTAACAAACTCATGCCTTATTGCTTTTTCACCGAATTGGTTTGCAATTTCTTTTTAATTTCTTATTTAAAATATTATATATCATTTTTGGAATCATATATATTACTGGAAGTGCTATCAATTTCATAAAAGAGATGGAACTGATATTAGGTTTTAGGATGTGGGTGGGAGGTCTAGTGCTAGTGCTACTAACCCATAAGAGCTTGCTCTTGCAGGTAGAGGTTGGGATTGGAGGGTGGAACCTTCCATCCATAGGGTATATTATGGCTTACAGAGCACTTGGGTATGTGTTACCCCTTTGCTCTTCATAGTGACTGTGTTGGGTAGGCATGAGGGCTCTTTTGATCCCCATTTTACAAATAAGAAAATGAGGTCCAGAAATGTTGAGGGATTGCCTCAAGTTTGACAGTTAGCAAGCTTTCAGAGTCCTAGCCAGGGCACTGTCTCCACTGTACGGGTTTTGCCTGGGAAAGTGCTATTCACTCATGGGAGCCAGGGAGGTGGCAGGGGAAGTGAGACTATGAAGCTCCAAGTTTTCAGAGGGAGAAACTCCAGTGGTGCCCCTAACAATGGTGCCCCTGTAACCTGGATATTGGTAGTTTAAAGGCCTTTAGTCTTGCTCTTCAGGGACAACGATCTCACCCTGGGCTCTGCACTGTGAGTGGGTGTGCCTGGCTGCACTAGGCTGTCTTTTACAATCCTTTAGAGGAGGTGTCCCAATAACTGCTTTGTAGCTTGGGCTCTATAGGCATCTGATGACCGAAAGCCAGCTGGCACACAACTGGAACCAGTGTCACCATCAAACCCAATTCTCTAATGTGTCCATGGGCTTCCCAAAGGTGGAGCTTTCTTTAGAGTCTTACAGGTTCTTTTGGCTTAAAGGACAGAAACATTTCCTAAACGACTCTTGATAAGCTCACCAGAGTACTTGATATTACTCTTTTCGGGTTAACTAGTTTAGATTTGGCTTCTAGTTTAGTCCCAGTGTTGCCACTTTCAAGCTGGCCTGTAACAGAGGCCCAGTGATAATGAGATAACGCCACTGAACCTGCCATCCAACTGTTAGAAATGACTGTTTAAAACACGTCCACATCGATCTCTCACAAGTTAGCTCTATAATGGGCATACATTTCGAAGAAAGGCATCAAATCTATCATCATCTCATTTCATCTAAACTGTGCATGGCACATCATGAGGTGGGGAAGGGGCAGGAGCAATGGTCCCTCTGCCCCCGGAGTAGGAGTGAGTGGAGGTGTTGTCAAGGCAGGATGAGGTCTTAGGGAAGTAAATCCGTAACTAAGAAAATAAAGTGAAAGAAAAAGTAGGGGAAGGAAGGAGATTCCAAGTAGGGACAATGACAAAAGGAAGATGGAGAGGCAGAGATGATGAGTGAAGGGAAGACGGGAGGAAGGGAGAAGGAAGGGGGTGTGTTCTTGTTTGACTGTGAGATGGATTTATGGGCTCAGTTGGGACATTAGCTGTTCTGCCCAAGCTAGAAGCCTCTCAGGAGTGTTGCAAAGTACTGTATTTAGTTTATTTCTGGACAGGTTCTGTCCAGGCCACATGCACAGTGAGCTGTACCATTCTCTCTTTGTTCTTAAGAAAAAGTGATATGTCCCTTCAGGAACCTGGGAGCAAGGATCCGGGAACTCTAACCCTCTTTAAGCATTGTTCTGGAGCCAAAGAACGATCTGGGAATAAAACATTACATCTGGTAACAATCCTGAGTAAATGTACTCCTTCCTTATAAGGTACTGAGTTCCGTGTCATGGAGGCATTCACACAGATGTTAAATAACCACTTGTCAATGATGTTAGAGGGAAGATTCAGACAGCTATGGCCAGGACCTAACATTAGAGGGAAGACGCATGGTTCTGCGTAGGGGGAGCAGGGTGGTTGCCCAGTACAGGGGTAGGGGCAGAGCTTGGGGGCGGGCCTATACTGTTGGTGGATGGTTGTATAGAAGGAAAGGTACTACCCACTAGTTACCTTCTCCCTAAGTCTCACAGCCTTGTTTTCACAATGCTTCCTCTTTTTAAATATATATATTAAAAAAACCCATAATCATAAACTACTGACATGTCAATCTGTCGCCTTGAAAGAAATTGTTGATGAGGCACCACTCTAGAAAATGTGTTCAGGAAACAAACTCTCACCAGCTGCATTTTCTAGATTCAAGCATTACTGTTTTTTTTTAATTCAGTTCTTTTATTGTTACTATTTTTTCACATTTTTGATTCAAGCATCACTTTTCATCACCTTGCTTCTCTTGTTCAACCATGTGAGAATTTCTTACTATCTAAAACAGTACTGTCCAGTAGAAATATAATGAGTTGCATAAGTAATTGAAAACTCTCTTGTCACATTAAAAATAAGTAAAAACAAATAGAGGGAATTAATTTTAATAGTGTTTTTTTAAGCCAACATATCCAAAACAATTTCACTTCAACACAGAATCAATATAAAAGTATTAATGAGGAATTTTGCATTCTGTGTTTGTACTAAGTCCTTGGAATCCAACGTGTACTTTGCATGCACGGCACATTGATTTGGATGAACCACAGTGTGTTTGGCAGCCCCATGTGGCTACTGGCTACTATGTTGGGCAGCAGAGGTCTAGCAGATCAACCTGAATCTCTCTGCCCAGTTCTGATAATCCGGCCTTGTGCCCAATGGTGCTCCCACTGCTCGCACACGCAGAACCACTGGGCCAGCCCAGCTTCTCTCTTCACACTCCCTTGAATGCACTGTGCTTACTCATCTTCCATACGCCTGTTTATTGGTATCCCTCTTCCTGTTCTTTCCTAATTCTTAAAGGTCTGGTCCATTCGCAGCAATACAGTGCTTAAAATAAGTGTCACACAAACTCTTAATCAATTAGATACTACCCTGCTTTGGTCACTATTGCTTAACCTACATTTCTTCTCTCTTACTAGATTTTAAACTCATTAGGCAGAGGATATGTTTTACATTTCTTAGTATAGCCACTGGTGTCTAGATCCCTCGTTAATGCTCAACCTACTGCTTGGCTCATTGAGGAAGTCAAACCACTGCTCAAAAGCCAACATGTTTTTATTCTCTCTTTATTGCTGTAGATACAGGCATTTCTTAGTGCAGCTTGAGTTCAAATTGTCTTCTCTTACACAGCAGCCAGTTAGGAACTCAAGCATCCTCTAAATTACAAAGGAATGGAGACCTGTTTACCTTGAAACTAACCGAAGTAACTGTACACTTTTGGACATTTTGAGTTGGCAGCCAACGTGTCCAGAAGTTAACCTTCAACCAGTGTGATGACTCCTATCATTTAATGAAGTTCATCTCTCACAACACCATCTTGCAATTTAGGGATTCTGCCACCAGATGGTGTTGGGGTATTTTGGTCACGGTTACACAATCTAGACTATAAGACATCGGCCAAATAGTCTTAGTTTAATGATGATATTTACCAAAAGCATTGTTAAAAAATTTATAAGGATTCTTTGGTACCTTCATTCATAATTTACTAACTATGACTAATCATGGCTTTAATATCTCTCCCAGATAATCGTTAGACACAACTTTCTAATTTTGAAGCTTATCTTAAAGTCAAATTACTTCTGGACTTAATAACGTTCTGGAACTTTTGTTGGACATGAAAACCCCTTGCAAGCTCTCCATGCAGCCAATCACAGGAGCCTGGGCCGTGAGGACACCTCTCTTCAACAGTCTTTAGCTTCCTCAAAAGCTCCCCCTCTGTTAAAAAGGTAGGGGGGCAGGTGGGTGAGGGGAATAAAAGGGCAGCCCTAACAAGTCTATTACATCAGCAGAAGGGAATTTTCAACTCTAGTCTAAGGCATCAACTTAACTTATATATACATATATATATATATATATGTATATATATATATACATACATATATATAAATAAACAAACAAACAAGTGCACGTTCAAACAAGAGCTTGAACTCCCAAAGTTCCCTTCTATAGAATTGTTACAATTGAAGTTTTTAAGAGACTGGGACAAGGATTTGAAGGAGGTTTCTGAATAATACTTTAATTGGTTTCTAACCTCCCCTCAACTTCTACTTTTGACATTTAGTCTTCTCAATGTCAACATGTTGAGGTGGGAAAAGGGACCATGTTCTGTGCCACTTAGCCGCCCTGGGTCACAGCAAAGTCCTCTGGCCTGACCAAAAGGATGACACCTGCACCTGAGAACTGACCTCGGGTTTGGGGTTCTCAACATCAGGAAAGACACTTCCCTTTTATGTTCCTCATTAGCTGTAGAATGTCCCCTTTCCTTATGTTCTAGGCATGGATATCCATGAGCTCATCTGTAAGTTTCAAAAAAAATCCTTACAAACTCCATGCCAGGTATTCATCTTAACACATTCCTCTTTGTGGAGCTGTCCAATACATCCCCTGAAAGTGCTCCCCAATCCAGGCACACCTAGACATGTTCCAGAAAACTCTGGGCTCACCAGTTGATCATTAAATAGGATGCCTCAAATTCTCATTCATTCTCCTCCCCAAACCAGCAAGCAAAATCTTCATATTGATTTCCTAAACTTAGGATGTAAATAACATTAGGGACTGAAAGTCTATGTCGCTCCCCGCCCCAAATTCCCATGCTGAAATCTTAACCCCCAGCGAGATGACATGTGGAGGGGGCACCTTTGGAAGAAGTTAGGTCCTGAGGGTGGAGTGATTGCGAATGGACTTAAAGTGTCCTAATAGGAAGACCGCTTGCCTCCTGTCTCTGTCTCTTCCCCCATGTAAGGATACAAGGAGAAGATGGTTATCTGCAAACCAGAATGTGGGCTCTCACCAGACACTGGATCTGCTGGTTCCTTGAACTTGGACTTCCAGCCTCCAGGACTGTGGGAAAGAAGTGTTTGTTGTTGAAGCCACCCAGTCTATGACTATTTGTTATGGCAGCCTGAACTAAGACAAATGTGAAGACCTAAGAAACAAACTTAATTGAAAATTCCCAGTGCACTTATAGTAGAATTAAGTGCCTTCCTCTGGCTTAAGGATGCCAGACAACATTGCTGCTGACCGTCCACTGTCATTTCATGCTGGCCTCTGTCTTTGCACGCTGCGTACCAGCACTCAGATCCGCGAACCACTGAGCTCTTTCCTGCCTCTGTGGCTTCTCTCTTGAACATTCTCCTCCCCTCCCCTTTCAGGTCCCAGAAAAAATGTCGTTTTGTCAGTCTGCTCTGATAACCATTCCTAAAGGAAACCCCTTGCCAGCTCTGCCCAATCACTGTTTATCCCACTACCTTGTTTGTTACCTTCCTAGCCTTTATCACTACCTGAAATTAGGTTCTTCATGATGCGGTTACTTGTTTATTCTCTCTGTCCCCCTCCTAGCACAGAAACTCTAGGAAGGCAGGAGCTTATGGTCTTGTTCACCATAGTATCTTGTCAATATCAAGCACAGAGTAGGTATTCAGTCAATATTTGTTGAACCGCTTACTCATATTGTGACTTTCAAGTTCTTTTTCCACAAACCGTGTGACCAGTACTACAAGCCAGGAAGAGCTAGCCCAGTAGAGTTTCTCTGTTCTCATTTTTTTCCTACCTCCACTTCTGAGGAAGGCCTGCAATGAGAGGGCTTCAGGACAAGGAGGCAGGGAGGAGAATCATGGACTTCAGTTTTCTGACGTTTAACTTTAGTGTCACATTAGATTCGTTAAGTGGCCCCAGTCACACACACCCATGAGTATTGCTGGGTTAGTAGCCACAAGTTATTTCTTCCTGGGGTTCCTTCAACTCTGATTTCCCACAACTCTTCCTAAAGACTGGGGTTTTGAGGGTTTGGACTCTGGAGACAGACAGACTGAATTCCAAAGCTTGGCTCTGCGACTCACCAGCCATATGACCTTAGACCCCTCAAGCTCCAATGTCTTCATGTCTAAAATGGTTATGACAGTAGTACCTACCTGACAGGGTGGTGATCAGACAACCTGGATCATTCAGACAAAGGAGTCCCAAAGCGCATGCACAGAGCACCCCACAAAGTTATTATCCCACCCCACCTTCCAGGCTCAGTCCCTCCCTTTGGTAACTTTCTATCTTTATGTTTCTATCTTCACCTCAGGGTATCTGCAGAGTTCTGGAACACAGAAAGCCAGGCAGTGCACACTGCTCTCAAATTATCAGAGCTTGTGTTCTGGACAGAAGGAGAGAACCTCCTCCCTCCTTTGTGATAAATATATCTCTCATAATCCAGCCTGCGACTGGACAAGATATACCAACTCAATTCATTGGGTGTTTTGTTGGACTTGGATAAATGGGGCTCACTCCAGGCATGTAACAGTTTGCAGAATGCTAGCAAATAAAACCTATCAAAGCACGAGAAGGAGGACATTTTAGAAGGTTTCTGTGCAATACCAATCTTAATGTGAGGTATGAAGCAATGGCCCCCCTACCCTTTAACTACAAGGCAATGAGCACTGTGGCCTCTCTCTCCTGCATGTGCAAAGTGATGGATGTTCCGAGCTCCACTGAGCTCAGTGATTGCTAAGGGTGTAATGGTTACACAAAGGGTTTTTGCTTAACATACCTGCCAAATTGCATTTTAGACTTGAAACAGAAAGACATAAAAATATACTATCTTATGGAAAATCACAGCATGGTTTCTTCCATATACTTGGTTTATTAATCACCTGCAAATTTATCTCGGAAAAAACAAATCAACCTGGTGGCAATGGCAGGGGGTTCAAAAGAAACAGTTCACTGGCAACTTGTCTCAGGCAACCTAATTCCACACTGGTTTATGCCTCAGTTTCCCCACACAAAAAATGGGGATCAGGAGATCTTAAAAGAGTGACAAATTAGTAATCAAGCTAACCAAAACCAGGGCCCTTGTAAAACCAGGGAACAATTAGCACCCAGCGTTATCTTGGCGCATTGGATTGCACATCCTGTCCTGCTTCCCCAGCCGGCTGGCAAGCCGGGGATGGCCCTCCCGGGACAGTTACCTTCACAAATTGCACATCGCTGAGGATGTGCACTGAGTAGTCGGGAGTGTAGAGGTTGTTGCTGCTGCTGCACAGCTGGGTGTTGCTCCCCCCAAAGTCACTGCGCTCGCGGTTTGGAGACTCAGAGCGGTTCAACCCGCTGCAGCGAGAAGGGGACCGGTTTACTGCAGACAGTGAGGGAGAGGTGAGGGAGAAAAGGCAAGGAGAGGAGGCGGGTGGGGAGAAAAGACAGGAGAACAGAAAGAGCGATGGGGAGAGGGAGGGGGAGAGAGAGAGAGAGAAAGAGAGAGAGAGAGAGAGAGGTGTTGTTTACTAAGGGCCCACAGGACTTCTAGGGGGTGGTAGAACCAGACCCTCACCCTTCCCGTCAGAGCCCAGATGCTCAGTTTGTTACAGGAACTCACGGCTCCACTCTGCACAGGCTCCTCCTGCTCCCCACAACGTCCACCAGGGAGGGGCTGGGGCAGAGGGGTCCACAGCCTTTCTCAGTTCTGGTCTTTGGGTTAAGTGCTGGAGATGAGGACCGAGCTGTGAGCGTGGTTAGCTACTCCAAAGCATGAGATCCTCTATCAGGATATAAACTCTGTTCACGAACCTTATTTTACAAAGGCGAAGGCCTTGGGTTTGACAGCACATAGAACCAACCCTTGCCATGGTGAGCCATTTTGTCAGGGATAACTCAGGTCTGCCCTAACACTGTCAGGACACTGGACAAACGGAGAGCCACAGACCTATTCAATCACATGGGTACCTATTCAAATCACATGAATAAACTGTTAAAATCTGTTCTATCCTTGTCCTTGACAATTATACCTTCATAATATAACGTAACGTAACGTAACGTAACGTAACGTAACGTAACGTAACCTGGAAGGCCAAATCCAACTCCTTAGAGTTTTCTGCTAAAATATAAAACATCGGGGCGCCTGGGTGGCGCAGTCGGTTAAGCGTCCGACTTCAGCCAGGTCACGATCTCGCGGTCCGTGAGTTCGAGCCCCGCGTCGGGCTCTGGGCTGATGGCTCAGAGCCTGGAGCCTGTTTCCGATTCTGTGTCTCCCTTTCTCTCTCTCTGCCCCTCCCCTGTTCATGCTCTGTCTCTCTCTGTCCCAAAAATAAATAAACGTTGAAAAAAAAATTTAAAATATAAAACATAAAACAGGGTTGTATGGGGACAAAGCCCCTACCCTAGGGGCTTCCCAGCCTCCTTATCCGCCCCACCCTGCCCCCACCGGGAAGGTGAGGAATTTCAGGATTCTGTATCTGAAATGTGGTCCTGAAGGAAGAACAAGGGCTCTCAGTGGGCGCATCTCTTTGGCCGTATGAACTCCTCACCTACACGGAGGGCTGGGACTAAGAAGGACTAAACGAGGGTCCTCTAAAGTGTGTCTAGGGCAGGATTCCATCTAGGCCTAAGTGGGGGTGGGGGAACAGAATACTGAAATAACCCCCAGGACTTCTGTCAAAGGCATCTCAATGTTCAGAGTCAGTTTTGTTTTGTTTTGCTTTTTTGTTTTTTTAACCACTTTCAAGAACCATTCCTAGGAAAAGTTCAATTAAGACCACATCACTTGGTTTCAAAATGGATTGTGTGATCTTCCCCAGATCAATGGAAGAGAGGGTCTTGTGGTGACCCTAGCAGAATCTCAACCGCAGAATAAACCTGAAGGAGAGACTGTCAAGCCCCCTCCACCCCTCTGCTTCCCAACAAATGCCACTCTGCATTTCTTCCCAGAAAGGGGAGGGTGTGCCGTCAGCCTCTCCTGACAGATTTAGTTCAGGGGCTCAAATGCAGAGTCCGCTTCCTCAGAGATTCCGCTCCTTGTTCTTCTAGGGCAGGACCTCGGGAATTTAATTCTGTCTCCTGAGATAATGGTGCCATCAATCAAGATAATTGATTAGCATGTCCTTGAGGGTTGATGGTCTGTTTAGCTGCAAGCTGTTATTGTTGTCTGGCAAACTAGTGCAAAGGGTAAAATAACAATAGGCTGAATCATTTTTTCTCATTAGAGCCATAACAATCGCTGCCTTGATAGGGTTACAGAATTGAGGATTTTATTTCCAGCCTCCCCTTCTCAGTAAGTGCCCTTTACATATATTCTGTCACTTATACCAGGAAGCTGGGGGGTGCCCTTGACTCCTGCCACTCCCCAGTCCCACACCAGGCCCTCTCACCTCTACTTCTGACATAATAAGCCCTTGGGCATCTATGCCTGTCCCCACTCAAGTCCCAGTTACCTGGACCACAGTCCCATCTCCCCGCTTATAAGCTTATGATCACCTCAGCTGCAGAAGCACATTAAATAAGCTTTCTTGTAATTAGTCTGAATAAAATCTAAATTCCTTGCTTCATCCCTAATGTCCCCCACGACCTGACTCCCGATTTCCTGTCTGGTCTCATCTTGGGAACTCTCTTGCCCTCCCCTGCTTGCTCTGCTCCTCTCAACCATGCAGGTGCTCCCCTTCCCTCGCCACCTCAGAGGATGGCATTTCTACTGCCCACCCTGCCCCTTTCACCCCCACCCCCACTGCTTGGCTCTCAGTCATTAGGTCTCAGCTGAAAGCCAACTTCTCTGAAGACTTTGGCTGAACTGAGGTTTCCCGTTTTCTTCGATCACTGTCCCTTGTTCATTCCTTCAAAGTGCTTTTCACACATTTTAATTCATCATGTGTTTGTACTTGTTACGTCTACTCAGTTCAGTGCTAAATTCCATGAAGGCAAAGACCTGGTCCTTTCTGGTCATTGTTGTACACCCAGGACCTAGCACTGTGCCTGGCCTAGAGTAGGTGCTCAATAAAAATGTACAGAATAAATGAATCAGCACCTAAGGGTCCACTGAAGAGGTTTTACTTAGAATCTAAATTTTGTTGAAAAAAAGATTTCAGAGCTCTCAAATCATCCTGGATTAGAAAGCTTTTCCTTTGCAACTTAAAGCCATTCTGGGGAAGTTGACTTCTCCAAGAAGCTAGGGGTGGATAGAAGGACACTCCAAAACTGTAGCTGGAGAGAGTCAGAGAGTCGGCAGTGAGAATCCAGGGTACCAAGAGGCCTCAGGCTTTGGCCCAGTAACTCGAGGAAGAGGCCACAGGGAAAATGAGGACTTTGTCTGTTTAATAATAGCATGTGAAACCAGGAATCCTGGACTCAGGTCTCTAGGGCCCTACCTATCCACTGGCTGATGGCAGGCCAGACCCGCCTCCACAGTGACCAAGGACTGAGAAGGACAGTGGTGGTGCCACAAAGAACAGAGCAAAGCACCCAGGTGATTGGGCAGAAAAATATGCATTTCATTTCTCGTTCTGGCCCCTTGAAAACAAGCTGATGGGTTCTGGTGTGGCCAGACCCTCTGTGGCTTTTCTGGGGTGGTGGCTGCTAAGTAAGTTGATGGTGTTTCCTCAGGGGAGCTGCTGTGGAAAAGCAGGTCCAGCAGTCCTGCAGGAGGAGGACTTCTTTGTCGTGTGCGTGGAGTGTGGAAAACCCTACCCTGACCTGGTGGTCAAGTACCCTACCCTACCTTACCTCAAGTCCATTTGGAACAAGGGGACAGAGTGTGAGCAGGGCTGTGGATGCAGCCTCCCTGAGAAATAACCATCTCTCCCCGATAACCATCCACTTTGCCTGGTGGGACACAGGCTTGACACACCCCACATTTGCTGTTCCACAGCCTCATCCCTTATGTCACAATCCCAGGCACATTCCAGAAGGATGGCAGAGAAACACAGGCCCATCTATGTACTAGACCACTTCCATCCATAGAAGGCTCTGCCTGAACCACATTCACACTGTTGGACACAGGGGCCACCACTATATCCCCGTTCCCCCCCGGGTTCTTGTCCTCACTGCCACTCTGCTGTCACTCACAGGGACCACACGTCACATGCAAGCAAGATCGCAGTTGGGCTAGGAGGAGAAACATGTTTTGTTTTGTTTTTTAAAGTCAGAACAATGCTATTGAAGGTTCATTCAAAATCCCAAAGGATTCCCAACACCAAAAGATACAACTGTCTTACAAAGGTCAGGCCTATAAAAGCAATTTTTAAAAGGAAAAGAGCCCTCATTTCATGACAAAGAAAGTCCCAGCTCATCTGAGTGTTGTGCAAGATCAATGTTTTCGTGTCCCAGAGCCTGACATTCCTCAATAGGTAGGATGCTGATGACTCGGCATCTTGGTAATTGTGCACATACACTCAGGTTTCTGAGCAAGGGGAATGGAAATGCTTTTAATAAAAAAAAAGAGAAGAAATCAGTAACAGACGAGTGCCCCAGCAGCATGGCAAACTAGTTCAAGTTGTATAATTCCCCTTGGCATTTCCTAAGAGCAGGGGCCCAGTTGGGGGAGTAAAGAGGAAAATCCTAACTACAGTCAGAGAGGTCTAAGAGGGGACTGATCAAACAGTGATCATAAAACTGACCACAGAATCCCTCAACAGGAGGGAACAGCCAACATATCCCTTGTTCACTGTTGCTATTATATTACACCCTCGAGCTGGCCCTGGAGAGACTGGGTGGTGGGGAGCAGGGTTTTCTGCTCTAGACTCCTAAGTGCTGGGGAGAAGTGTGATAGACCTCATTCCTACAGCCTTTTCGTGGTAAGTCTACAAGGGATATCTGTCCTAGATAGTAAGCTAGAGTTATTGAGGTTGGGTGGAGAAGGCCCTGGGGTAAAATTGGGTGTGGGGTTGGAGAGGGGGCAGAAGAGGACTTTACACTGTAACTGGGGCTGGATGGAATCTCCTCTGCACTGATAGATGGGGCCCCATGACTCTATACACAGCTCTGGGACACTTGCCTCACTCATGACACCTGTACCTGGAGCAGAACCCATGATACAGAAGAATACCCCACTTCCCTTTTCAGTCTGGGGATCCAAGGGGAAAGTAGGCTTCAGTGGCTTCCTGCTTCTATCTTTTGGAGCATCAGTGAGGGGCAAGGGGGAACAGCCCTCTTTGGTCATGGTCACTGTGCCATGGGCCATCTGTGTTCCCCAAACTGGATGGGGAGCTTAATTACATAGACCTAGAATGGTACAAACTAGGAATATTAAAATTCATCATTCTGGGGTAATATTCAACATCAGACAACCAAATGCCAAAAGCTCTCTGTCAGAGCTATAATGTGAACTCTGCAAATCAGCCCGAGTTAGGAGCCCAGATGAACTCGCTCACATTACATGGAGCTTTAATGGTTCCCAAATGTTTACTACACAAAAGCCAAACCAAAGGAATATTTCCACTTACCACATTTCACAAAGTAAAAGGATTATTTTTAGAGACTCCCTATATATTCTGGGAGGAAACTGTCCCCATCGATCTCAAAGCACATTTCAGATGGTCAGTTGAACACTGAAAAAGACTCCTTGCTTCTGACCTCTCTCCTGCCTCTGTGCTTTTGTGGATTTGGAAGGATTGTCATGGGGAACTCAAAATCATCTCCCCTGAGGAAAGAAAAAATGGATGACTCTGGGGAGAGGGAATGGTAACTGCAATGGAGCCGTGTACTCTCAGTGGGTTGATCAGAAGTTTACTTTTTAAATGAAAGCACCTGCAAAGCTGGCTAACTACATGACGCACTGCAAGCAATGCACAAAACCACTCCACTCTCCTTATTTCAAACCTAAAGTTCAAATAGAAAGAAACTGCTATGGACAATGGTGGCAATATTTGGCACAGGGACTGGTAGCCTCCATCCACTGTGAGCACCATAATTCATTAGCACAACTGCTTTCAAAATGCTAATAAGGTCACAGCCCTCTAGGGGGCACAAAATGCCCATGTTCAGAGGGGCAGCCAGGTCCAGACAATAGGAGAGCGGGACCTAGAAGACTTGGATTCCATACATCACCGGGTGCTCATCAAGACAAGTGCATTCCTTGATCCTCATCACCTACTTCCCTCTTTCCTTCACCCCTTCCCCTCTGTTAACCATCAGCTGAACTGTTCTCTACAGTTAAGAGTTTGTTTCTTGATTTGTCTCTTTTCCCTTTGCTCATTTGTTGTTTCTTAAATGCCACATGTCACCATATCGTACACCTGAAACTAATATAGCACTGTACATTAACTACACTGGGATTTAAAATAAGAAAGAATTTTGCAATATATACCCGTATATATCACATCCATCTTAAACTTACACAATGTCGTATGTCAATTATGTCTCAATAAAACTGGAAACTTTTTTCTTTTTTTGAGTATAGCTGACACACGGTTATACTGGTTTCAGGTGAACAATTCAGTTTATATCTGATGACAAGTTTATATCTGATGCTGTGTTCACAAGGGTAGCCACCATCTGTCTCATTACATCGCTATCATACTATCACTGACTGCATGTGAGTATGCTCTGCCTTTGATTCCTGTGACTTATTCTTTCCAATTGGAAACTTTGGTTAAGAATAAAAAACAATTGGAAAAATTTGAAAAAAATAAATGTAAAATTAAAAAATAGAGAGAGATTTGGATTCCAGTCCTCACCCTTCCACCTCGTCACCACACCTGTGATACTGATCGATGGCTTTAAGTTTTTGGAGCCTGTTTCCTTATCTATTGTTTTCCAACAATAATTCCTTCGCATCTCCTAAGGTGGTTGTGGGGATCAAATAAAATGATAGAGTTCTTTTTAAACTTAAGGGCCCTATTGATTTCCACGATTTCTCATCTCCTCTGTGTAAGATGGGGGTAAGACATAATATATGTAAATAACTGTATCTGGATCATAAGTCAAGTATGGGGCCAGGCAAAAGGGGACTGGATGAAAGGAGGTGAGGAGGAAAGAATCAAAGGAGAAGCAAGGCACCCATGACTTTTCTTTCCTCTTCCTGCACTGTCACTGCTCCACTCTGCAGAGGTAAACCGAAGGTTGGAAGAAGCTGGCCATGCTGTGTGGCCGATCAGTTTCCTTTGGGTTGAACAGCCAGTCATGGAAAATGAGGGGGGGTGGTTAAAAGAGCTCTCAGGGGCAGATGGCGCCAACCAGGGTTGCATTAGAAGTAGCAACAGCTCCTGAGGGGATGTGTGTCACACAGCAGGAACGAATCACCCTCATCTTGGTCTGACAACTGGGTTACCATCAAGTTTTTCATAATAAATATCAATGAACTAGAGTGAACCTTCCTTTAACCGGAAAGTTAAAATGAACTGGCTTGTCTGGTTAACTGAGGGTTATTTAAAAGGAGATTACAACCTTGCTTTGATCCTATTTGGTTGAAAAATGTGCATCTTCCGTTTCGGCTGAAACTTCCTAACACACTCTTTATTTGCTGAGACTCCCTGAGTGTGAAGGGTCTTGAAGGTCCATGATGTGTTCATTTCTAATTGTGCCGGCAGGCAGAAGCAGACCAGTTAGCTGGTGAAGGCACCAGCCTGGCATCCCACATTGACTGAGCTGGCCTATGGTCATCATGAAGGCATGAGCTCTCACAAAGTGAGAAAAATTTTATTTCTTGGTGGAAGATCACCATGAAGTGAGAGAGGAAACCTTGGTGAAATCTGAGAAGGTGACTGACTTGTCTTGTACAGAAAAACATGGGAACCAGATGATTTTTGATGGGAAAAATGTGATTTGGGAGAAAGCAGGAGTCAACATAAATATTTCTGAAATTGCAAACTTGGGGGCTTGGGGTGTCAGGGCATAGCCTTTTTGAAAGTTGAGGGTCTACTGTACAGATAGAAAAACACAACTGGATTCTTGATGACTGAGGTTATGGTAAGGCCTCAGAATCATACTGTAGCATTGGGATAAGGGAGACAGATGTGGAGGATACAGGGAGCTGGACTGTGTTTTCACATTCTAACTTTTAACAAGTAAATTCTTGGTTTCGTCATTACTTACTCCATGAGCCTAAGAGAGCAACCTCTAGAGATGAAAACAATACAAACACTTAATTGCTTATTTAGATGTATTACATTCTACTCAGTCCTTGAGTTACTATATAGTCCTGTGAGGAGCTGCTTGACCCAGTTAAAAAGAAACCCAGCATCTTTTATTTAATTAACAACAGAGGGTAAACCTAATGAAAACTTGTTTTGAAAGTTTTACACATATTCTTTGTATGAGTAAGGCCAGAGAGAATATGGTCACTACTGGGTAACATTATGAGGAGGAGGAGGAGGATGGGTTAGCTAAAGGCAGAGACCACATAGAACAAAAGGTGGAGGAAAAACAGGTAGTAATAAAGAACAGTATTCCATTGTCTCTATTTCTCTCCTGCTGCACTCCTCATCTTCCATTTTGCAGTCAGACAAATGACAAGAAAGCTCACACCATCTCTCAGCCCATGATTTCTCCCTGTACACACACAAAGACATCCCGGGGAGCTGAACCCAAGTGTCACCATTGAACCAGCAATCCCTGGGCTGTATGTGCAAATGAGTGTTACCTGTGTGGCGTGCTATGCCTTAGTCATGGCCGTGCCTGCTGGGAGAGACTAGTCCTCTCACAGGATGGTGACAGAGACCAAAGGCCTCCTGCGAACCCTACAGGATCTAAGGACACCCGAAACACCCATGCATGTTTACCTGGGGAGCCCGCCAGAGAGTCCCCTCTGCTGAAGGCGAAGGTACGAGACACAGAGACAGGCACTAAAGAGTCAAGGGCCAAGGATTTGTGAGATGCAAAAGGGAAGATAAACATAAAAGAAAGACAAAGAGCAAAGTGTGTAAGTCATGCTGTTCTTGAATCTTCACAACGTTACATTTCTCCGCTTCTGAAAACAGGGAAATTGCATCCTCTCACAAAGTCACTCTCCAGAAGGAGGAACATAAAACAGAATTTGTTGAAAGTCTTCTGAAAAGATGTGCAGTAATCTTAGAGGGAATGAGACCTGTCAAGAACAGGCAGGGACTGTGTGTATGCAGCATTCTCTCTGAGCCAGCAAATGCACTGGGAGTCCAGCACCGCATCAGCACCAGGCTCTCCCAACTGCCAGACCTGTGGGAAGGCTAAAAGCAAAGTGCACGCTCCTACAAGGGGCGGCCTTAAGGAAGTGGAATCCTCCTGCCTCGGGCTCCTAGGAGCTCTTCGGTGGTCACAGCACTGGGGAAGAATGGTGCATTGCTATGTCGAGGGGTGTTTCTGTCTGGGAATCTGTCTTCCGTGTTCTTACACGATTATTCTGAGAGCCACCTTCCTTGGGGACTAAATGAAATCAGTCTGCAGGTAACACCACACTGAAACATGCAACTTCTGTAGCCTTATCTGCTGCACCAGATGGTTTTACTGAAATTACCCATATACGCAGGGGAGTGGGAGAGCTTTATACCTACCTGATAATCATTTACTCTAACACCAGATGTCGAAGAATATTGGCTCCTAATGTAGTGAGACATATGGAATAAGAAACTCCATAGTCTCAAGAAGCATCCTAGAGCTTCCTGGGCTGCAAATTAAATGTATACTCCACCACACAGGTGGGAGACAGTCTATCCCTGCCTACCTCACCCTGTGGGCAGCCGTTCCCTCTACCCTGAGCTCAAGCCTGGTTCCTTCAGAGTTCTAGGCTCACTGTGGTCCTCCTGGGTTCTTGGCAATCAGACCCAAGATAGAGGAGACAGTGCTGGCTGTGTTCCCTTTGCCCTACACAGGAAAACCAGGGGGACTTACTCATAACCTCAAGTTCAATTCTGAGGCATAGGTCCCAGGACGAGTGCTCTGGCAAATCTGTCATCCCATTTATCTCCTTCAAAGGCTAATAAAGCTACAGGCTGGCTTTGAGGACAGGGGTAGTTTGCTAGACCAAGACCCTGTAAGAATGTACTGCCTTAAGCTCTCCTTTGATTTCAGGTTGACGTTCTTGGCCAGTGAAAGATGCCAGGTGGCTGGATCCCTGGGCTGAGGACGCATCTGGGACAACTGTGAGGTGTGGAGGCCCTGGCAGATATTTCACACTGGGGAGGGCTTGGGGGGGGGGGGTGGACAACAGAAAATTTTTCCATACCCATACTGCTAATTCGATTTCTTTTTCCTTCTGAAGATTTATAAAGATGCTCAGAAGTGAGGTGAGGGAAAGAGTTTAATGCTACTTTTTAGTTAACCAGTTTTGAAGGAGAGGTCAGTGTTGCAAGTTTACTCCCGTCTCACTTATGAAATGGAAGGATTTTGATAGAAAGAACTAGAGACAGGAAGAAAGGGAGGGAGGAAACCAGATAACATCTTTCTACTACTTCTAATATATACATGTGTATACATACACACACACACATATATTGTTTAAGAAAAGCCATTCAAATTAGGTGGGCTGGGAAGTCTCATGTAGCTCTTTGTTTCCACCTCCTTTGGTCTTCTGAAAGAGCCAGAACAAGGCCAACAGAGGTAAGTAACATTTAGAATCCTAGGAATTACTCCACTTTGAGCAATCCCTAATATGATGGATGGAAATCTTTAAAGAACCAAGATTTACCTGGTCCTCTAGCCCATCCCTCACCCATCCAGAGTTCTTGTTCTAAGATGATGAGCTTCCTTCATCAAACTTGAGATTTGTTGGCTTATATAAGTATATAATCTTACATTTTACAGATCTTCAGCTCATGTTGGGCTATGTCTTAGGAATGGGCAGGTACTTCAACTTCATTTCAGCCTCCTTCTGGGCTAGGTTGTGAATTACACTGTAAAGTGTTCCAATCTGTCCACACAGAAGTTGCATTCTGGAACATGATGGGTCTCAAATGTGTATTTCATTGTGCTATGTGAGCTAGTATGGACACTGGAATGTATCTGGGTGTCATCAACTCACTGGGTAATTTGGAGCAATTCTTCAGTATCTCTGTGTTAAAATGGTATCTACTTTTCATATCCCAGGGACTGTGATATCAAACTTTGGAACCCTCTGATAAACACTGATATAGTGCACTTTCTAAAGTATCTTTTATAATAAGAGAAAACACCCCATTTGGCATTAAAATAGCCACCTTTGTAAACACCAACAGTTGAAAGCAATGCAAAATTCAGACCAGTGAATTAATAGGCAATCTAGACAAATAATTCTTTCTGGATCACACTTACATTCCAATAAATGCCATGCCTTCTAAACGCAAGGGCAATAACTACACACATGAAACAGCAAGAAGGTACAGCACAGAAGGGGCAGAACAGACCAGCCATCAGCCCTGGGCCAGCACCCACCATTCACATGCACAGCCAGCTGGCAGCCAGCTCTCTACCAGCTAAGATGTGGTGACAAGGAAAGAGATGTAGATAAGCAACATATTGCACCAGCCTGGGACTTACATCCTAAGATCTTGCAGTCGCTTCCTACTGACCCCACAGACACAGCAATGACTTACTAGGGTTTTCAAATAAAGGCCTGTGGGTGAATTATATCACAGCAGAGAAGGAAAGGCTTAACCTCCACCAGAGCACACCAAACACCTGCCTTCATTCCCCAGCATGTGACAACACATGGTGTCCCGCCCTGCCCCCTCCCCCCCCATACTTTGCTCCCCGTCACTCATCACTTGCCCATGAGCAGAGAAGCAGCAGAAAGCATTGCAAACGCAGAAACTAAGCACCTGTGGTCTGTGGGTACCTGGCAGGAGGCAGTGTTCTTGGCAGAGCATTACAAAGAGGCTGCCAACATTTGTGTTAGCCCCAGCCCAGGCTCAAAGTGCTCAGTCCAGGTCCCCAGAGTGGGCTGAGGCAGGACTACGATGGGGGCAGATGAGGGAGGGGTTTGAGAGATACATACGAAAGACAGAGGATCCAGCCAGACTTCCAACCTTCCGCACATCGTTATCTAAGGACAGAAGGATGCAGTGTGTTTCAGAGGCAGTTCAGAAAACACACCTTCTTATGGGAATGCCCCCTCTTCCACCCCACCCCCAGCACCAATTAACCCTGCAAAAACCAGGCGATCAGATGGAAGTGTAAAAAGCAAAAGAAACTTGTCTTTTTGGATGGAAAAATATCCACTATCCACTCCTAACCCTTGATAATGTTACAGTCTACCATGTACTTCTACAAACAAACTCTCTTAATAAAAAATGACTCATACCCATTTTACAGAGGGGGCAACTAAAGCCTAGGAACTAAAGCCAAGAGGAGTCAGGACTTGAACCCAGATGTTCTTTCCTATAATATTCCATTGCTTCCCCAATAACCTGAGACTTGGGAACAGGAATACCTGAGCAAGCAGTGGTCATGATGGCTGGGACACCATAGTAGGTGAAGGCTCCATTCTCGAAGCGAAGGCCTTCCTTACCAACCTCCACTTCTACTTTACCCTGGAGAGAGAAGGAACTGTGCTAAGGGTGTGTACGAGCACCTCCACTCCTATTACTGACTATGACCCTAAGCACTTTTGTCTGGATAACAAGTGGACTTACGTTCTTATCCCAGGGAGATGTGAAGTCTGTCCAGACTCATTTCAAAAATAGTGCCTCCAACCTCAGTAGCCCTTTGCAGTAAATTAACTGCTTAGTCCATAAAGGAGCATCCAGTCCTGAATAACCAAGCTCTCCTTGCATGCTATGATGGCCCTTTCATGATGAATGGCCAGGCACCAGCTAGCCCTGGGCTCTGTAAACTGCCCCACTGGTTTAGTGGGGTCTGAGTAGACCATCTCTAAGTCTGGTTGAGACAAAATCTGATTCTGTGCGGAGCTTGTTTGTTACCAGTGATAATGACAGCTAATGGGTAGCATGTAGTGTGTGTCTATGGGCCCAGTACAGTGTTATGCACACGCGTAGATTCTTGTTCACTCGGTCCCACAACCTTATGAGGCCCATACTGCTTTTATCCCCAGTTTACGGAAGAATCAATTAGAGTCTCAGAGAGATTAAATGACTTGGTCAAGGTTAGTTAGGAAGTGGCAATACTGGAATCTTAAAGCCAGATCTTTCCAATTTCTGAAGCAATACTCTTGCCACTACATTTTACTCCCTCCAGCTTTTATTTGAAAATGGTTAAGTTTACATTATGCATAAAATAGATTATATGAGTTCATTATGTTATATCAACAATTTAACAAGACCCTCCTTGATTTCCAGCAGTGAAAATCTCCACTTTTGGAGAAGGGAGGTCATGTTATTGAGGTTATTTGGACGGATGTGTGTGAGGCCCATCACAGGGTCAGAGCAGATAGGCCGTAGGTGGACTGTAACAAAGAGAGGCCATGTTTAAGTCGATTGAGTTTAATTAAGATTTTAAGGCAGTCACTATATTTAGGGTCCATAAGATTCTGTTGAGGAGAGATGGGAAATAGTGACAGCACTAAGGGTGGAGCCAGGCCAGAGAGCCAGCAGCGTCACAAGCTGGAACCACACATGACGTGTATTTACGCCAGGCCTATTCAGGCACTCAGGCAGAAGGCGATGGTACCTATGTGAGCACCAGGAAGATGCCGCACCTCTTTCATCTGGTCTTCAGTTCCCTTCCTGGTCCTATTAAGGAGGAGAAGATCTGAGAGAGTGCAAAGGCTGACATGTGGCAGAGAGAATGGATGTGTTCCACAATGCCTCCAGGGAGTGGAGCAAGGAGTGGGTGGGAGTCCGATATGGTGAGATTTCAGTGTGACAGAGGGAAGGGCTTTAAACAAGAATCATCTACAGTTTGCGGGGGGGGGGTGGGGCAATGGACAGTTCCATTTCTGGGGATTTCTAAGCAGACAAGGAGGCATTTGGGATTCTATAGGACAATGGTTTTGGAAGTTCAGCCACAGAACCCCTCTGCTGGAAAAGTACCCACCCCACCCCACCATCGACACTGCTGACTGGTTAGACTAAATGCCATCAAGATCCCACCACTCCCAGGACACCAGCCAATCATACTCGGCCCCTTCTGTGGGTCATGAACAAACGTCCTCCCCAACTGGCCTTGCCCTGAAGCAGCAGGCTCAGTCTTCGAACCTGGCACTGGGGAGGCATGGCCATTCCTCTCCAGCCTGGAGATGCCCTTGTCCTGCCCTGAGAGGGTCTCCAAATTTCCCACTCACCTGGAGAAGCAGCACGAAGTAGTCCACGGGGCGGTTGCGCTGGTAGAGGTAGTGTTCTGGGGCCTTCTTGTTCTTCTCGTCAAACTTTAGCTCCTGGATCACATTGGGATGTTTCAGGAGCCGGAGCAGGATCTTCTCCGAAAGGTACAGAGATTTAAAGGGTTCCACCTCTAGGGGAGATAGGGAGGGAGGAAGAATCGCAGGTGGAGGAATCAGGATGGGCAAAACCAGGGCATGTATCTAGGGCCACCTCCATTCATGTTCCTGGGCACCAAGCTGGCAGGGCTCTTGTGATTCTCTCAGGTGGAAGGGGTGAGGGTGGTTCTTAAACCTGAGTGTGTGCCTCAGGTTTTCGCCATGCCCTCTGGGGAGTGTATCTCTGTGCTGGCACACTGGAGAACCAGGTCACCATTTTGGAAATGTCAGTTTTGCTACTTATTTTTTTCTTGATTTTATTTACAGTTGTACGTGGATTTAAAAAAGAAGGCAATTTCGCCATTTGCAACAACATGGTTGAACCTGGACGGCATTATGCTAAATGAAATAAGCCAGACACATAAGGACAACTATGTATGATACCACTTACATAGAAGCAGAGAGTAACAGCATGGTTACTTACATAGAAGCAGAGAGTAACAGCATGGTTGCCCAGGCCTAGTGGGAGGGCGACTTGGGGGAAGTATTGGTCAAAGGGTGCAAAATTTTTTATGCAGGATGAATAAGTCCTAGAGATCTCCTGCATAGCTTAGTGCCTATAATTAGCAATACTATACTGTATACTTAAAACTGTGCTAAAAGCATAGGATCTGATGCTAACATATAAAAAATAATAATAAATAAAGAGGGTGGGAGGAAACTTTTGGAGGTAGTGGATATGTTTATGGCATAGACTGTGGTAATAGTTTCACAGGTGTATACTTATCTCCAAACTCAACGTTGTTTGTGTTAAATATGAACCACTTTTTGTATGTCAATCATACCTCAATAAAGTAGTTTAAGAAGAAAGAGTAATGATAAAAAGAGCACAGATAAGTAAGCCATGTGAACAACAAAGGCTTTAATGCTATGATCAAATGAAATACAGAAAATTCAATCTGGCTTATTTGTAGGACATGTATTTGTTGAGTGAAATGAAATTCCAGGGCGCCTGGGTGGCTCAGTTAAATGTCCAACTTCTGCTCAGGTCACCATCTCACAGTTCCTGGGTTTGAGCCCCGTCTGGGGATCTGGGCTGACAGCTCAGAGCCTGGAGCCTGCTTTGGATTCTGTGTCTCTCTCTCTCTCTCTCTTTCTCTCTCTGCCCCTCCCCAACCTGTGCTCTCTCTCTCTCTCTCTCTCAAAAATAAATAAATAAACAAAAAATTTAAAAACAAAGAAATGAAATTCCAAGTTAATAATACAGAGAGTTAATTACTGGATAAGTTATCAAAAATGTGAAGCACTGTTGTACCCCATTTACATATTAACAAATATTATATGGGATGTGATGTGATGTGATGGAAAACAGGCAGGCAGTAGTGAAATCTGTATTCAGAACCAGAAAACATGTTGAAAACTACTTTAAAGAAGCTCCAATTTAAACTTTTCTACTTGTTGGCACCTGGAACAGTATTAGCACTCATTATATTCTCAATAAATCTGTGTTGGATTAACCGACAACAGAACTTAGTCACGGGTGTGGTCATTCTAAGTCAGCACCCTAATTAGGCCTGGATCAGAGACACATTTTAGCTGCTTTACAAGAAGGAGAAATTTGTATTTGGATCCTCTCGCTTTTTTTTTTTTTTCTTTCTAGAGATTTCAAGATTCACAATTGACTTCTGTATTTTAAGAATTTGAAGGTCACAAGCCTATCTGGTCCTAGGAGGTTATGGGACCCCAGGCCTTGTGGCTAGGTGGGACAGGGCCTTTCCCTCTTCAACAGGAAGGTCCTTGGGGGCACCCCAGCTTCAACAGGATGGAGCTCGGCTCCTGCCAGGAAGCAGGTAGAGGAAGGGAAAAGAGCAGCAGTGGTTCCTTTAGCTCTTTTCTAGAGTAAAGGAGAGAAAAGCGGAGTTGAGTTGTACTCACTTCCACCCAAGATCAGGCCTGGGGCTGAAAAAGAAAAGTACGTGGCATCCTGTGGCCCTACCTAAGGCACCCCATCCCCTGGGACAGTGGTTCTCAGTGCGTGCTGCACACTGCTTAGGTTAAGAATGATTGGTATGTGGGTTTCACCTTCTAGATTCTGCTTTACTTGCCTGGGGAGGAGACACAGGTGGGCAGAGTCATACCTGTGGCCATGAAGCGGTGCGTGGCCAGCAGAAGCTGTGGGGAGATCTTCACCCTCATCTCCGAGTCGGAAAGCTTAAACAAGGAGAAGTCATGCCGCTTCCTCTCCCGGTGTGGGACCCTCTGCTTTTTCCGATTGTCGGCTGTAGGATCACAGGAGACAGATGGCGACTATCTCAGAATCGCTGGTGATTTTTGGAAGTTTCCCCAGAGTCACATGGGACAAATAGATCCTTTGGGATCACATGAATTTCTGCAAAGTGTCAACTGTAGGTGACATCACAACTTCTTTCCCAGGAAGCAGAAGGATGTTGATTGAAGGTGGGAGACAGACGCTGCCATGTCTCAGTATTATTTACACTTAGGTGGTGTAGAGTGGAAAAGGGGACAGGCTGGCCTAACACCCCCAAGGCTGGGGCTCTAGTGCCAGCTCCCTTCCTTACAAGCTGTGCAACCTCTCTAAGCATCAGAGTGTGTGTGTTTTAATCAATACAATGAGGTTAATAATCAGCAATAACACTTCTACGTGTGCCATGCAGTTATTATGAGACTCCAATCAGAACCTACCTGTGAAATGATTACAAAATGGCATTCATACATGAGGGACTAGCATTCTCAGCATAAAGGGGATTGGCAGAGCCCAGGAGGTTTCTGCCTCTGCCCTTCTCTCGTCCCCAGAGCTGGGCTCACCAGGTCTCTTCCTGCTGATTTAAACCATGCCCTGAGCACCCGAGGCATGTCACCCAAAGGACATAGGTGTCACCTCTTCCCACTGACAGTTCTCCTGCTCCAACCCTAGCCTCTCCCCTAGGAGAGACTTGAGAAAAAATCAAGGGAAGAAGAAAGGAGAAGGAATGGGGAGAGCCCTACAACTTACCAAGGGGGTTCTCTAGGCAGGGCTCTCAGACAACCTAGAGGGACCCTAGACAGTCTGTGATATTGATTGAGAATATCTGCTTTTTCCAATTTAATTTTTTCTCCCTTATTTTTTAAAGCTTGTGTTAAAAGATATTTTTTTAGGGGTAGGGAGAATGTTTTCTTTGGTCATGTGTCTTTTGCTTTCCCTTAGGTTTTGGGTAAAATTTTGAACTGTCTCACCTATTTCATAGTGCTAAGGGGGGCAGAGAAAGGGATTTTGGGTTTTCTCCAAACTTGGCCTGGAGACAAAAAGGGCTGCAGGGAACTTTCAGTGCAGGCTGAGTGGATGCAGTGTAAATTAAAGGGAATGAACCCCAAGGAAAAGAACCAGGGCCCCAGAATCTGGCTCCCTGGTATTGTCCTTCTCCTTTTGGAGTCACTTATCTTGGACTCTGGGCTGCTGCTTGAATGCTCCTTTTGCTTGGGTAGCAACAGTGGCAAGAAGCAGACCCGGCTGTCCTGTGGGTCAGGGTCAAGTGAGCAGAAACACCGTATTCCCGGTTCCTTGGCCTTCTCACAGCTTTAAGGAATCATGCCAGAAGCTTATTTATAAGGGCAGGAAAACCCTCGCCTTCTCCTTTAGATAGAGGATTGCTTAGCAAGAGAGCAGCAAATACATGTATCGGATCAATTCTTTTGTTCTCAGTGGTGAGCAACCTTCGGATTTATATGACATGCTTGCGTAACTATCCCCTCTCCCTTCTCCATCAGAATGCCACTTAACATTTCATCATTGGAGAATCATTCATCTGATCTTCCTCTTTGTTCCCATTATTTTAACAGTGAGTATTGGGAGCACTAAAGTTGTTAAATGCTGAGGTTGTTAAATGCTGGAGGAAGGAATGTACTCATTTAGACTACTATCATTACTTAGCCACTAACACTTTAGTGTGAATGCCTTCTTCAATATACCTCCTGAGACACTTGGGAATTTTTAATCAAGAGTGGCGGGCAGAGGTGAAGGGAGAAGGGAATGGGGGTGGGGGGTGTAGAGGTTAATCCCTATTGGAAGAAGTTGGGTCTGGCCACGGTATCACAATAAAACCAGATACTGTGACACTCTTGCTATGTTTTGTCAAGGCCTGGTCCACCTTTTAACTTTGATCTCTTCTAAGTGTAAAGGGAAGGTAATTTTTCTGCACCACTCACTGCCTTACAGCATGAAAGCTTTTTCTACTGGGAGCTAGTTTCTGAATGGCTGCTTCCAGCAAATAAGGGCAGGGGTTTGGATGGAATGGACTATCCAAGGCAAGGAAAAGGGACTGCTGTCCCATGAAGTGAAATTTGGAGGAGGAAATACTTCCTGGCCTAGGGATTCCCACAGATTTAGATAACACTCCCATCCCACAGACACAGCAAGCCTTTGTAGTGTTTGCAACCACAGCTTTGACAAGGCTCAGTAACCAAAAGCAGTGTCACTGTCTACATAGAGTCCATATTGTTCCTGAGGGCTCAGGGGGTGGGAGGGTGAGGAGAAAGGAGATAGGGTGGGTGCTGGGGATGGGAAGGGAGAATGAGAAACCAGGCTGTAGGGCTGAAAAAGCATGAGGGAGAAGAGCAGTATCGAAGAAGGGGTATTTAAGGTTTTGGCTTAGGTTGTGTGTGGGCAATCTCATGGCAGTCTCCACGCATGCTGACGCTGCGGTGTGAGCCGACTGTGGGAACAGTTCCAGGGAGTGCTAGGTTCTGCGTCTAGGCGGATGAAGAGACAAAACAAAACAACACCGGGGACAAAAACAAGGGCAGAGTGGCCACCTGAGGCACACTTGGTTTCCTCTAGTTCTTTTTCCATCCAAAGGCCAGGAGGTCCCCTTCTTAATCTTGGCTCGGTTCCTGAAGGTTCTCTCCTGATAAACATCTAGCTAGCATGTTCTCAGTGACTCAGGGTGATTCAAGCCAGGGTATCTTGCCATGCCAGCACCTGGCATTTGGGGGATGACACACAGCAATGATAGGCTTGTCCTGACACCCTCTCACAGCCTATATCAAACTAAGCCAGCTCTGACAGTCTCAGAAGAAATAGGATGACCTTAGACAACAGCCAAGGCCATGCACTTACTGTAGAGGTCAGTTTCATCCAGGATCTCCGACTTAATGATCTCCTCTATGATGTCCTCCAGAGTGACAATGCCCATCACCTCATAGAAGGGGTCCCCTTCTCCCTCATTATTCACCCGCTGGACAATGGCCAGGTGAGATTTTCCTAGAGAACAAATGAAGTCCCAGTTAAGCTCTGGTACATTTTTAGAAATCTTTCCTGATGAGAAATTACACAAAGTTGCTCTGTGACCAATCTTGGGACTGAGCTCATCTTAGGACCTCCTTGAAATATGAAGTTTGTATACAAGCTCTTATAAATGCAAACCTTGTACTTTTGGATCTGTCTCTTTTTTAGGAAAGTTACCTAATATACATAAAGGCAGTTACCTTTTTTTTCTTTGAACTTTCACAGATTAGAAAGTGTATCTAAGTTGAAGGAGGATGAATAATCTAATTGAAAGAATGAAAATTTGGAATCAAAAGAATTAGGTTTGAAGCCCTTCTCCTCCTCCAAACTTCCCCTATCCCTTCTCCCTAACTATTCTGGTTACTGTATGTGCAACTGACCCTAGGAAAATCATTTAACCTCTGCTGAGTCTCAATTTTCTCATCTAGAATTAGGGAATAATACCAGTACGGTGATTTTTTAAAAAAATGTTTATTTATTTTTGACACAGAGAAAAAGCACAAGCAGGGGAGGGGCAGAGAGAGAGGGGGAGACAGAAGATCCGAAGCAGGCTCCATACTGTCAGTGAAGAACCCAATGTGAGGCTCAATCTCACATGTGAGATCATGACCATAGCTGGAGTCAGACGCTTAACCAACTGGGCCACCCAGGCGCCCTACCAGTATGGTGATTTTAAAACATGATCCCAAATTCTTTGATACATCTCTTAACGAAAGGTGTGGTCTCTGTCTCCTTCCCTTGAATCTGGGTGGGCCTGTGACTGAGTCAACCAACAGAGGACAGGCACATGTCTGCAATGTGACCTCTGAGGCTAGGTCATAAAAGGCCCATGGCTTCTGCTGCAGAAATGCTCTAAGAAGGCTGAGGCCACCATGGTGGAGAGGGCACATGTGGATGCTTAGGTGACTGTTCGAGCTGAGCCTGGTCTTCCAGCCATCCCACCAAAAGTCCGAGATAGGTGAGCGAAGCTGTGTCCAGTGGATCTGCCATCCCAGCTGATCCAGCCCCAGCTACTGGGTTTCCCCACCCCCACCCCTACCCCTGCCAGCCATTTGAGAGTCTTCTCCAGCTGCAGGTACAGACACCGTGACGCTGAAGTGAGCAAGTCCTGCTGTATCTTGTCCAAATTCCCAACTCAGAGAACCTGTGAGCTTAATAAAATGGTTGTTGTTTTACGTTTCTAAGTTTCAGGGTGGTTTGCTAACAGTCATGGCAGCTAGGATAACCAGTAGCCATAAGGTGATTACGGAGCTTGGGTGACTTAGTGGGTGTGTGAAAGTGCTCTGTAAACTATAATGTGTCACAGGCAGTTAATTTTTATTGCCCAACAATGAATAATAAGAGTCAACACATATGGAGCTCTAATTATGTGTCAGGCACTATTTGGAGCACTTTGTGTGTACTGATTCATCTGATCCTCCTAACAATCCCTGAGACAAGTACTATCACTATCTCCATTTTATAGATGAAAGAACTGAGGCACAGATTGGTTAAGTGACATGCCTAAAGTTACACAGCCTATAAGTGGCAGAGCTGGACTGCAAACCCAGGTAACTGGATTTAGTCCTAACCTAAGGACTGAGTCTTACCTAACAGTCCTGCAATACTGCCTCACCTTGGTTTGTTTTTATCTGCTGATAAACACATTTCCTGGTCCTGTTTTTAAAATGCAAATCTGGGTGGTTCTTTTCCTTGGCTAAGAGACATTTAAGGAGAAAATCTAGGGTACTGATTTAGAAGATATTCTTGCCAAAAAAAAAAAAAAAGGAAGTTCATGCTTTATCAGTGTTATCCTTTATAAGCTTGGCCAATGCTAAAAATATCAGATAAGAGGAGTAGTCAGTTTGCTGGAGGCATAATTAACCATTGAAATCTAAACACATGAATTTCTGTATCAGATACCTCAAATCACAAGATAGCTACCTTTTGGGGGTTTTAATTATGAGATGGGTTTTGTATCGCTCAAGAATGGTCTTTAATTTCTTCTCCACCTTCAACCTATCCTTCAACTATCCCCAAACTCGTCTGATCATGCCACTACCCTGCTCAAAAACCCTCCAAATCTCCTTAATATGCACAGAATCAAATCCAGACTCATTGGTTTGGTATTATCAAGACAGCAAAATGCCCTGCTACATTCCCTACTCATTCTATACTCCAGGTGCACCATGTTAACTTCACTCTCTCAACCCTGTCTATGTGTATTTTCAAAGTCTTCGTGCACATGGTCTCCACTGGCCCTTCAAGATCCAGCTCAGGGGCCAGCTCTTCAAGAAAGTCCTCAAGAAAGATCTGCCCCATTCTGAATCTGAACGCATCTCTCCTGGCCTGTTTTTGAAGCCCTTGATAACTCTGTTAGAGCATTTGTCAGTTTGCTGCTTCTCATAACTAGCAATGTATGTGTTCTCTACTGGACCATGTTTCTTCCTCAGGCCATAAGACCCTTCAGGATGTACAGCAAGACAGGGTACCTTCCATATAACAGGCAGGCAAATAAATGCCTGATGAATGGAACTGAGACTGAATGAAAATCCATAGTTGATACAATAGATGATATTAAAACCAGACACTAAAACCTTTATTTTCTAAATAAAATACAATGCATTTAAGTTAAAATTTAAACTCTACACCAGTGGTTCTAAAATTATCCTTCTTTGAAACAACTGCAACTGCATTTTATAGCTTAAATTAGCTTATGTTAATTGTTAGAATGTGATCAATTTAAAGGGGTTTTTTCCTCAACACATTGTTCTTAAACTTATGGCACCTGTTCTCACTTTTATGCTAACACGTGCTAACAGATGACAGAACAAATGGCTAGTATAATGAAGAACTCGGAAAAGTGATTTCTTAAAACTATTTTCTGTAAAACTGTATAATTTTTATACTGTGGAGCTCAGAATATATATAATGCAGCCATACAGCCATACTTCTGGCCGCTAAGAGATTAGTTCATATAATGGGATTAAATACTAACATTTTATGATGTTTCACAAAGAGTACCGTAACTTCCATCTGAAAATCAGCCACTGGTCTACACTTTATAAGGCTGATTTGAGGACACACCATGTGATTGCCAGGGAATAGAGATTTTAAGTCCTAATTATGTAATATTCAAGACAATACTCTTATGTACTTGATTAGAAATACTTTGTAATTCACAATTGGCCTTTCTGATTCACTCAAATACCTATAGAGATCTACACACAAATGAAGGAAGTCATTCTTTCTTGGGAAGAGACTGAAAAGGAATCAGAAATCACATAGTCTTGTTCACATAACCTCTATTCAAGAGACCAGCTATGTCCATAACACACATACCTGAGGTCCACTCTCTCTCAAAAAGGTTGCCCTTTAAGAGACCTATTTCGGGGCGCCTGGGTGGCGCAGTCGGTTAAGCGTCCGACTTCAGCCAGGTCACGATCTCACGGTCCGTGAGTTCGAGCCCCGCGTCAGGCTCTGGGCTGATGGCTTGGAGCCTGGAGCCTGTTTCCGATTCTGTGTCTCCCTCTGTCTCTGCCCCTCCCCCGTTCATGCTCTGTCTCTGTCTGTCCCATAAATAAATAAAAACGTTGAAAAGAAAAAAAAAAATTTAAGAGACCTATTTCCCTATACTCCTGTTTCCTGGGCCCCAGAAGGGTTGGGGGTGGCTACCCGTGAAGCCAATCTTGAAACATGGAAAATGTAGTCACTTCCTCCTGCCATAGTACTTTGTATAAATCTCTCTTTTGACATTTATTTATTTTTTTTTAATTTTTTTTTCAACGTTTTTATTTATTTTTGGGACAGAGAGAGACAGAGCATGAACGGGGGAGGGGCAGAGAGAGAGGGAGACACAGAATCGGAAACAGGCTCCAGGCTCCGAGCCATCAGCCCAGAGCCTGACGCGGGGCTCGAACTCACAGACCGTGAGATCTTGACCTGGCTAAAGTCGGACGCTTAACCGACTGCGCCACCCAGGCGCCCCTCTCTTTTGACATTTATACTAACAACAATAATAGCTATTATTATTATAGCAGCTACCATCTGCTATATCCACTCTAGGGGCGAGACATAATTTCACCATGCTGTTGTTCTCTACAAGTGATTCCCCCTACTATGATGATAAGCTTTCTGAAGGGCAACAGCTATGTTCTACTTAATCTCCATTTCCCCAGAATTGAAGAATAGCACCAGGCACAGCATAAGAACTCCGTAACTGGCAGGTGACAAATGGATATCCATATGCAGAAGAATGAAGTTGGATGCCTACCTCACATTATGACTCAAAAGTTAACTCAAAATGGATCAAATGCCTAAATGTAACAGTGTAAACTACAAAACTCTCAGAAGAAAACATAGGAGTAAATCTTTGTGACCTTGGAATAGAAAATGTTTTTTAGATAAGACACCATAAATACAAGAAAACAAGAAAAAAAATAGATAAGCTGGACTTTAGAATGCTTTTAGGATGTATTTAATGACTACCAGCAAATCATATATCTGATAGAGAGCTTGTATCCAGAATATATAAAATGTACGACACATAAAAACACAACTCAATTAAAAAGGGGGCAAAGGATGTAACTAGATAGTTACCTGAGGAAGATATACAACTGGCCAATAAGCACATGAAAGGATGCTCAGCATCTTCATCATTAGGGAAATGCAAATCAAAACCCTAAAGAGACAAGACTTCACACCCACCAGAATGGTTAGAATAAAAAAGATAACAGCAAATGTGGATGCGGATAAACTGGAACCCTTAGACACTGCTGGTGGGATTGTAAAAGAATCACCTGCTTTGGAAAACAGTTTGGCAGTTTCTCAAAATATTAGACATAAATTATCATATGATTCAGCAATTCCACTCTTAAGCATACACCACCCAAGTAAACTGCAAACATATGTCTTCACAAAAAATGTACACAAAGGTTCCTATTATTCCTAATAGCTAAGCGGTTGAAACAACCCAAATGTGCATCAACTGCTGAATGGATAAATAATATGTGGTATATCCAGACAATAGAATATTATCTGGCCATAAAAAGGGAACGAAGTACTGATACATGCTACAACATGGACAAACTTTGAAAACATTATGCTGAATGAAAGAAGCTAGACCCAAGGGAGCCACACCTTGTATGATCCCATTTATATGAAATATCCTATGAATAGGTTAAATCTATAGAGAAAGGAAGTCGACCAGTAATGTCCAGGAGCTAGGGGAAGAAGGAGGTGGGGAGAAACTGTGGGGTTTCTTTTAGGGTGATGAAACGTTCTAGAAGTATACAGTGATGGTTGCACAACTGATGGTCCACTGAATTGTATACCTTAAAAGGGTGGATTTTATGGTATGTGAATTTTATCTCAATAAAGCTCTTAATTTTTTAATGTTTATTTATTTTGAGAGAGATAAGAGAGAGAGACCGAGTGGGGGAGGGGCAGAGAGAGAGTGGGACAGAGGATCCAAAGTGGGCTCTGTGCTGACAGCTCCAGAGAGCCCGATGCGTGGCTCAAACTCATGAACTGTGAGATCATGACTTGAGCCAAAGTCAGATGCTTAACCAACTGAGCCACCCAGGTGCCCCTCAATAAAGCTCTTATTAAAGCGAATTGGAAAGAAAGAACCAGTGCTTGAATGAACAGGAAGTCAGTGGGTGAGTAAAAATAGGAACTGTTTCACAAAAAGAGAATAGGCTGAAATATAAGGGCAACACTGGTTTGGACACGGGTGGTGATGCTGCTGGTAAAATGCTAGTTTAGAGTACTTGCCGTCATTTTGTGCTCTAGGACATGGCAAAGACCAAAAGTGGGCACAGGCAAGGCCATCAGGGGAATAGGAATGGGGGAGAGGGCACCACCTTATAAATTTCGGTGGCTGTGGAAAAGCTGAGCAGGGATGAGGGCTTGTCACAGCTGAGAGGAAGGAAATCTAAGAACAAAGATATCATTAAGATATAATGAGGCAAAAGGTAAGGTAATGTTTTAAATGGAAAACTCATGAATGCTACTGCTTTATGAGGTATTATGAGGTCCGTGTCCCTGGACCATATTATTGCAGCACTGAACACCAACAGATGGGAAATCTGTGAGCTGAGTTGAAAGATATAGACACAGTGGGTTTTATGCAATGCACTTTTCTAAAACTTAAGGCTACATTTGCCTCTGTTGTAAAGAGTATATTTAAAAAGATAAATAATAAATATTTTTAAAAAAGAGTATATTTTATTCAGGTTACTGGTGTTCTACTCCTGGACTGGTAACTATAGAGTCTCTGGCCTCTGGCTTGAATCCCTAACATGTTCCTAGTGTCCAGCCTCAGCAGAATCCCCAGCTCTGTCCTGATGGTTTGACTTGCCAACATACCTTCCCTAGCTTCTAGCAGCTGTGAGCTCCTTAAGCCTTGGTTTGTTTCCCTCCAGCCCGGGCTACTTTCTCCCAGCTTTGGATTTACAGCCTCTAGTTTCAATGCTGTCCACATCCTGATGAAACACAAAGTAGAGAATACATGTCTATGGCCTGAGCCTTGATTGGACCACAGCGTTAGGATGGTTTTGTTTGGAACTCTATCCTCAATGAAACATAAGGGGTCAGTCATAACTTTCTGGGATCTTAAACAGGGCTATCTGGAGAGACCCTCCAAGCCCAATGCTTTGGAGTACACTTCACTAGTTCAGTGCTTCCCAATGCTAGCTGTACATGAGAATCATCTGAGAAGAGACACCTGGGTGGCTCAGTTGGTTGAGTCTCTGACTCTTGACTTTGACTCAGGTACTGATCCCAGGGAAATGGGATTGAGCCCCATATCGGGCTCTAGGCTTAGTGTGGAGGGGCTCCCTCTGCCTCTCTCCTCCACTTGCACTCTCTCTCCAAAATAAAAAAAAACCCTGAATCATCTGAGAAGCTATAAATACATTCTAAAGACCGGATCTCACACTCTGAGATTCTGGTTTCAACAGTATGGGGTGGGGCCATGCCATCAATAGTTTAAAATGTTCCTTAGGTGATGTTAATGTTCAGTCAAGGCTGAGAACTAATAGTCGGTTCTCAAAGTGTGCTCCCTGGACCAGCAGGATCAGCATCACTTGAGAACCGAGTTAGAAATGCAAATTGTCAACACCCACCCCACACCTAGTAAATCAGAATCTCAGGGGTTGTGCCCAGTGATCTGTGATTTTTAACAAACTTTGCAGCTGATTCTGATGCAGGCTGAAGTTTGTAAACCACTGGTTTATGGTTAGGCTCCATGGCACTCTGGTTCTTTGCCTGATGACTTACTAATGAGGAAAAACAATAAGCACTGAGATGTCTAGTAAAATCCTAGTCTCTTTGGTGTACCTGGTTTAAGTCACCAGATGCTAAGAACTTACTAAAAGAAAAGAACTGCCTGGAACAAAGGGTAGTTGTAGTAGCCAGCTGATGAGTGCTCTCTCTCATATGATGTGGTGGTTATGGTATTTTGCTGACATTGGGCAGGGAGTATGTGTTGGCTGTTTAATGCTGAGTTTGAAAATGGGTTTCTCATAGTTTTTGTATTGATCACCTCTGAAACAAGCTTGAGGTGCTGCACTATCTATTAGGCTTCTGATGTATCTTGGGTCAATAAAATTTCCCACTACTGAAAATCAAATTAGTCATTTCTGTTGTCCCCCAAATCCAAAGGATGAGTGCTAGTACAGGTTGCTGGTAGTAGTCTATCTCAACACCAATTGCATTAACATACCCAAACCACACGTCAGATTTCTTAGAAGGGCAACTAGGTTTTCAGGCATTGCTTTAAATTTTTTTTTAATGTTTATTTATTTTTGAGACAGAGAGAGAGAGAGAGAGACAGAGTGTGAGTGGGGGAGGGGGTGGGCAGAGAGGGGCAGAGAGAGAGGGAGACACAGAATCTGAAGCAGGTTCCAGGCTCTAAGCTGTCAGCACAGAGCCCGATATGGGGCTGAAACCCACGAACCGTGAGATCATGTCCTGAACGGAAGCTGGACGCTTAACCGACTGAGCCACCCAGATGCCTCTCAGGCATTGCTTTTAAAGTAGAGGGCAGGGATGCAGCTAAACATCCTGCAATGCCCAGGACAGCCCCACAATAAGGAATATCGATCGTGCTGAGGTTGGAAACCTTGCTTTAAAGAGACAGAAAGTTAGCAAGTGGCAGCAACATCACAACTATATTTCAGTATTTGAAGAAGCTGAAACATTCTCCAAGGGTCTTTAATAGAGCCTCTAGATAGTTTCGGCACATCACAGAGAAGAGCTCCTAAGGCCCCTGTTAGCATATGCCTTGAAAAAAAAAAAAGCGAAGAATTGATTTGCTTCCTCTCTCTTTTAAAAATAGCTACAACACTTTGGTAAGGTAACTGTTCCCAAGATAAAATATAGAAGCTAGGACAAAAGCATAATTGCTTGGAAACAGAGAACAAAGGAAAGCAGAAATCATTTTATGCTTTCATGGTTCCTGCCTCACTTATGACCTTCACCTTGTAAAACACACTGACATTTGCTACATTTTTATCCTCCCTGGTGTCACTGCAGCATCTTTCATTCGTTTAGTAGACAGTACTGACTCTTTTTTCTTACCTTGGTATATCATTCTACCTTGGGGTTACATTGAACTTGAAGCGTGTTCCTTGAAGCAGCAGCACTGACCATCACCTGGGCACTTCTTCAAAATGCAGGTTCTCAGGTCCTACCACTGACTTACAGAATCAGGATTC
Organism: Herpailurus yagouaroundi; assembly: GCF_014898765.1. Lineage (NCBI taxonomy): Eukaryota > Metazoa > Chordata > Mammalia > Carnivora > Felidae > Herpailurus > Herpailurus yagouaroundi. The sequence goes on along the minus strand of NW_024412404.1, from coordinate 38,734,241 downwards.
AGGTGGTGAGGTGGTGTCCAGACAGCCGTTTCAGTGATATCCCCGGTGAGTCTCATGCACACTGAAGGTTGAGAAGCACTGCTTCTGACACTTGCTACTCAAAGTGTGGCCCTTGGACCAGCAGCACTGGCATTGCTGAGAAGCCCGTGGAGGCAGCCATTCAGCCTCCAGCTCAGCGGTCTGAGTCAGGGTCTGCATGTCCTCAGACCTCCAGATAATTCTTATGGGCTCTCATACATTGAAGTATGAGAAGAATTGGTTAAGACCCTGGTTGCTTCCCAACTTTATGGCTGACATTTTTCTGTTTCCACTGAGGATTCCTTTATCTTCATCTAAAGATAAATACATGTCAAAGTCTCTAGCTCAGTGAATCTCAACCCTGGCTGCATGTAGGAGCCACCTGGGGAGCTTAAAACCTATTGATTACCTGGGTGCCACTCACAGAAGTCCTGATCTAACTGGCCTAGGGTACAGTGCAGGCATTGGGATATTATGTTTCAAACTTCTTCAGGTGACTCTACTGGGCATTTGCAGTCAAGAGCCTTTGCTCTGGTCCTTGATCTTCTGTTCCTCTCTCTTCCTGATTACAGATCCCAGCAGAGCCCATCACCTTAAATATCACCACCACCTCTTTCCTGAGGACTAAATTTATATCTTAACATCAGTGTCTATTTTGAACTCCTATCCTGCTTTACACATTTTGCCTGAGCTCTCTCCTTGTCTTGTCAAAATCGCTTATCTCAACAGGAACACGTGATCTTCAAGAGCCATTATCCCCGATCTTCCTGCCGCTTCACTATAGTAAATGGTACCATTAACCTTCTAGTTACCCAGGGTCATAACTCAGGAGTCATTTTTTACCTTCTTTTTCTTTGTTTCCTATTAGGAAAAAAAATCCCCACATTCTTGCAATTCACCTTTTCTTCCTTCATTTTACCAATAAGTATTGTTGATAAATGACTACTACTATGGACCAATCATTATTCTAGGCACTAGAAATGCAGCAATGAACACAACTAACAAAATCATTTTCCTTCTGTAGCTTACATTTTAGAAATTGGGGGTGAGAGATAATAAGCCAGATAAATAGTGTTACGTAAAGTCAGTATCACAGCACTAAGATGAAAAGCAAAGCAGGGAAGAGCAATGGGGAAGTGTATAGGTGTTACAATTTTAGGTAGCAGAGGGCAGGGATTAACTCCCCAAGAAGGTAGTACTTCAGTAAAGATCTGAAAGTGGTGAGGTGGGGAGCCCTGTGGATATCTGGAGGATACCTTTGCAGTAGAACAAAAAGCAAAGGCCTGTAGTAAATGGAAGTACAACTGATGTGCTTAAGGAATGGCAAAGATGCCAGTGGGGTGGCTGCTGAATGTGGGAAAGGACAGTAGTAGGAGCCAAGGTCAGGGAGGTAAGGGATAGGGTAGGTACACCTGTGATAAAGCCTGGACGGCCTTTGTAAGGACTTGGCTCTTCAAGTGACATAGTCATTGTAGAGTTCCGTGTTGGTGTGTTTTTGTTTTTTGACAAAAGAGTGATATGATCTGACTTATGTTGTTTTTTTTAGAGAGAGAGAGAGAGAGCATGCATCTGTATGTGCATACATGTGCAGGAGAGGGGAGGGGGGCGGAGGTGGGAGGGGTAGAGACAAAATCTTAAACAGACTCCATGATCAGTGTGGAGCTTGACACAGGGCTCAATCCCATAACTCTGGGATCATGATCTGAGCCAAAATCAAGAGTCAGATGCACAACCGACTGAGCCACCCAGGAGCCCTGACTTATGTTTATAAGACTCTTTTTAGCTGTTGTGTTAAGAACGGACACAAAGCAGGTGGGGGTAGAAGCATAGACACATCATAGGAAGTTCTGGCCGTCAACCAAGTGAGAGATGGGTGGTGGCTTGGCTGGGAGGCAGTAGGGGAGGTGGTGAGATGTAAGCAGATTCTCCAGATATGCTGAAAGCAGAGCCTACATGAGGGACTGGATGTGGAGCAACAGTGAAAGAGAAGTTTGGGCCTGAATGACAAGAATGGAACTGCAATTTCCAGAGTTTGGGAATATTGTGCAAGGAGTCAGCTTGGAAGAGGCAGCAGGAGCTCAGTTTTGAACAGTTTAAGTTTGGGATGCCTTTCAGACCTCTAAGTGGAATGTCAAGTAGTAGCTGGAACCATAAATCTGGGACTTATGATATCTTTGGGAGAATGAATGAAATAGTCATGGAAGTGAGACTAGACAAAGATCCATTTCTGAGCCCTGAGGTGTTCTAACATTTAGAGGTCACAGATGCAACATTCATGCAGCAAATATTTGAGTATCTGATATGAGAAGGCCCTGCTCAGTGAACGTGATGTAGGAGGAATCAGTAAAGGAGCCTGAGAAGGAGCATCCTGAAGGTAATGAACTCTAAGAGATTTTCTCCATTACAATTGCAAGTGCACAGTCCTTAGTTTCCACCTCTGCATTGGATCCTGGACAACTGCATTAATTTCCTAACCGATCCTCCCTGTGGTTTCTCCAGTTCCAATCCATTCTATCCACCAAAACAAGATTGACTGCCCCCACAAAGCATTTATGCACTTACTCCCCGCTTCAGTAACATGTACAAGTTACCAGGGAGGATTATTCCTGAAGTCTTCTTGCTGCCATTAATGGCCTCCATGTGTGAGTTTTTTTGTTTTTTTTTTTTGTTTTGTTTTGTTTTTGGTATATACCTTGCCTTCTTTCGCACTACTCTATCAAAATGGATTGTGTTTATTCCCCATTCAGAAAATAACTGGTCCAAGGATACTCAGCTAATAAGTGGTAGAGCCAATATTGAGCTCAGGGAAGTGAACAGGACTCACCTAGCTGGGGTTTGTGAAAAGCTTCAAGACAAGTAAATGAGACTGGATACTTGAACTTCAAGCCTCTCAGACCCAGAGCCTATCTTGGAGGCAGCCTATGGGGCCAGTTTGTCTCTCTCCAGGTTCAGGCTAAACATAACCAGAGTCCTTAGCTTAAAAATCACCATGATGACCTGGCTAAGCTTTGACTAATGGTGACATTCTCAGGCCATGAACCAACCTCAGACATGAAGAAAGACACTGAAAGGCAAATAGGCCTGCCTAAGTTGCCTAGAGATCATACAGTTCTGGGCCAGCCCAGGGGCTATGACTCAACTAGGCTGGTCCTAGGGAAGAGAGAGATGTGGCTCTCAGGGGTTCCATTCGAAGTAAGCCAGACTCCAGAGGTAACCTTAAAACCCACCCTTTTGAAGGTTCTCATTCCAGGTAAAGACAGTCTACAGCTACTCCAACATTCTCCTCCACTGTTTCTGATCTAAATCAAGCTGACTCCTGAGAGCACACCCCATTTTCCAGTTTTTGCCCTAGTGGTAACTGCCATACCTATTAAACCCTAATCTCTATAGTATCTCTGCCAAATAGGGATTGTTACTACTACTATATGGATGAGAAAATGGAGACTCAGAGAAATAGTGACTTGTCTCTAAGCAGCTCTCACTTCTGTTCATTATGTACAGTCACGTTTACATGGGTTGGGTCAGAGAAAGCACTTGTTACACTAAATGACTAACTAGATACAATTCATGTCATTAGATCAGGGAGGTAGAAGGCAAATGGTGGAGTGTCTTGAATGTGGTACAGGCATTATCTTCAGCCTCTGCAGTAAACTTACAATATAGTATCATCATTCCCATTTTAAGAAGGGAGATAAGCCTCATTCAGAGTCGTAGAGTGACCTTCCCTAGTCACACAGCCAGGAAACATAGAAGCCAGGATCTAAGCCCAGGTGTTTAGGAATCTATGTCTGTGGCTCCGTGGTCTGAGGTAGTTAAGTCATAGATGTGGCTTCTGATTCTGCCTCAGTCACTAACACTGAGCAGGACACTCCTGTCCCCAGATCCCAGGTGCCTCATATACAAAAAGGGAAAAAAATTCTATTGACTTAACCTGCATGGTGGGTACAAAATGAGTTACTGTTTTGGAAAGATCTTTGCAAATGTAAAGATTAACTATAAGGGATTATCATCACTATTTTTATTGTTTGTCTTTTCTGGGCCTCAGTTTCCTCCACCTTAAAATTAAAGGATGAGAGCAGGTGACCTCCAAGGTGCCTTTTTTGGCTCTAAAATTCTCTACTTTTATTAGTCTAAACAGTCCTGGGGCTACAAAAACAGTTTTGTTTTACAGGATGCTTCTTTGTGATAATATATGATAACATGGGAATTCTAATAGTGCCAATAGTTACAGCGTCTCGCGTTTACAAAGCGTTGTGAACTCCTAATGTTTATCTAACGTTTATATCTTAATATTGAAGAATTCCATTGGAGTAAGATGTGAAAAAGATGCTTTGACACATGATAGATTTTTAAAAAAAATCTACAGAATCAAATCAAATCACTTTCTATCAAATCAGGAAGAGAAGCACAAAAATGTTACCTTACCTAACCAGCCTTGTAGCAACCACCTTGATTTGGAAAAACAAAACAGTTCCTTTCCCTAGTTTATTAAAATAAAAAGGCTGTGCTTTGTAGTAATTATCTTACTCTACTTCATCTAAAATAGAATAATCAATACACTTATCACAAAAAATTTTCTCGAGCCACTAAAAGGCAATTATAAAAAAGCCAACAGTGTAGAACACCATGGTAACCAGCATCACCAGGGCATGAAAACATAGTTGTTAGTCACTAGGATCTAAGCTGGTTGGCAGTTTGGCTTGCTAAGCAACACTCAAAAATAGCAGTGTAACAACCCATTAACTGAAGATATGACTTTGCACAGCTTTGAACCTGCCCAGAAGGAACTACCCCAGGTCCATACACCAACCTCATGCTCTACTAGGCTCCCAGTCAAGGCCTAAGTAGTCATTTATTCAACAAATACTTATTGAAGCTTACTATATACCAGGCACATAATTCCCAACACGTGTATTTACTTGATTTCTCAGTTAAACAGAAGCTCTGAAATAGACACAGAAAGAGTGGTTTTGTGATGGGTGAGGTTGGGGGATGGATTTGCTTGAGGCTGACTCAGAGAGAAATAGCAGCTGATAGCCAGAGCCAGAGGACAGAGAAAAAGAGAAAAAGTAGACAGTGGACTGCTTTATAATACAGCATAAAATAACTACATTCTCATGACCATGATCCTGCGTCATCAAGAAAAGATTAAGTTATATTTAGGATCCTTTCCCAAGGAAGGCAGGAATGGGCATAAAACATTTTAGAAATATCACCACCAAAAATGGTTAAAATATACAGTTTTGGCCTTTGGAGAGAACAGAAATTATGTTTGATGAATGTCCCATTCTGCCTAGTTCCCCACTTTGCTGGGAGAAAAGCAGCATTAAGATCATTGCTTTACCAGCATTCAAATACAGGGTTGGCTCCCTTTCTGCTTTTATTTTTCTAGTTCAAGCTCCTGCCTCAGCTGGAATGCCTTTTCCCTTCATAAATGCTTATCAGAGTCCCTCTCCATTGACTTCCTCAGAGTTTTCCCAGATCCTCCCAGGGAATTTCTGCCTTCTCCCTTCCCCCACAGAGGTCTGGGTGCCCTTGCCTGTCTGCCAGGCTGTTTGATATCATTTCCATCAAGGCTCTTCCTACTTTCATGCTCCTGGAGGCCAGGCTCTTTCCCATATTCCCAGAGCCCTGGCAGCCAGGCACTCAGTGAATATTTGTGAACTCAACTGTCTACACAATCCCGAGGGGTAGAGGGAAGGTTGGCTAGGAAGGTAGTACTTTCCCTAATGGATATTAAATGGCTCAGGAACCCACATGGCACCCACACTGGCCCCCTTTCCTTGGATCCTTTGCACGTCTGCTCCCTTCTCCTGGAAAGCTCTTCCTCTAGTGAACTTCTTCTTGCCACCCTTTTAGGATTCAGCTCAAATATCACTTGGGGACAGGGAGGAGTCTATCCTTAGCCACAAGACCAGGTCAGAGCCCCTATTATATGCTCTCATGGCTCTATTTGTTCTTCAAATTACTTGTTACCACTTGTAATCAGTTACTGGTTAGTGTATATTTTCCAACTGCATGGCAAGTGCCAGGAGGGCAGGAGGCCTGATACAGAACGATGTCATATGGAAGGAAGGAAGGAAAAAAGGAAAGAAGGAAGGAAAGAAGGAAAGAAGGAAAGAAGGAAGGGAGAAAGAGGGGAAGGAGGGAAGGGAGAAAGAGAGGAAAGAATGAATTGAGAAGAATCCCAATTTGGAAAGGAACAGACAGCAGAAAATAAGAAGGGAATTGAAGAGTTGTTATGGAAGGCCCAAGGGTCCCCAAATGTGGGCCTAGAGGTAAACCAGTTGAAGAAAGTACTAGGAACATTTACAGACCCCCCACACCCCACCGTGATACCCAAATGCTTTACGGGCTCCAGAAACACAACCAAATGTATTTGACTGTTAAAAAATGGAATTGAGGTGAGCTACTATACTCTTCAGATAAGAGAGGACTCAACAAAGATGATAAAACAAGGAAATGGAATTTAACTGCAGCCTGTGGGATTTAGATTAGATAAAAAGTCTGACAATGAAGGCTGTTATATTCTGGAAAAGATAACTAAATCTAAAAATGAATGCGTGAATTAGATTCTCTGTCAGGTTTTTCAGTGCCCCTTACAGCTAAATTCTACTGTTACCTGGTATTTCTTTTGCCAGGCTGAGAAAAAAAAATGATTTCAGAACCATATCACAACAAACATAATAAACATTTTTAAAGAAAGAAATACAAATCAACAATTGAACACTTTGTATATTTAATTATTTCTACTTTTTCTTGTTCCTTTTTGTTCTGCCTCCCTCTACATGATGGACTATGCTCTGTTTACTGCTTGCTTTAATTATTGTTTAGAAGGTAAACATTCTAAATTTCACTAATTACTATCTAACAATGTTTAACACATTTTTAAACATATTACACTTAATTATATCAGCAAAATATAACTTTGAGTGAAAAGAATTTTTTATTTTCTTTTATGAAAGACAAAAAATGTAGTGCTAATGTTTTAGCAGCTTTTTATAGAATAAAACAATGGGATAATTATTCTTTTTTAAAACTTTTTTAAAGTTTATTTATTTATTTTGAGAGAGAGAGAGAGCACACGTATAACTGGGGGAGGGGCAGAGAGAGAGAAAGGGAGAGACAGAATCCCAAGCAGGCTCCACACTGTCAGCACAGAGCCTGATGACGGCTTGATCCCAGGAACCATGAGATCATGACCTGAGCCAAAACCAAGAGTCAGGCCCTTAACCAACTGAACCACCGAGGTGCCCTGAAGGATTATTCTTCCTGCTAAAATATCACACCTGAATTGGTAGTGATAAAGCAAAAACACTGACTTTCCAACCAGATTATTCCTCAGTGAAAATGTTACATGGCATATCTATGCCAGCAGCACTTACTAGCTGGCTGGATGTCTTTTGAACAACAGATCACATGCGGTAGAACCAAAGCTTGAAGAGGATACCTTTCAGCTCCACAGTGTCTGTCTTGTTCACCATTGTATTCCCAAGGCCTAGTACAGTGCCTGGTCCAAAGCAGTTCAATATTTACTGAATAAATGAAAGAATGAATCAACAAATGAACAAAGACTGAGTATGAAAACTGCAATAAGCCGCTTTACAGCCACATTAGTCTATAGATAGAATAACCCAACAGTATGTGTACTGTGCCATCTTTTGTTTAGGAAGATGGTGTTACTAACCCAGCAGAGCGAAATTGTCTAACTGTTAAATATTACAGCAATTGCACCTAGAGGCCTCTGACTTCAGAACAAAGCTTTATTCCTTCTCCTGTTTTCTGCATAGGGTTGATTTTCTCCTGATAACAATCTGATAAACAGAGTAGTGAACTTTAGAAATTAAGTTCAACAAATCTTTCAGGATCTATTTCATAAATTTGTCTTCCCAAATTATAGGACTTACTCCCAAGGAGGCTACAGTGAAAATAATACCATCATATAAAAAAAACACTTTTAGGATTAGAACAGGATATTTTATTAGTGGAAGAAGGCAAGATCATGGGTTTTCCTCTTTATTGTCTTTTTAAGAATTAAGGTTGTTAGTTTGGGTGCTACACTTAAAAAAAATTTTTTTTAATGTTATTCATTTTTGAAAGACAGAGAGAGACAGAGCACAAGCAGGGGTGGGGCAGAGAGGGGGACACAGAATCTGAAGCAGGCTCCAGGCTCTGAGCTGTCAGCACAGAGCCCGATGCGGGGCTCGAACTCAGGAACCACAAGGTCATGACCCGAGCTGAAGCCGGATGCTCAACAGACTGAGCCACCCAGGCGCCCCGGGTGCTACACTTTTAACATGACAAAACATTAGGAGTTATTATTTCAGGATAGTGGGATGATTACCTTCAGGTGATTTTCATGCTTTCTAAAATTTTCAGTTTTCTGTAACGAACAAGCAGTATAGAAACTTACAAACTTAAGTAAAATTTTTATAAAAGTAAAATTTTATAAAAATTTTATAACCTAACCATAGTCATTCTCTTCATGTTCTCACTGAATTTTTATGTTTCTATGCTATCACTTTTATTGTAATGATTTATACACAGGTCTGTCTTATCCACATAGGTCCACAGCTTGTAAATTGTAACGTTGTTAAAGTTGGAGAAAAGGGGAGTCCAACCTGCCTCCTACCTTTCCAAAGGAGAACAGTATTCTTTCAGGCTGTCGGCTCTTTGGGAGCAGGGACTATATCTCATACATACAACTCTGAGCATAGTGCTTTGAACATGAAAAGGGATAAATAATTATTACAATATAGATTTACCTAAAAATGTGGAGGAAACATACATGCAGCACATTTCTTCTAAGACTTAAAATTTGCCTTTGTCCTGCATCGTCCAAAATGATTGGCTGGAGATCATTAATGATTCATTTACTACATTTACTACAGCTACAAAGACAGATAAGATAGTCTTTGCTCATCTTGGGGGTGAGCAGCATTAATAAGCAAAAAACCAATAATACAACTTGTTAGTTCAATAAGAGAGATATGGGACAATTAACTTGGCTCAAACTGGGGTTTACAGGAGAAGCTTTCCAGAGGACGTGGACCCTGTGCTGAGTGTTAAAGAAGGAGCTGGAATAGGGATTAATCAGGCAATGCATATCGTGAGGAAAGAGACAAAGGCAAACGACAGCAGTGGGGCCATGAAATTCAGTTGCTGGAGCACAAAGCTGTGGCAGGAGTGGTGAGGGATGGGCCTGGAGGGGAGGGCAGGAGGAGGTCAGGAGAGCACAGCTTAGACTTTATCCTGCAGGCAGTGGGGAGTGCAGCAGGGTTTTAAGAAGGGGATGACGTCACCAGAGATTATTTTGGTGGCACTGCAGAGGATGGATTTGAGGGAGACAAAAATTGGAAGACACAAAATTTCTTAGGAGGCATTTGCACAGAGGAGTAACAGGTTTGTGTTTGTATTTAAGAATCTTAGCTAACATTTACAATGACAATTACTAAATATGCATTATAAAGCAATACTGTATTACTATTTCAAACAACTCTATGAGTAAATGCCATTATTATCCTCATTTGACAGCTAACAGAATAGGTAATTAGTCCCAGAATAAGTAACAGAATAAGTAACTGTCCCAAACCTCAGGCAGTCTGGCACCAAAGCTTATGCTCTTCATCACTACCTCATGTGCTTAATTTCAGTCTCTCACTTTGGATGAAAGCTCTGTGCAGACAGGAACTGTATGTCCTCCACTGTGCCTAAACGGTACACAGTAACTATTTCTTGAATAAACTCAATGACTCACCTAAGCGAAAGAAATAGTGGACTATATTATATATAGACAAGAAATATTTTAGATGCAATCTTGGCCAATTTTTGGCAGACTTTGGTGATTGTTATGGACTGAATATGTCTCTCTCCCCACCACCCAAATTCATATGTTGAAGCACTAACACCCCCCACCCACTCGGATGGGGCCTCAGAGGAGATAGTTACGGTTAAATAAGATCATATGGGTGGGGCCCTAAACCAGCAGGATTGGTATCTTTATAAGAGGAAGAGAGACAAGAACTGGCTCTCTCTGTATACATGCACCAAGGAAAGGCCATGTAGAGATATAGAGAGAAGCTGGCCCTCTACAAGCCAGGAAATGAGCCCTCACCAGAAAACAAATCAGGTGGAACCTTGATCTTGGACTTCTGGTCTCCAAAACTCTGAGAAAATAAATTCCTGTTGTTTAAGCCAACTAGTCCATGGTATTTTGTTATGGCAGCTGAAGCAGAGTAAGACAGTGGTTAGTAGCATGAGGGTGAAGGGTAAAAGGGGGGTTTTTAGCCTGGGAGACTGGAGGAGCAGTGCCACTGACTGGGGTAGAGAATCTGGGAAGATGAAGAGGAAAGGTTGGTTGTGGTAAATGGAACAACACTAATTATTCTATACTTTGGGTTCACCTCACTCAAACATAAAAATATAGTAGAAATTAGCTACTTAAAACCATTCATTCAACAAATACCTATTCATCCCTTTGCCATGGTTGCCACTGTGTTTGTCCTGAGAATGTAAAGTAAGTAAGATTCATTCTCCACCCTTAAGGAACTCACAGTCCAGTTGGGGAGAAATACTGTTACCTTTTGTAAAACTACCACGCTAGCTAGAAAGACCTTTCTCCTTTTCCCCACTTCTAAAGACCTGGAGCTCCTAAGAGGTATAGAGGTGAAATCCCATATGGACAAGAGCTTTGAGTCACATGACCTGGATTTGAATCTGGGCCTTGGAATACTAGCTAGTGAAGGTCCTAGGTAGGCCAAGTAACCTTTCTGGGTCTTATGGGCCTCACCTGTAACCGCAGAGTTATTTTAAGGATCAGATAAGATGGGTAGAAATGTTTTGTAAAATGCAATATACATGTTAGCAAGTATTGTAATTATAAAAGCTCCATTTCTAACCTTTGAAAACTAGAGGTAAATCAGACATGGGCAGCAAGTCAGAGGTGAAAAGCCAGCTTTGAATCCTGTGGGTGGCAGGAGTTCTGGGATGGAGGATGGATTAAGACTGGTGTAGTGGGGAAAAGAACAGATTCTGGTGTCCACAGATTGAGTTTAAATCACAATTCAGTTATCAGCTGTGGAAAGTTGAGTAAGTCATGTAAGGGGTCTGAGCTTTAGTTTCTTCACCTGTAAAATGGAGTTGATAATATCTACCCAGGAGGGTTGTTCTGAGTGTGTAAAGGGCTTGGCAGGGTGCCATGCAGAGCAAGTCGCTCAATTAATGGTAATTGTTGTTCCTATTTGTCATTTTCCTCCCCTACCTCCTAATGGGTTTGTTTAGGTAGTTAAGTTACTTGAGATGCAAAGAAGTGAGGGAAACAGAAGGGCTTTTATGACTTACTTTAAAAGTTATTTTTAAAGGTAAGGAGAAGTCGTTCAACTCTTTTCCTTTACTAACCTATGGTGCAAACATAATGTTTTTGGAAAATGACCACTGTGTTACATGGCATGAAGCCAGAGAACACTCAGCTTGATGCTTATTTCTGGTATTTATTCTAAGTAAGTCTACCAATCACTGTTAGTAAGGGTTCTCTGAAGGCAGTGCTTCTCAGACTTTAATGTACATGAGTCGCCTGGGGGATTGTTAAAATGCAGATTTTCATTCAGTGGATTTAGAATGATGTATGAAGTTCTGCATTTCTAACACGTTCCCAGGTAAGGCCCATGTTGCTAGTTTTTGGACCGCACTTTGAGGAAGGAGAAATGCTCTGAAGGGATGTGGAAATCTCTTTCTTGGCATGGCGTTTGATGTGGGAAACAAAGGCAAAAGAAAAAAATTAAATTTCCTTACTACCTACAACCCATTGACAAGTCCTTGAAACAGGTAGAGTGACCTTCCTCTGGGAGTTCAGCTGCCTCGATGATGACACTTTGCTAAGGGCAAAAGGCAATCTTAGCTTAACATTATCCTGACCCCCCCAGGATGCTGTAAGTCTACTTTAACACATAAAAATTCCTTTGGAAACTTGACAAGCCTTTTTCAGACCAGATTTCAAAATTCTGCAGCAGGACTCATTTCAGATCAATATTGACTTTTTTGAGCAGCCTACCTTGTGCAAGGCACTGTGCAAGGTGCTAGGGATCCAAAGGTTAGTGAGACACAATTCCTGCTTCTGAAGACTGTCCTTACTCTGACACTACCCCTTTGTAGACCGTTAACTTTCTAAGGGCAGTGTTGTTGTCTCGCATTATTGCCTATAATGCAGAAGCTCAATAAATAGTGAATGAATGAATGAGTTTATAGTTTCCTGAAAAATGTCCTCCAATAGCACATGACAATGAGACACTATCTTAACTGCACTCTGTCCTAACTATCACATGTAAGGGATAGATAAGTTACAATCAGGCTGATAGGCTGGGCCTTAATCCAATCTGACTGGTGTCTTTATAAAAAGAAATTATTAGAACCATAGAGATTCTAAGAATGAACTCACACACACTGAAGGAAGACCATGAAAGGATACCGAGAGAAGCCAGCCCTCTGCAAGCCAAAAGAGAGTCCTCGGGAGAAACCAAACCTGCCAACACCTTGATCTTGGACTTCCAGCTTCCAAAACTATAAGGAAATAAATTTCCATAATTTAGGCCACTCAGTTTATGGTATTTTTTTATGGCAGTCCTTACAAATTAATATACAGATTTTTACAGTTTTTATGCCCAGGTCCAAGACTCCCTTCTGCAGGAGTCTTATACAAAATGTAAGACTAATTCTAAGAGTGGATGGATGAACCTTAGGTTACAGTGGGAACAAGTCATACAGGAACTTAGGGGAGACAGAAGAGGGGGAAAGAGTAGGCCAGATTGGGCTAAAACAGCTATAATGTATACACATTTTCCTTCCCTTCTCATGATGCCAACACAAAGTTTACAGCTTGGATAGAAAGTCAGTTTTCAACTTTCCCCTGCTTTTCAGGCTACACTTGGATACTTAAGACAATTTTACTTCTCTAAAAAAATTGTGGCAGGAGGAAGATCCAAGATTTTTCTCTGAATGAAAGTTCTAAAGAGTGCAAATGATAAAGTAATGAGATTGAATTTTTGATAAACAGAAAGATGTGTCAAGATGTGCCAAATGGGATTCCTGCTAGCCATAAGGAAGCTACATTTGAAGCTTGATTCTAAAGTCAGGGGATTGATTTTTTTGTTTTGTTTTTAATAAACATGCTAATTCATATGTACTGATGAAAGCCTCCTTCAAAATGGTCATTCTAGAAGGTTCTACACTTATTCTAGCCATGTCACTGTTCTCAACTCATTTCTGGAATTGTTTTCAGGGTCTGTGAGATAGTCTTCTGAACTCAATGGTGACTCTTGAAGGTAAATTTGATTTTCAAAAACAATCAAGTGTCTTTCTGGTTAACTAGGAGAACCAGTCAAACTGTGCAATTCCAAGAAAACCCTAAAGAATCCAAGCCGATTTTTCTTGAGTGAATCGTACTCAACTCCAGAAGACAGTTTCTAAAGACAAACCCCAGACATGCATGTTATACACATGACACTGGCAGGGTGGTGACTGCTCTGAAGGAAACCCCACTCATTTACATATGCAAATTTTCTGGTGGTTCCCTTTACCAGAATATTTCCTTACACCTACATTTACCCTATCACATGGGACCCCAATTCCCAGAAGTACAAGGACCTCACCATCTTAGTCAACCTTTAATCTCCAACCTGGTTACCTGACATATATCAAATGAACAGCTGATAGAAAGTTAAATAAGACAAAAAAAAAAAAAAAAAACCAAAAAACAAAAAACAACTAAGGTGTCTGTGTGATTCAAAGGGCAGAACTAGGACCCAGAGAGCAGTTCCTAAGACATAGCTTTCTGTTCCATGTAAGAAGAGCATTATCAGCAGCTGGAGCTGTCCAACAACAGTTAGTTTGCCCTGGAGATTGTGAGTCTCCAGCCCTGGGAAGAGTTTAAAAGGAAGGCTGCTAGCTATGGGAGGCTGTGAAGGTTCCTCCTGTATTGGGTGGGAGCTACCCAAAGACCTCCAAGGACTATCCCCAGAGTCCAATCTGCACAATAATACCTGCCAATTGTTAGATCCTGAAAAATACTGAGAGGAAATGAATGAGGAATATGGGGCATCTTAAGAGCCAAGTAAAAGGTTAGAGGCTGGGGCTCAGTCAGCTGCAAGGAAGGTAAGGAGAAGTGAAATGAAAATAGCTGCCATGAGGTGGGTCGGGCCTTCCTTGGGTTTTTGCTACCATGGGAGAGTTGCTTTGCAAGTCTACCTGAAACTTCACATGTTTATGAAAGGGTATTACTTTTGAAGGGGGAAGCAGTTGAGAGAGGAGATAGACCACTGCTCACCCTTCTTAAACTCCTCCAGCACGGTGTCCAGCCGAGTATCATTGAAGACGCAGTGAAGGGGCCGGTTGTAGAAGCGGGTGACGGTGAGGAGCGGCGTGCAGTCGTCGGGGTCCACGAAGGCCAAGTCCTTGACAAACAGAATGTCCACAATGTTGTGCCGCTGATCGCCCTCATACACGGGGATGCGAGTGTAGCCGCTGCGCAGGATCTCCGAGACCGTGGCAAAGTCTAGCACCGCGTCAGAGCGCAGCATGAAGCAGTCCCCGAGGGGGGTCAGCACCTCTTCTACCACCTTGGTGCGTAGCTCCAAGGCGCCCTGGATGATGTTGAGCTCCTCCTTCACCAGGTCGCTGTAGGGGTCCGCGGCCCGTAGCGTCTCCAGCAGCTTCTCCCGAGTGTAGAAGGTGCTGATCTCCTGACGCAGCGCCCAGTCCAGTAGACGGCCCAACGGGTAGCACACGGGGAAGGCGGCCGCCATCAGGAGCCGAGTCAGGCACACGCTGTGCGAGGCGATGGCCAGCCCGTGGCGCGAACACACCGAGTAGGGGCAGATCTCGGCGCCCAGAAACACGGCTCCGGTGCACACGAGCGCCGGCAGCCACGGGAAGTGGATCCCTGCCTCGCTGTAATCTTCCCCGGTGCCCCCGACGCCCGGCGGCAGCGAGGCGTACAGCCAGCCAGCCAGGGCAGCGTTGGCTCCGGCTTGGCCCAGGAGCAGGGTGCAGAGCAGATGGGTCCCCCTGCCGCGCACGGCCTGCACGCGGCGCGCCTGTTCCTGCTCTGTGGCGGAGCCGCTATTCCGCAGCACCCGTAACTCCACCGGGTCCAGCGAGAGCAGGCTCAGGCGCAGGCCGCTGAAGAGGGCAGACAGGGCGAGCAGCAGGAGCGCCCCGAGCGCTCGCAGCCACGCGGGGGGCAGCAGGTCCCCGCCGGGGCCGTACAGCCGAGGGCGGACGCGCAGCAGGAAGCCGCCGGCGGCGCCGTGGTGGTGCCAGGCGCGCCCATCCCAGGCGCACAGCGAGAAGAGCTTCCCGCCACCGCCTGCACCGCCCCGCTCTGCCTCGCCCTTACGCAGCTCCCGCACCCGCACCTGGACTAAAGCCGAGCCCGCCACGCCTCCGGGTCGCAGGGGCCCCAGGACCTCCACGTCCGACGCCCAGTCGCTCTGCTCGCGGCAGCGCTGCGGCCCCGGCGGGCGCGTGGGGACAGCGCTGGGCGCCACGCCGCTCGCTCCCGGGGGCTCCTCGATAAATACGAGCCGCGGAGCCCAGTCGCCGGTGCCGTTCTCTCCCGGGGAAAGGGTAGGTGCGGGCATCGGCGCCGCGGGCGCAGCGGGCCCGGGCTGGAAATAGACGCGCAGGAGGAAGCTGGTGCCTTCCGCCGCGCGCAGGGTGCCCCCCTCCAGGGACACGCGGCCTCCAGCGGTATCCTCAGGCCGCAGGCCCAGCAGCCAAGCGGCGGCAGCCGGGGGCTGAGGGGACAGGGAGAAGAAGAGCAGGAGCACAGCGCCTCGGCTGCAGCAGTCCCGGAGCCTGACACCCACCGCTGTTGCCGCAGCCGCCATCCTGCACCCGGCGTGGTTGCACGTGATGCTGCAGAGGACCGAGCGAGATCTGGAGGAGGAGCCGGAGCCGAGAACCCGGGCGCGGGCAGGTCACCACGTGTACGCCCCCTGCGTATGTGGGCTGGAGGTGGTCGGGGTTCAGACTATGCCCCCGCCCGGGGTCCCCGCGGGAGGCGAGAGATGGCCACGCATCACTGCGCCATGCATAACTCCCGACGCACTTCGGTATATCCGAGCTGCAGTCTAAGGAAAGCTTATCTTGGAGCACGGCCTCCTGCTCCAGCAGTAGGGCGCCCCTCCGCGAACTCCTACCCGGCAGTGATTCTCTGTCTGCCCCAGTGCTTCCCGATTGGCCAGGGATATTTCCCAGCGTTTCGCTTCTTCTCCTGCCTCTTGCGTTCCCCCTTCTGGTCAAAAGATATTAGGAAGATAAGTTTTGAATCTGTAAAAATTGTGCGTTTGGTCTCAACTCCGGCTGACCTTCTAGGTTTAAAAAATTTCCAGATTACGTAAATTCAACTCCTTGTTAAGATCCAAATATCCATCTATAAGAAACTGTTGAAATAAATTATGACACTACTATGTGATGGAATACTATGCAGCAGGAAAAAAGAATGACGTGGATCCATGTGTTTGTGATATGGAAGTATCCCCAAAGTAATCGTTGAAAAATAACGACATGCAAAACAATATGTATAACATGCTAGTTTGTATTACAAGTTAAATTTAGGGGCGCCTGGGTTGCTCAGTTGGTGGAGCGTCCCACACTTGATTTTGGCTCAGGTCATGATCCCGGGTTGGTGGGATGGATCCAGGTTCTGGGCTGAGTGCTGAACGTGGAGCCTGCTTGAGAGTCTCTCTCTCTCTCTCTCTCTCTCTCTCTCTCTCTCTCTCTCTCTCT